>NC_022016.1:71182935-71242472 GCF_000317375.1 Microtus ochrogaster
CCACATCAGATAGAGAACAGAGTTGTAGAAGGGGTGGCAGGGGGACACATTTCCCTCACCTTGGACCCCTCCCCCAGTCTTTCAGCTGGTGAACACCAAAGAAAGCAGAGAGCCTAAAACTGAGATGGATTCTGTCTAGGTTTTGAACAGAGCAGAGCAAACCAGCAAGCCACTGTAAGATGCTGCGCCCGTCTCTTCTTACTGTTTATAAACTTGAGGGCCAACAGGTGCTCAGAAGAGCCATCTGACAGTGATGGCCAGTGACATTTCCCATGTGGCCGTGCTCTGCACAAAGCGTCCACAGATGCCAGTCAAAAAGCAATGACCCGGTGGACTTTCACTCTCAACCGAAAGACATTGACAGGGCGCCAGGGTACGGGAGAGGCAGCCTGCATGCTGAAACTGGCACACAAAGGCCAGGGTGTCCAGGTAGAGTCTAGATAAGAAAAGAGGGCCCGACACCTGGGGTAATGATAATGCTCTCGTTTGAATTGGACTTTAGACGAAAGAAGTTTGAAAGAAAACCTCAAGGCTTTGCTTAATGTAAAATTGATAATGTGAAGATCCTTTCTTATACAATGCAAGTCTTAAATAATATAGTTGGATTTCCATAAAACCAAGGGCCATCTATTTCTTTAAAAAAAAATAATAAAACGTGTCAGGAAAGAGAAGCCGTCAGAATCAGGCTGCTGCTTTGACGTTTCTTCTGTCAGTAAAGCAGAGAGGAGCACAGTGTCCCCACTTGCCTGATGAAAAAGGATATTCTGAGTCCTTAGGATGCTATGCCCGCTAGGCCAGCCACTGTTAAGTCCTTGCAATTGCCTGGTCATGAAAGGAGAAGGCAGTTAAGGCTCTAAAACCTGAAGTAATTATGTTATGAAGATACAGTTAATAAAAGGAACCCAACTTTGGTTTTCGGTGTTAATAATAAAGTCCTAAGCCACGTGTTATATGTTTAATGTTACAAATAGGTCCACACATATTAATGAATTCTACAACAGTAAACCTATATGATGGGCAGGGATGGCCCCATAGTGCATAGAAGGAAAGGGAGACTAATAATGATAATGATGATGATGATGATGATGATGATAATAATAATAATTCACAGGCCAGTTGTAACGGTGCTCACCTTTAAGTCTAGGGACAGAGCCAAGTTGGACCTCTGTGAGTTTGAGGCCAGGCTAGTCTACATAGTGAGTTCCAGGACAGCTAGGACTGCATAGTAAAACCCTCAAAATCAAGAACAACAAAATATAGTCCACGTCTGGAGACAGGACTCAGCAGTTAAGAGCATGTGCTATTCTTGCAGAAGACTGGAGTTCAATTCCCAGGATCCAGGTTGGGAAGCTTGCAGCTGTCTGTAACTCGAGCTCCAGGGCATCTGATGGCCTCTTTTGGCCTCTGGATACTCACCCACACTCAAGTGTGCATACCCCCCCATATATATATATTTAACTATATATATATATATATATAGTTAAAAATAAAACTTACCCAAATTTAGAAGGCTAACAATAAGAATCAAAGCAGGTCTGTTTGGGTTTGAATTTCTTCTTGTTCTTTTCTTATATTTTTGCTTATTTGTAGAATATTTGCCCTCTAGTCTTGGTGCACACATATTGGGATGGAGTGGATCCCCATGTAGCCACCTAGGACTCACACCCCAGCTGTGGTCTCTTTGCCCTGGGTAACTAAGGGGAAGCTGTTATCCCTGCTTTATAGATCATGGTTCAGAGAGACAATAGCACGGCCGATAGGGAGCCCTGTGCTAACGCCTGTAGGTTCTTTCTGTATCCCAGCAGATCAGGGGAGAAAAGGGAGTGCACTAAGGCTGATCAGCATGTAGAAAGTGGTCTGGCATGGGAAGATTCAAACGTCTTCTCCATAAAACATAGACAGTTCACTAATGGCTTCAGGTGGAAGACAAGTATCTACAAGTTCGGAAGGAGAAAAGCAGCATCTCTGATAGAATGTGGAACCCAGGAGTCAAGGCTAAGGCTGGAGTCGGCAACTGGAACAAAGAGCAAGACAGCTTAGAAACTCGGAGCTTAACATTTCAGCGTAGGGACCAAGATCAGTGCGCTAGCTTCCTGTGGCAGCTCTGACAGCCATGAGCCGTACGTAGCTTGAGGCAACAAAAATTGTTGTTTTCTGCGTAGTTCTGAAGAGCAAGACAAAATGAGTGACGCTGGACAGAAATCAAGTTTTGGACGGAGTCATACTCCTGCTTGCAAGCGTGGGAGAGAATCTCATCCTTCCCACTGCCACTCCAGGCTGCCAGCATTCTTGGGCTTCTGGTTACATCAGCCTTATCTCTACATCTTCCTCCTCCCGCCTTCTGTCTATGTCAAACCCATTTGCAGCCCTTCTGTAGTGACACCCTAACTGTTTTTTAGGGTATACCTGGCTAAGCTCATATATTTCTCCCTCCAGAGTCTTTAAGGCGATTGTGTCTGCAAAGATCCCTCTTCCTCTTAAGGCAACACTTCCAGGTTCCACATCGTGGAGACAGGACAGGGTTCTTGTTCTGCTGGTTGTAGTCAGATCTGGGACCAGGATCTGTATTCTTAGGTAGCAGAGGCATCCCCTCTTTGCTTTTTAGCTCTTTCTATTTGACTATTATCCAACCCCTGAAGGTGTCACTGCCCCCTCTCTAAAAACATTGTCCTCGCCCCTGCTGAGCATACATGAAAGGATTGACCAGAACAAAAAAAAGCTTATTTAATATCAGGTGTCATATAGACATATTGCTATGGACTTCCTGAGTCGAAGTAGGGTGGGGTGACACATTGGGAGAGCAAGGGAAGCATAAGGTGAAGGCTGGGAACCAAGTGCTCAGACCGAAAAGATGACAATGAAAATGAAGGGAAGGGGCTGAAGGGGGTGGGTGGCAGAAAGGGGTGGGTGGCAGAAAGGGAGTATCAAAAGAAAGAAAAAGGAAAGCTTTAGCAAAAAGAGAAAACAATAAGAGAATAATGTCAAGTTGGAGAGAAGGTAGAAAAGGGGAACAAAGGAACCGTGGAAGGGGAGGGAAAATGAGAACAGAAAGGATGGAGTGAATGATTGGCAGGAGACAGAGATAGGAAGAGAACAAGGCAGGGTGGAGGGGACCAGGAGAGAAGAGAGCCAAGGGAGGAGAGAATGGGGCAGAGGAGAGAGAAAGGCAGCCAGCTTGAACCCCGGGGGGGGGGGGAAGGCAATCACACAGGCTTTTGGTAAGGTGACAAACGTCTATATGTTAATATGCTGAAATAAATACAGCGGCTGCAACTTACAAATCACATTCATCGGCTGTTACAGTCTGGTAATTGTCCATACACGCATTTTTTTTTTCTGGTTCCAGACCCTGGCTTATCAGAGGACAACATGCTTTTGAAATGCCACATTATTTTGTAAGTACATTTCACGTCCAAAAGTCCCACTAAGTGTGAAATACTGAAGACTTATTGCTTGCGCTTCTGTTCTTTGTTGCTCCCGGGCTCCAGCACAAGGATGTTAAAATGGCCATTTCCATCATCAGCCTCCTGGCTTCCTGCTCATCCTCTCCAGACCAATCATTCATCTCCCCGCCCCCCCGTCTCTCCTTTCCCTCCCATTTCTTCACCCTTTTGTTCATTTAAGTGAGTTTCTTCCTCCCATCAGCTCCTCCTTTTTTTCCTTCCTTCCTTCCTTCCTTCCTTCCTTCCTTCCTCCCTCCCTCCCTCCCTTCCTTTTTTCTTTCTTTCCTCAATAGTTTTTCTTCCCTCTTTTTGTGTTGTTTGTTTGTTTCTCTCCTCCTCTCCTCCAACCTTAAGTGTCTTTTGTAGGGCAACATAAAGCCATAAACCTCAGCATACTGACTTGGGACCGTGTATTTGTTTATTGTGGAGTCTGCTATGAGCTTTATAGAATTATAGCAGTGCTCCTGAAAGTAACTCCTCCTCCTCCCTGTGCTCATCACCAAACATGTGTTCAAGGCATCACCACGTATCTGCAGAGGGGTGGAGAAGCTGTACAGTCACTGCTGGTCAAGAAACTTGCTGTCCTGTAGTTAGATCTTAGCTGCGGTTCCCCCCACCTTCTCTTAGCTGTGATCACAGACAAATCCCACAAATATTCAAATGTATAGGGAATTTACCTGTGTAGCTAATTTAAACACCAAGCTCTGGAACTTTGGAGGCAGTAGATCTTGGTGTGGTCTGACAATATACGGGTCCTTTAAGTTTTCGGGCATGCTGTAGCTCCCAGCCAAGGCTATGCTTCAGAACCACTATCCTCCCTTTCATTGGTTGGTCTTCAGTGTCTTCACCAAAATGTATGGCTCCAGAGACATCCCTCTCCCCCTTCTCCTGCAAATTAGGGGAAATAAAGTACCTAAGAAACATAGCACAGGACCCTGGTCCATGCATGATAGGTGATACATAAACGCTAGCTCATAAAGAAAATTCTCCTAAAGAAGGCTGGTCTGTGACAGCACCTTGGGGATTAAAAATGCATCTGGATATATTCACAACAGCACACAAATGCTCCCATTTTTAAAGAAGAGGTTCAATGGCTTTTTAGCAAGGAAGTATCTGTACTTACTAATAAATCTCTCTCAGTGGGATTAGTTCCCTGCAGTAACCGAAGATAAATGACGGAAGCTGGCACCGTACCTGCAATTCTGGAAATCTAAAATTGATAACCCATACACACACGTGTTAATAAGACCGCGTGCAAAGTCCGTTACTCAGGTCCAAGAAGAGAGAGTGGTTATTGTTACCCAATCCCTTCTCGCAGCCTCTCCCTGCCGAAAGGGATCAGCATTCCCCACATCACCGCTGGCTCGAAGCCAGGCAAGGTGCTAGGTAATTCATGCCTGTCCACTTCCCTATCAAGTGCTCTAGAAAATCCTATTCTCATTTGTCAGAGAGAGGTTAAACAATTTGCCCTGTGACATCTAGTTGGTCACGGTAGTACTGGGACTGGACCTTTGTTATTTGTGATCCAGTGCTCCAATACAGATGAACATCTGGCTGTCTAGAACTCCAGGAGCCCATCTGATGTTCCTTAGGATTTTAGTTTCCTTTTTTTAGGGCAATGGGACTCTTTGAAATCTCTAAGCTTAGTCTGGCAGAATGACCTGCATATGATTGACACTCGCTAAAAAAAAAAAAAAAGTGAATAGAGGATAAATTATTTATTCCCCAAAAACAATGTACATAGGATTCTCTCTATCAGGCATTCAAGAAGTGCTCGTGAAATAGCTAGGAGCTGCACAATAGCCTGCTGAGAATTCTGGGCTCTGGTGGTCTAAGTCCTTTATTTTTGCTGAAGCACGCATGGGCAGCCCATATATGGCGGTTCTGTTCAACTCGTCCATATTGGGTTTCATATTCTAAGTTGATGAAGACGGCTGACCAGGTCTCTTCCTCAAGAGGGCACCAGCTCTCATTACAGATGGTAGTGAGCCACCATGTGGTTGCTGGGAATTGAACTCAGGACCTTTGGAAGCGCAGGCAGTGATCTTAACCGCTGAGCCATCTCTCCAGCCCTACCACAAGATAATTCTGTAAAATAGGTGAAGAAGACAGTTTCCTTCCTAGTTATAAACTATTATGACCATCCCCCATACCCGATTTGTATGTTCAAACATTGCCACCAGTGTGACTATATTTAGAGGTGGTGTCTTCAGGAGGTGACTGGGGTTAAATGAGGTCATGGGCTGAACCCTGACCCTTCCTTCAGAACTCAGATCTATTTCTTTGGCACTTCTCTCTGGGGCTTGTGTTCTCAAATACCACTTTCTGCCACTTAGACCACCCATTCTCTGATATGTTGTTATGGGAATCCAGAGAGCCAGTCTCCCCAACACATGTCCTTCACACTTTATACCTGTGGAACATGGAAAATTTAGACTGAATTTTTTTCTGAAAAGATTTGGAAATGCCAGAGTTCTGCCAAGTGTAAATGAGTCTGGTTGAAGAGGGCGGGAACATTCTAAACATTCAATTCTTTCCCTGGAAATCCACGAACAGGTGAACATTTAAAAGAAACGCTACGGTCCAAACAAACCCCTATGGAAAACCCAGTTGAACCCTCGTCGACTCTGTTTGCACCAACAGCTGTCTTAGCCTTCCTGGATGGGCACTGATGGACAGCTGAGCCTTCTGTTTGGTTATATTAATGGATGAGAGGAACGGACTGCGGTTAGGGCAGATTCACAGGGCTGAGACAGCCGTGTCACCAATCAGGGTTAGAGGACAGTTCAAATGCAGATCTGTCTTTCACGATCACAGCGCTCTCGGCTTCTGCTGTGAAGAATGCAATCCAGAGCTCGTCTTGCAGAGTCAGAACAGGTTTGGGTCGAGTGGCAGAGTGTTGGGAATGATATCTCTGGCTACTTATTGGCCACTTAGGATATTACAGGCACTTCTGCATGTGAATTGGAGGAATTAACTCCTTTGAGATTCCTACATACCCAGTCAGAGAAGGCGGTACTCGCGGTCTTCTGGATGTAAATGTGAACTTTGTACATAGACAGAAATGTCAGCAGCCACAGATGAGCCCAGCCTATCCCGTCTCTAGGTCCTATGTTGTCTTACACCTCCGTATACTCATAGTTGTCACCTCTTACATCCTCATATGTGACTTCCCCTTAGAGTCACTGTCTCTGGTGGCATCTGCATTTTCAGAAGTGCAGGAGAGAGACATCTGAAAACACACATGAACTGATTGGTTCATGGAGGCTTTTCCGTCTCCTCTGACTTTCATCTTTTACCTCTGGCTTCTACCTTTACCTCATAAAGTAGGTGAGGATGATCCTGAACTTCCCATCCTCCTGCCTCTACCCACCCAGAATGAAGGGATGACAGGCATGTGATACCACACCCAGTTTATGTACTGCTGACAATCACAGCTAGAGCTTGGGGTAAACCAGGCAGGTACTCTGCCAGCCGAACTCCACCTCTAGCCTGAGACAGGGGTTTCCCACAGCATCGCTCTGTTTCTCTTATGGTGCAACTCACATTGAGTACAGCAAATTGTTCCTTTGTCAGGTTCTGGGGGAAATTCCCCCTAGTCAGCAGCTTAGCACCTGGTACCCAAAATGCACTTGTAGTCACTGCGTTGATTGACACCTCTTGGAAGCACTGGTGTATCTGAAGGGTTATAAATCTGGAGCTGGTTAGTGCTTCAGAGACAGATGCTTGCAGTTGTAGGAAAAAAGCTCCTTCTTCACCGCAGCCCCCAGGCTGGCTCTCCCCACCTCCTCCCTGCAGCTTTGGCCGTGGCTGCTAAGGTGAGCTGTATCGCTCTGTGACTGGCTGGTCCTCTTCATGATTGTGCTCATCACCCCCAGCTCTCCATAACCAAAAGTCTGCTGGGAAGCAAAGTTCCAAGGAAGGAAAAAAAAATGCAGGAAAAGGGAAGGGTCATAAAACACAGGTGAGTCTGGGAGACTTCCAGGAGTTATTTGTCCTGATGTGTATGGTAAGATGGTGGAACAGGAAGGAAGGGGGCTGCAGCGGTGTCTGCAGAGTGGAGAGCAGAAGCCGATGTTCTCACGTTTACACCTTTTCCTCTCTTCGGTGTCAGCGCTGTCACCACTGACACACTGGGCTGACAGGCAGCTTGACATCTATGCAAACAGTTTAGGCAAAGCAGGGAGGATCAATGCAGATACTCAGAGCAGAAATGCAATTCTGAGAAGCCTGGTTCATTTTCCCACATCTGGGCATCTTGGGAAACAGGGTCGCCAATTCCCTTCACGATAGTTAAGGGACACACCTTCTTAATGGACCTGAGTGTGACTTGTCATTTGTCAAATATCCCCTATCCTACAGGCCTTTGAAAAATATATAATCCATTTAATCCTTACCAGGACACTGGATGGGAGACGTGATTACTGTCATTTTTTCAAATGTGAGAACTAGGAAGCAAAGAAACCCTATGACCCTGCCAGGGTAGCACCCTAAGATCTGTCCTGGCTGCAGGCTTATGCTGGTCTGTGGAGTTTCTGTCCCTCTCTCTTTTTTTTTTTTGAGAAACTTGAGGTTCTCGACTGCAGTTTGAGGCCCTTCTGGCCTCGTTTTCTCAATTTTTGAGCTTTCAAACTTTTCAAGGTGATTTTATCACTTCTCAGCCTGTCTCAGAGTGTCTCCATCTTGATGCCTTCAAGTAATAAGGTTTGTTTGAACAATCCATTAACATTGAGAAAATTACTTTCTCATTATGAAATATTTGTCACTTTAATACTAATTACTCCAACTGTATTTATTGAGGATTAATGACTGAGCAATATTTTATTAATAACCAACTGGCATTTA
Organism: Microtus ochrogaster; assembly: GCF_000317375.1. Taxonomy (NCBI): domain Eukaryota; kingdom Metazoa; phylum Chordata; class Mammalia; order Rodentia; family Cricetidae; genus Microtus; species Microtus ochrogaster. Next base: position 71,191,224 of record NC_022016.1, read on the forward strand.
TTATTGCATAAATAATAAATAGTGTCTCATTAAATATTAAATGGATTTTTTATTTGGGCACCTTCATTGAAAGTATTGCCAATTTTTTTGCATTTATTAAAAAAAAATCTCATTAAAATGGTTGGCTAGTCTTGTCTTGGTGTCCCACCCCCATCTCCCCCTAAAGAGTCCCTGACAATTCCTGTCCAATAGGGAGACTTTGGGAGTATTCATCAGCCTGTCAGGAGAAGGCAGCTGTGGATTCAGGTTGCCATGAGAACCTTAACTTGGTGCTCTGCTCCCCGCTCTGTTTTATTTACATCTGTAGTCTTCACTGGTGTCAAAGAGTCACTGCCTTTAGGAACGGGAGCGCCATGTAAGTAGCTCATCTGAGACCATGGATGCAGGGGAGCAGGGCGAGACTTGCAGTGAGGGAATGAAGCCCACAACAAGGGGTCACCTCAAGGCAGGAGCAAGATGAGGCTGCTGACCTGTGAATATCAGTACTTCGTCCCGGTGGTACTGCACCCATTCTTGACCCGTGTCACTGGTCCTACCCATCTGTCTAACCCATTGTGGCCTACCAGGAGGGCAGCTATCGCAAAGCTTTATCACGAAAGTTACAGCCTTATGTTTCCTAGCTCTCAGCCCCTCCGCACAAGCTTGCCATTATTCTTAGAGTTGTTGCCATACCCGAGATTCTCCAGGTATGTGTTTACCTGTTCTCATAAAGCGAGTCTGTCTGATAACCGTGTTACCTGTGCCCCCTTCCTCTATGCCCTTGCCCCCGGTGTAGTTTGATACTCTCCCTTTAGACTCTCTTCGGCCAGCCAAATGCTGTCCATTCTAGGAAGACTTGATTGCTTGCCTTACCCCAAAGCTTCTGGGAAAGGCCAGGGAGCTGGGAAGGAATGAAGCTTGGTCCCCTACCCTTTGGATAATTCCCACGTGTCTGGACTCCATAAAACCTTCCCTTGTGCTCTAGGTCTCACTGTCTCTCACAGCCCAGCATCTTCAGCTCAATCTCTCCTCTCTTCCTCGACAGGCTCCACCCATAATCAGAAGGAAAGCCCTGGGGATGGGGACAAATGCCATCCTCTTCTTCTGTGCTCTGCTTCACTTCGAGGTCTCTGGCCTCAGATTCCTCCTTTATTCAATTAAAGGTGCCTGTGTGTGTTCTGTGGGTTAACTGAGGACCTCCACGGGGTGTTCCTCCATTGGTTCTGGGAACACAGAATCCTACAGCTCACCCCTTCCTCTGGGGACACTCTGCTCTGTGTCTACTGCGGTCCTTTGACATGGGCCTTTTTGTCTACTCTCACTAGGCAGAAGCCCTGCCTTCTCAGATGTGCTGCCGTAGCGCTCAGCCTGGAATACCTTCTACTCTTTAAACTTGCGTGTATTTCTCCATACCATGGCCATTTTCCAGAGCCTTCTTTATTGAATAATTACTTTTATTTATGTGCATGTGTATGGGGGTATACATACCTGAGAACAGGTGCCAGCAGAAGCCAGGAAGGGGCATCAGGTGACCTGTAACTGGAACTACAGCTGGCAATGAGCTGCCTGACATGACCTGGGGACTGGGAATCAAACTCGAGTCTTCTGCAAGAGTAGAGAACACTCTCAGCTGCTGAGGTATCTCTCCAGACTATCTAATCTTATTATCTTGCCTTTATTACCTAACTTCTGCGTCTCCAGCTTTTGATAGGCACCTTGTAGACCTTCCAAGAGACACTTGACAAATCCACTTGGATGAATGAGTCTATGCTTCTTCCCACTGGGAATGGAATTTTGAGAACGATTGTAACCAGGCTTTCTTTGATCTATGGAATGGGCTAAGTCTGAGAATAATGGTCTGGTCCGATTTCCAGTTTCAGATTGTGCAGTGAGCTCAAGAACATGACATTTGCATCTATTTTACTGAGACTCTTGCACCCCCTCTGCCCCCGTGCCATCCTGTAACAATAGAAGCTCTCATTCTGCTAAAACTGTGTCATTTCTTTAGCGTTTTGAGGGTTAGAAATTAGGGCAAGACTATCAGCCAAAGGCAACAGGCACCAGTGTACTGACTGGGTATCTTATCAGACATTCAGGGATGCAGCAAGAAATGTCACGGGGAACTTCCGACAAAAATATTTAATTAATAGCAACAGCTACAGAAATGAATAACAGCATCCAGGCAATTACGGTGTTCAATAAACCAGCTCTCCCAGGATGGGCGGCGGCAGATTACCAACTGATGGACTGCATTTAAATATGTTATCTGCTCACTGGAAAGACCCAGTGGGTCCCTCCATTCCATGACATGGCCAGGAGTTGTGTTATTGTTATAGCCTTTTAAAAATGAAATCATAAATTACATTATCTGTCAGAATGATCAGGGATTTCTAGTTCACTCCAAAACAATACCCAACAATAATTTGACCCTGGTATGTGTTTGTATGTGTGGGTGTGGGTATGTATATATGTATGTATGTATGTGTATATACATGTATATGTCTGTGTGTATATGTATATGCACACACATATACAAAATACACACTGGGAACCACTGGAAGGAATTTCTATAAAGCACTAGAGCCTGTGTTTCAGTGTCCCAGAGCTCCAGAGCTCATGTCAATGCGATATGGGAGAAGTTTGAGCTTTTAAATTTCTAGTGCTGGCTCTATGACCTTGGTTAACTTTCTTTACTTCCTGGAAACTATAGCTTTTCTGTTGTCATTATCAAGTGTGCTGAGATTTTCCTAGCGGTGTGGTGGTTTAATGAAAGTGATTGGCTACTTGAAGCTCCTGGTGAACCATTGCACTGTGCTACCTGATGATACTTTTCTCCTTACTAAGGGTGCTGGAGTTACGGAGGGGGAGCTTGATTTTTTTCTCACCTCTGAGGAGCTCATCATATGGGCAGGGAGCCAGCTGGACATAGTCAGAATCAAGCCAGTCTAGCAGAGATAGCACAGTCTGAAAACAGGGCAAGACATCTCCACATGGATCTCAGCAGAGTTGCAAACTTCCACGGGACATGCAGGGTTGCGCTATTGTAAAGTTAACATGATGCCCAGGCCTTGCTCTACAGAGGAAAGAATTGAGCGCAATCACATATCCTATCTAGATTTCACTTCCTAGAACACCTCCTCCTAGGATGCCCTACAAATTAAAGGAATTTGTAACAAATCTCAGGACACAGCTGTAGTCAGGAGATTGTGGGTCCTGCCTTTGATCTGATTCACGTCAGAATGTCAAAACCTTGGACACAAGTGAAGGTTTCTCAAGGGCGACATGCAGGCTGGAATGTTCAGGAATGGCCTGCTCTGAGCACTTCCTTTTGGGCCCATAGCACCTGCTTAGCTAGCTCTAAGTTGCCTTCTAGTCGCTTAGAAAGATCTGATGGAGAAAATAATAATGTGCCAAGCAAAATGCCAGCTACTAGAAAGGCAATGGTGTGGAAGCAGTGATCTACCAAATACAATAGATATGAAAAAGACAACACAACCCAGTATGGGCCACAAAGTGAAAGTAAAGCCTGCTGGAGAGTGTGCAGAGCCTTGATGTGGGTCAGTCACCTCCCATCTAGAACAAGACTCACTGGTGGGCCTTCGGGAGTTCTTGTAGTCCTGAATTAAACAGGACTTTGGGGTGAGAGACCCAGTTGTCTATGAAAGAGGAAGCAGGGTTCTCATACAGACACAAATTTCTAAGTTACCTAGGTGGTGACAAGTCAAATTCTAAACAAAGTGCTGTAAGAGTACCTGAAAGCATATATTCCAACAGTAGGAAGTAGCATCTATCAGATGAGAAGTTGGCAGTGGTATAAGAAGCAGAAAAACAACATTAGACAGAAATAGGACCTGTGAGCACAGCAGACAGGACCTCTCAGTACCCATCCATACACATGCATGACCTACTCGGTTCTCAGAGCCTAGAAAAGTCCATTGGGTATAAGATGCTCAAGTTGCTCTAAAAGCATTTGGCAGTGAACCTGGTAGATTTGGCTCTGCTGTGGCATCAGTCCTTTCTGCTCATTTGGTTTAGTAGGAGACGGTGGAGCCATTTTAACCATCAGTTCCTTCATGGGAATAGACTTTCTAGTTGTCACCTAAGAGGTAGCAAGAGATCCGTGAACTGGCCTCAGAGAGAGGGCTTTGTATTCATAGAAACTTATATAACTCTCCGTTCTTGAACATATCTTGGCTCTTCAGATTTGGACTTTCTATCCATTTGCATACATCCACCTCACAGGAATCCTATGTTAATTTGTTCAAGTGTATTTCAGAGTTCCCATCCACAAGGAGCATCAGCTGGATTGCCCCACTATAATGCGCATATGGACCTTTCCATATCCCTCATTTCTTCAGCCCACTCCATCTGAGCTAAAATGTACCACTGACTGGAACTAGTTATTTTTTCCATCCCCTTTGCTTCCACATTCATTCCTACCACCTTGACCTCCCCTGGGTCTGCTACAGCAAGTCCCTTAGAAAGAGTGTCCTGACCACTGGTGCCCAGAAAACATGAATACGCCCTAGGTATCTGCCTGTATGCCTTATACCCTATGTGTGCCCAGTGTGAAGAACAGGTCTTTGTACTGACATCTGTGGCAGTCCTTGTGGATTTTATTGCTGGAGCCTAGATGCTCTGGGACTGTCTGGGTTCTCTCCGGGGTCTGGTGATATGGGACTTTAAGACTACGGTCATCCCCCTTGGGTTTTTACATCATCTGCTATCTTCTCTGCTGCTGTGCCAACATCACCAGGCTGGACCTCTGCAGAAAGGCAACGGGTCTTGTGGGCAGAACATGTATATCATACTCAGAAAGACCTCTACCTGGTCCTTCCTCACTCTTCAACTTCAAAGCTGAGTGCCATTAAGTGTGTTGAATAAACTCAATTCTCAGGTATTAAGGACTGTCATGGTACCTTCTTCATAGGCCTCTTTTGAGGATGAATACGAGGCATGTGTGTTAAGAGTTTCAGAGTTGAACTGAGAATGGACCTAAGAGATTAAGTGTGCTGTTTGGGCCAAACTTAAGTAAAGTTACGTTTTGCTGGTGAGAGACATAGGATTTGAAATGTGACCTGTGAGTTAGGAATTCCATTTCTGTCGCTTACAAGCTGTGTAATCTTGATCAAATAACTGATCCTCTCCAAGTCTACCATGCTGGCCTGTTGTAAAGATAAATGAGATGACGCGTACGTCTAGAAAGAGCTTGATAAGTGTAGTTATGTTATCATCACTATTATTTTGAGCAAGTCGAATCCCATTTTACTATGATTCGTAGCCATCAGGCCCCGGCGGTAGGTGAAATGCTTCCTTCCTCCATCTGAACATTTCACTATACCTAGCCCTGGTCTTGATTTCCTGCCTTCTGAATCTCTGATGGCTTCCCAGGATGCCTTTCAGCTGCTCTTGGATGAATTATGACTGTCAAGGTTGCCAAGTGACACATGTAGGTCCTGCCACATTATGGAGAAATGGGACATCATTTGTCTCAGCCCCACCAATACTTTGGATTTTGAGGGGGAAGGAGGCTGGGGAGGAGGGATAAAGGATAATGCAGTCTCCAAAATTAATGAGGTAATGGGCGAACATATTTCCATCTAAATGAGCTGGGGTCATGTTCCCGGGAAGGAACAGCAAAGAGGAATAGCCAATTGAAGAAGCTCAAAGTGGAAACCAAGCCAACCGGCTGAATAAATCAATGTCCAGTTTTGTCCTATTTGTGGCAATTACCTCTCCGAGCCTCCAGTCCCCAGCGTCCCACAATTGGGCTGTGGATGCTCATTTAACAGCTCCAAGTTTGACATCTTAATGTTTTCCTTCCCACAATAAAATGAGTATCTGTTTCAAAGCACATACTTGTCATTAGTGTTTTCCACAAAACCTTTTTTGTTCCAAGGAATAAAGAGAATTTCAGAGATGAGTGCATCCTTGCGGTGCCAGAGGACAGCATCCTGTGATTCATGGCAGCTGGCTAGAAGGCAAAGCCTCCTTCCGTTCCACCTACGAGACCAAGGCAGAGGCTCTGCAATTGCTCTAGTCCAAAGAAAAGCCAGTACAACAATTTCAGTTCATTTGTTCTCTATGCCATTTGTGTTTTGTGTTACTTAGGATGAGCTTCCTATTGGTTGTAAGGATAAGTCATGATTGGGTATAACTACTATATCTTTGCCTCTTCCAGAACATTCTCATTTGACCTGCTCAGTTCTATTCACTGAACTACCTACCCCCACACTCCTGATGTCTGCTCTGGAAGGTATCAGCACTCATGCCTAGAGAAATGGGAACTGAAATGGCAATTGACTCATGCAAGGTCTGAGGACCTTGTATGCCCATCTCCAATGTCAGGGGAGGCTTGGGGACTTCAGAAGAACTCTGAGAATATATTCTCTGGCTCAAGAAACTGTACTGATTAGAAGTGTGGAGACAGAAAGGTTAAAGATACCACGGTCTGGCTTAGGTTCCAGGCATGTTCCTCCAAGACTCTAAGCAGAAGCCAATATCATGGTTAATCTGAATGCCTGGCTGTGGTGTTTCTTTAACCTTGTGAGGAAGCTCTGGATACTTAGATGTTTAAGCTCATGGAAATGTATGGAACACTATTTGCGTCAAGTCCCCACTTCAACATCTCCAGCTCCCTCCACCGCTGGCAAATCTACTACAAATTTCTACCCAGTGGATTTGTGGGTTCCAACAGTGCTCTTGGCTTTGGTGACCATCCCAGGAGGTAAGACACCAGGAGATCCCATATCATTGAAGTCCAGGGAAGACCTTGTGAGGAGAATGAGTCTATGGACCTATGGACCAGGGCTTGTCTCCCAGCTGAACATGAGGGTTGTGCTTCTGAGGATGCAGAGGCTCAGGTTTCTTATACGCTTACTTTGTAACCTTCTGGTTGCCAATCTGAGATGCTGTTAGAGCTTGGCTCATGCCCTAGAACATTGGTCCCCAGCTGGTGGTGTTATTATTAGGGGACTGGGTCATGAGAACCCTTGTACCAAGGCATTAATTCATTCTTAGCAAAGGGGACAATTGGAAAGTGGCGCCTGGTTAGAGAAAGTAGGTTGAGAGATGTATCTTCTCAGATTCTTCCTTTTGGCTACTTCCTGACCACTGTGACAAGGACGGCCTTCTTCCCACCATGCTATTCTTCCAGGGTATTTGCCTCATCACAGTCTAGGAACAATGGAGACAAATGGCATTGACTAAAACCTCTGAAACCATGAGCAAAAATGAACCCTGACTCTTTTAAGTGGTTTCTCTCATTCTGTCACCATGACCAAAACAAACAAACAAACAAACAAACAAAAATGAACTTCAGATGGTTTTCATTTCCGCAGTTTTATACAGGAGGAAATGTAGCCTAAGGAGGTGAGAGATTTGCTCTAAGGAACACAGCTGCAGAGGAAGATCTGTACTTACAAATGGCCTGCCTTTCTCTTAGGGCATCGTGTCTCCTGTTCTGTAACTTCAAGGATCTCCTCTGCCAGGCTTCGCCGGACGGAGTCAGCTTTGTTTTTTTTTCTTACTGAGATGCTTGCAGTGGATGCCTGGTAACTTGTCATGGCCACTTTCAGATGGGTCCAGTTCTTCTGCATGTGAGGCTTTCCTGGTCAACCTGGGTTTGGAAGCACTCACCTGGCTCCCACTCAGCGTGACAGTTGGATTGTTGGTTCTCTCACCCTTGAGCTCCTTCCTTGCAGCCTGGTGCTCACTAGGGACAGGACAGTGAATTCCTCCCCACAGGCTACTGTAGGCATGGGATGTCATCCCAAGTATGCTCATCTTTGCTGCAATGTTTTCCTCCCCATTAGTAATCTGTGTGTGTGTGTGTGTGTGTGTCTGTGTGTGTGTGTGTGTGTGTGTGTGTGTGTGTATTCTGAACAGAAGCTGCTACTGCTTTGGAGGGGACACTTCACAGCACTCTTCATTCCTTCCCCCAACTCCTCCACCAGCAAATTAAAACTTCTCTCTGAGCACCAGCTGAGGCAGGCAGGCAGGCATCTTATATAAATGGTAATTAGTGCAGCCTTCTAAGACTGGGTGGGAAAAGGCATTGCTTTTTCTGAGCTGCGCACCTTCGGCTTGGTTTAAGCCTCGTTTATGATGCTCACCACACATTACTGGGTATGATCCATGGGCAGAGAGGTTTCATATCACAGTAGAAAGAGCCCGTGTCTTACTTAAGGCGAACTCCAGCTTGATGCCTAGGCCCTATGCTTTTCTATTTTTTTCAGCCCTTGAATAATAAACTTGACCCCTTTGAACTTTAGTTTCTTCATCTCTATGATACAGAAGCCAATACCACCTCCAAAACATTGTGGGGAGCTGGTTAAGATTATGCTAGGGAAATGAGAAAAGAGAAAAGAACAGTATGCATCATTATGAGTTTGCATTCTGCAAAAACAAAATCCCCATCTATCTTTACAACTGGGCAATGTTTGCTGCAAAAGCTGTCTGCAGGGACCTGCAGCTCCCTTTATGTGAAAGTAACCCATATAGGATGGAATGAATCTGAATGCTTTTGGAGAATGAATCATCAGGAGATTAATGATCTAGAAAGACAGTCCTTAGTTATATTTAAAAAAATAAATTTCAAACAATTAGAGCTACCCAAGAATGATCTTGAAATGTTAGCTATGGTCAGAAAACCTATTGTAGAATCTTAGCTCTATGATTTATGAGCTAAACAGCCTGAATAACCCTTTAAACCTTTGACCTCAAATGCACTACAACATGTACTATATATTCAACCAAGGCTAACTTATTAAAACCCAAGAAGTAATTATAGCTGTGAGACACTAAGAAGTTAAAAGTTTCTTGTGGCGAGCCACAGAAGGCTATGACACAGCTCCATGAGCAAGGCAACTTACAAAAGAAAATATTTAATTTGGGGACTCATTGTTTCACCTTGATCATCATGGTGGGGAATATGGCAGCTGGAGGGATGGTTCTGGAGAAGTAACCGAGAGCTTACATCTCATTCACAAGGGAGAGAGAGAGAGGAGAGAGAGAGAGAGAGAGAGAGAGAGAGAGAGAGAGAGAGAGAGAACGAACTGGGAATGATGTGGCCTTTTAGAACCTCAAAGCACATTCCCAATGATGCATCTCCTCCAATAAGGTCACACTTCCTATAGAAGGCCACACCCCCTAATTCTTCCTGAACAGTCCTACCAACTAGGGACCACCCATTCAAATTTATGAGCCTAAGGAGGCCATTTCTATTCAAACCACCATAATGACCTTGGAGTACATCACTGTAACAAGGTCAAGAAGAGGAAGTTCCTGTTCTGTTTTAAACTGGGGACCTCCATTATGGTGGTGTATTGCTAAGATCCCTTCCCTAGAGACAGAATCAATATCTACCCCTTTTTCTAGAATTCCAAGGACAAACCGAGAAACAATTATACCACAGTTCAATCTGGGATGACATGATGAGTTTATTGGATTTTCTTATGGAGAATAGATGAGCAGTTACTTACTGGAGTGTGGGTGTTCCTTCCCACTAAAAGCTACACTGGGAAGTCTTTATCTGCTAGAGACGATAACTTTCCTATAGCTACACAGAGAAAATCCACATTCCCTAGTCTTCCCTGACCTATATCCTCTAGTCCCTCCCAGAGAACTCATAAAATTAGGGCAGAGATGCAAATATCAGATAGGATTAAATGGCTGGGTGCTCTCTCTCCTTCCATGAGGAGGTGTAAACAGTCAACAAGTTTATGCAAAATGATGTTTTGTAAGCAGGGTCCAGCTGAAGGGATCAATATGCTGTTGTTTGACTCAGAGGATGTTGCAGTAGTCTTAAAAAACATAGTGTCTCACTTCTATGAGATTATTAAATAGCTGAGTGCACATGGTCCTTTGACAGACAGATGGGGGAAAGACAGGAGATCCCTGAATGGCTGGGGATAGATACCGTCAATGGTGTGCTGGTTTGAACAATCCAATTGAATTTTTTTCAAGCTTCGGTTTCTCCAACTAGGAAAAGAAAAGAGAGCAGGACTTACCCACCCTTGCAAAATGGTTAGGATAAACATGTGAGAAATGAGAAAAACCAGCAGACCTCCTGGTGCATGATTTGATCATTTGCATTGTTATCCTTTCTCAGCACACCAAGTTCCTAGGTTCTGGGCATGGTAGGAACCTCACATTGGTGACACACAAAATACACAAAGAATACTAACTGCGTGTCTTGCACCTCCTCCTCATTTGGTAGGTGGACAGTCCTTTTTGTGTTCCCAATGTCAAACTCAGACCCAAAGATGGCTAATACAGCCATTGATTTTCTTTCCTGAGAATCTACAATGTGATAGGATGCACCCTAAAGGCTGTATTTGTTTCTCATTGAGTCTGCTTAGCGTCAATTCATTCACCTATGCCTTTGAAATTATTAAGTCCTATTTAATACATTAAAATCCTAGGCAGCGTAGTGGGTTCCAGGACACAGAGACTACGCCCTGTATTTTTCATCCTCAAGAAATAGTATACTGCAAAGTAAGCCCATCCATAATAGGAGTGTCGTTATTTCCATATTATATGTGCAGAAACAAAGAATTAGAAAGGCATTATTATGATCCTAAAGCAGGTTTTTGTTCCAATTTCCACTATGTCTCCTCTAACCCTGCCCTGAAAGATGTGGTTTCCCAAGCCCCTTGATCGAATTATGGGCTTTCCATGTTGGACAATTGAATTTGGGGAGGAGGGGAGAAAATCAGGGGGCTGGAGAAGTAGAGAAATGTGATTTAACTGACTTGCAGAGCCTTTTAAGCAACTGACCTTCATGCTCCCCCAGAACCTGTTGAGCTAACAGCATGTTGAGGTGCGGCAGCTATTAACATGGAATGGGGAAATGTGTTTCTCAAATGCAAAAATGTGCTTCTCAAGGTAAAAGTACCTTGCCTCCAACTCCAGATCTCATTAAATGAGCTAATTCACCTACTGCTTAATTCGTTGGAAGCCCTATGAGTAATTAGGATGCCAACATCTTTCAAAAATTATATTCTTAATTGTGACATTTCTCTGCATCACAATGAAGTTGGTCACCCTTCCTCTGAGAGCGTCTTCCTCTTCTCCCATCAGAGCAGCATGGTGAGCAGTGCGTTTTGCATTGAGCACATTTGGCATCACGACAGCAATTAGGAAGACATATTCATTAGAACTCTGAGGCCACCCTGGAGATTCAGTAGAAGGTTTGAAACCCTGGATTTGATCCTTTGCATTTCTTTCATTTTTAAAAGCAGTCTGGGGCCTTGCAAGCTTGCAGCCATTATGTTAGCAGTGTGAGCTCCCAGTTCTTGATATCGTTTGAAACAATTTATAAGTGCTTATTGGAGCAGAGCTGCTTTGTTTCGCCTTGTAACCCACGGCACAGTATTTCACTCGTGAGATAGTGCATCCATTTGTCCTAGTAAATGTGTGTGCGCCCACATGTGTGCGTGAGTGTGTGGGTGTATGTGTGTCTTACACCCAGAATGAAGCAATTCTTACACAAATAGCATTGTTTTTTGGGGGGTGAGTGTCTTCCAAGCCCCTGTAAGCAAAGCTGGGCTTCTGTAGATAGACTCACTACTTTGAATTTGACTGAGGATTGCTTTGAGGCTTATTACATTGAAGATGTTTCTGTAAGGAGAATAAATGGTGACACTGTATAGGAGATTTGTAATCAAGGGGCTGCCTGGCCAATCGTCGGTTGCTGACATGCACTAGCAGACACCTCCAGAAGAACAGTGGGTGTGCAAGAGAGCATGGGGATATTACTCAGTCAGTAACTCTTATTTTGATATGACAAAAATCAGCTATAACCTCCTGGCTAGGAACCTCAGTGTGCCCTGACTTCCCTGGATGTGGGAGAGTTGTTTCCTAAAGGCTGTCCTTTGATATGCAGTTCAGTGGCCAGGTTTTGGTCCTCCCTGCTCTGTCCAGTGAGCTCGTTGGCATCCCTAGTTTCCTGGGATTCCCATCACTCAATGCCCAGCAACCTTGAACTAGATTCCACCCCACCCTAGAGAGTCTTTCTGGCTCTTACTCCACTATAGGCTCTCTGTGGGGGCCAACCAGGTTGCTAAATGTTGGATGTCCGTTTTATTTAACATGTTAAAGGACAAGGTACTTTTGGGTTCCAAATTTTTGTGACCTTGTCTTGGACCCACAAAGAAGTTTCAAAGACTAAATAATCAAGAGGCGAGCACTTTGAAGGCTCATCTTTCCCCTACCCTTTCTATTTCACCTTCCTAAGGAAGAAAGACCAATGATCTAATTAGGTAACAGGAAAGACCAAATGGCTCCAGGGTGGAAGAGGATTTAGATTCAAACATATCTGGCTATAAGCCAGCTCGACCACCTCACAACTCCATGACCTCAGGCTGCTCTCCCTACTCTGAGGATCTTATTTCCTCTGGAAAAATAGAATCATAATACTTCATGGCCAGGCTCTGAAGACTCAATGAGAGACTGTGCAATAAACAGGAAATCAGAAAAGAGTTGCACTCCATCCTACACCCCCCCCCGCATCTTCTTTGAGGGGGTGAAGTACCAGAGTTGAAGTCATGAAGCAAAAACTCCAATCAATAACTAGTAGCTGAAGGCCGTGGAAATGAAGAGAATATGAGATGCCATCTCTCTTCATTGTGATAGAGAGTTTTGCTCATTTGAAGACAGCATGGGAAGAAGCGGTCTACACTGCTCTTTTGCTTGAAGGGGAGTTCTGAGAGACACTGAGTCAAAGGGATGTACTGACACTAGACAGGGATTACATAGCCATCAGAGTTGGAGGTGATTTGCATAAACCAGCTTGAACCCTAATCCTAGCTTGATGCTACACTTGGAAGCTAAATACCTAAGATGAAACAGAGATAGTTTTGGGTTGTTTGATTCTAAAGCCACCGGCTCTGCCTCTGCCATGTACATACTAGACAAGCAACACAGCCACTGAAGTCACCCACACAACTGACTGCTTTGCCTTAGTCTATCCAAAGTGGATTCTAGTAGAAATGGCAATTTCAATTTCTTCTTGAATATCACAAGTTTAGCACATGGTAGCTGTCTTCTTATGTCTTTAGATAAATAAACAGAACAGTTAAATTTAACACGAATAGGCTGCCTGCATAAAAACATATCTCATGCATCAATAGAAACAACTATGTGTTCTTCCTTAGAACTTGACATTTCTCCCTGGTAGGAGGAACAAAACAGTCACCATTGTCGACAGCTCAGGGGCAAGAAGTGAAGGTTGACTTCCTGTCACAGAAGGAGAGACTGTCCTGCATACTACAGTTAGCATTAAAACTGGGTTTTGACTTGAATAGAAGACATAATCCCCTCAGAGGTATAATGAAGAACTGTCAAGAGCTAGCCATAGAAACCAAACTCGCCTTGGTACAGAGAGCAAACCAATCCATGGTGGTTGATAAAAAGTTGCTCATAATTCTTTTTTAAAGAAAAAAGCTATTGACTCTTTGGTTCAGTATTATTTTCTTATCAAATGGTTTGGGCATTTAAAAATGCAAGTAAGAGAAAGGAAAAATTTGGGGCTAGTATTTTATTCTAGGTACCACTTCAGCCATCTTTGGTAATGTAGCCTCTATTTTCCTTAACTAAAACCCATGATATTCATTGTCTCCATTTACAAGCAGAAATGAGGAGGCCTGTTTAACCAGCAAGGCTTCTTATTCAATGTAGATTTCATATTAGGGGAAAAGAGGCCTGAAGAAAGATTTTGAAATTTTCATGATTTTGCTATGTCCTGCAAATGTCAGCAATACTGCTTAAGTAGGGATAAACACATTCCAGCAAGAAGGGGAAATATACATATTGAAGGGTTAAAGTCCCCACAGTATGTGCTTAGTCTTGTAACAGAGGTCTAACTATGGCTGCATCTATTTCCAACATGTTTTTGTTTTTTATTTCATTGTATTATCACTGTGTACACAAGTTTTAAATCTTGCTCTTTTGATGATCATTAATTCATTTTCCACGTTATTAATTCAGACTTTTAAAAGATAATACTTAATAACTGTATAATGTTCTAGCCAGTGGCTGTCTCTTCTAATTATTCTCTCTTGCTCCTCCTCCTTCTCCCTTTCTTTTCTCCCCCTTATTTTCCTCCCCTGCCTCTCCCCCTGACTCCTCCTCCCTCCTCATCTTTCTTGACAGTTCACCAGGTTCCATTCCACTCTGTCAGATGCTAACAGGGTAGAGTAAAAGCAAGCTCCTCTTCCTCTTCCTCTTCCTCTTCCTCTTCCTCTTCCTCTTCCTCTTCCTCTTCCCCTCTCCTCTTCCTTTGCCCACATGTCTTTATATGGCTTCCATTTATTAAGAGCTTACTAATGTGTCAACTTCAAGTTAAATTATTTTCCTGTAGAATTTCCTCTAATCCACATGGTAACCCTTTAAGGAGATTTTTTTTTTCCGAATCTCTGTATAGAAAGTACTGTTTTTTGTCTCTGTCTTTGGAGCTGAAGGTTTTTTACTTCTCCCATTTCTTTCTTCTTAGAAATTTAGGCTGTCAAATCATGCATGTATTTGTAACTATTTATATGTTGTACATAAATACAAATATTTATGGATGTACATACAGTTTTCTGCAGTCATCTCTAAAACACACTTATGGAAAAGGATGGCTAAACAAAAAGTCTGACCATTTTACAGAATCAGCTAGAACTGCTAACTTGCTTTCTAAAAGCCCCACCCACTTGTTTCTGCCTGGGGTGTTTGAAAGTGTTTCCTGTATCATTCATTGGCCAGAAGGAAAAAAGAAGGGAAGAAATGGGTTCTGAGAATTTTGGAGCTCTTAGTTATGATGGTGTAGGAGTAGCTTTGGGAGTATACAGGCAGGAATGAAAGAAAGGGCAGGGGGATTCGGAAGATACAATTTTGAGACACTTCTCTACCATTTAATGGTTCATTCCGGGACATCAGCCTCCTAATGCATTTATTTGAAGTGTAGGAATTAAGTCAGACTTAGAAAAAGTGGAGAGAGGGGCAGAGAGAGAGAGAGAGAGAGAGAGAGAGAGAGAGAGAGAGAGAGAGAAAGAGAGCGTATACATGGCCTTAGTTGTTAGAGTAGGAGTTCAGTCAGTGAGATAATAGGAAAGAACTGTGTTTGAAAAGATTCTTGAGATAAAGATTAGATAATAGGAAAGAACTGTGTTTGAAAAGATTCTTGAGATAAAGATTAGAGTCATAGCTTCTTCCATTTTCACTGGGACCAGTGAAGGCTGATAGAATCTTCGGGTGGTCATCTCGGGAGTTTGAACTTGATTTATAGATGAAGGGATTTCATCAGCTGCTGCTTCCACTCATGCTCTGAGGAAAGGTGCTCCATATGGTTTGTACACTTGAGCTAGCTCTTAGTAGGGCTGGAGAACTAGTCATCACAGTCAACATTATCTTCTTGTGCCCCACACATCTATATGTATGTCTCACTTGTGTGCCTACATGTCTGTGATTTGACCAAGATAAGGACAAGCCCTAAATTCAAGTTCTAGTTCAAGTTCATAAAAAGGAGAATACAAACCAACAAGAGGAATTAAGTGGTTTCTACCTGCATTCCAGGTCAAAGAGAGGAATAGAATAGAGAGAAATAAAATATATCAAGGGCAGCGTAGAAACTCTGCAAGGACAATTTTATCCCATTTTACACATGCATGATACAAGATGCAATTGGGTTAATAAACATAGTCAATACCGCATAGAAAATCATGAAATAATTTGAAGCCAAGGATGCCAAGGTCCCAAGACCGACTCCACTCTGCTATCCAGAAAGTCATGCTGGAACAAGACCTTTCAAATGAGTCTCAAAGAAGGGTGCCAGCCTTTTCCAGCTACACAATTACAGATGGAGGCAATTACAGGAAGGCAATGGTCTGAGCCAAGCAGTGTGGTGAGATTTTGTAATACTTTTAAGAATTCACAGACCTGATATATACGCATACATATGTGCGTGCATTCATATATATCTACATCTATATATGGATATGTCTATAAGCAATGTATATATACATGTATATATATATATATTTAATTTTCTCTGTTGATAATTGATTGCTTACTATGTGCCAAACTCTATTCTTAGTACCCCATGAGTGCTGAATCTTTCAGTCTTGCCTACAGCTTTTATTAGGTACTGTTATTTTCTTCACTGTATGTGAGCCAGCAGACAACAACACATACAGCACGTAATTTGCAGAGCCAGCATTTCACTGTAGGCTGTCCTAGCTCCAGACTGTCAACCACTTTGCTAAGTGGCCCCTTATCTATGACACTGATGCTGTGGTCCATGTTTGCCTTGGCCCCAAAGTGGAGGAAGGGGTGAAGTCAATGTCCTCTTTTCTTTAAAAAGGACATAAACATCTTTAATGAGGACCATGATCAACCAAGGTAATCTGAGCGTTTTTTTTTTTTTTTTTTTAATGAACCTAGTAGTAGTGACAGAGGAAGCTACCTTTTCTGGGACTCTGTAGCTGACCAGGTGTTGTATGGGATGCTTTATAAATATTCTTTCCTGTACAGGGCACCAGCATGTAGGGGTATGAGAGTTGCTCCAGGAGAGCGATGGTTAGGTAAGAACTAGGATACCAGTATGGGGCTGGTTACCCATACTAAACAGTGAGGCCCTTAGCCACAGAGCAGGAGGAGAGGGTTTGAAGCTAAAATTATATTGAGATTTGCAAACTCCGTCTCTGGTGACTGAGAGGGGAATGACAAAGTTATTTCCGAAGAGTTCTGCATGAGACAGCAGATGGTGGCAATCTAGGTTACCAGGCAGGGTCTGGACTGTTGTAGTGGTCATAGGAATGCAGAGGGTGGGGTCAGCGTGGGAATAAGGAAGAGCCTAGTCAACAGGTAACATCAAATCACATATGTGGAGGGAGCCAAAGAGACACTGGGGATGGCACCCATTTCTGTCCTCACAGATTACTTATTTCCTTGCTTGGCTGGGAAGCTTTATCTACAGAGAAAGTGTATGGATGTTGGGGCCAGAAGCAATTTACTTGTTTACTTTTCTGTGCAGAGAAAGCTGAAAATGTCACTTAGTGATATGCCCCTGTGATGCATCCAGATCCCTCCTCCCCTACCGCTTAAGAGAAAAATGATTTTGCTCATAATTTTGATGAGCTTGGGGAGGGTTCAGATATCACCCCAAGCTCACAAGCCACCCAGGCGCTGGGGAAATCAGTTATATTTCACTGGTGGACTTGGTTGAGCAAACACAATAAAAACAGGCTCAGTGTCATTGCACACTGGAAAAGCAGATGGTGGTCGAACCGAGCTGGATCCGGCAGTTTGAAATTTCAAATTAAATCAATTTGGAGCTTTGCTGGTGCCTCAGGCAAGATTGTCCCTCAAATGAAGAGGACAGGAGCAGTGAGCCCTTTATTCCTGGGCTGGCTTTGCATGAGTTGGCGAATGGTATGCAGCTTTCTCCTACACAAGTTGGACTGACAGAGGCAGGGGAATCGGCTCGCTCCAATCTAGATTTCTAGAATGCAGTCCTGGGGAATGAAAGGTCAGAACGGCTTCATGCTTTCCAGGACCCTGTCAATGCTACACACATGGTCTGAAGCTGTGTCTTAAGATTTTCAGGATCCTGTGTAGAAGGTTCTCTGCTCTTAAGCTTGGCCCCTCCAGAAAGTAGCTTGCACTAATTTGCATAAGCCAGAGATCCCGTGGTCACAAGGGGAACACAAGAGTCTAAGATGGTGATGCTGCCGGAGGTTCCAGGATTTTTAGAGGCTGCCGTCAGAGGACAGGGATGAATTCACAATTGCCTTGGGAATGAATCCTCAGGCTTGAGCACTTTGTCATGTCAGAAGATGGCCAACATAGTCTGTATTCCTTCAATCCCTTTTTGTCTTCTTTTTTTTTTCTTCTGCAAACTGGCCCTGAGAGGTTTTCTCCACTGATATTCTTTGCCCCTGGCTTTGTGTCATGATCTCGTAGGCCATTTTGTAGCAATATATTTCTCTCAGCCTTCAGTTGGAGATTCCAGTGTCACAAATCTATGATCACATTCTCGGCTACATTTAGCACAGGTACTGACATGAGGCATGATAAGCAGCCCCACTCTGCTGAATGAACAAATAAACCAAATAATTTATAGATACCTATACAAAGACTCTAGTGGTTCTATTTCTGAAAATTATGTTCCCTTGGCATCAAGTACCTCCCCCTCTTACTTTTTATTCTCCTCTTTTAATGTAAACAATTCCTAATCTTTGGGACATAAATCATGCGTTCCTTATTTCAGTTTAAATATGCCCAGTCAATATGGAATCTGCAGCTTCCTGCCTTCCCATCTCTATGCTCCCTACATTGCTCTCTTATCATGGTTAGCATCTTGAACTACAATGATATGGTTTGGGGACTGTCTTAGACAGTTTGGGCATCTACAGTGAATTAGCATATGTAGGATGTTTAAACAATATCATAGATGTCAGAAGACTTGCCTCATAGTAATGGACCACCTCCTGGTTTTGATAATGGTCATTTTATCACTGTGTTTTCATGTTGTAGGGAGGACGGTCAGGCCTTCTTATAAGATCACTAATCATATATATTAGGGTTCCAACCTCATGACTTGATTAATTACACAAGTATCCTACCCCTTAAGAGCATCAAATCGATGGTTGAGATTTAAACCTACAAATTCAGAAGAACATGAACATACAGTGTATAGCAGTGAATAAGCTATGAGCTTTATTAGAGCTAGGCACCAAGTCCATATACCAGTTGTACTACCTAACACAAAAAAAGCACTCGGGAGGTGACAGTTTCGTTTTAGTAATTGCTAGTTATGTATACAATGATATAATGAGCAGTATATAGAGTATTAATATATATGGTACATTTACTTAATATGTAAAAAAGGGTGGCATAGAAGATACACATGGAAGGTTTATGCTTGGGGCTGTGGGTATATTTGGAGGGGAATTGTGTTCTTCAGCAATATTCAAGTTCACCAATCCTCTTCTCTATATATTTACTGAATCCCCTAACAGTAGTATAAAAATTGTGGTGCCCCACTGCCTTGAAATATCTGCTTTGTGCCGAGGAGTTGGTATTTTGAAAGATCTCCACACACAAGTCAGATTCTCAGACCAAGTTGAGAGTCATTCATTAACTTGGTAAGGACCTGTCGAGTGCCTACCGTATGCTAGCACTGTGTGGACTCCGGGGACACCCCAGTGAACAAGACCCAGAAGCGCTTTTATTTGAATGAGAAGGAAGTAGATGAAAAACAAATCAATACATGCTTGAGAGTCTTGAAAATTATCCTAAGTGTTGCAGAAAGAAATAATGAAGTGGGGTGATGAAATGGAGGCATGATTGGCGTGATCTTGGCTTGGTCAGGGAAGCTCTCTCTGAGGAAGCCTGCTCTACATGGCAATCTCGCTGCTGAGTAGGACCGCTGTATGAAGGAAAACCTGGAGTGAAACTGGGAGAGCAGCAACCCCCACAACCCTGAGCACAAAGGAGCTGGCTAAAGAGCTTGGGCCCTGGCTGAGATATCTGAAATCAGTGTCACTGGCTTTAATCCAAGATGCTGTGTAGGACATTCTCTCTCTGGAGATGCTAGGGGAGAATCCATCCCTTGCCGCCCAGCTTCTGGTAGCTGCTTCCCTTGCTTAGCTTGTGGCCATGCTGATCTAACTATTAAGAAAACACACACACACACACACACACACACACACACACACACACACACACACTGTCAATCTCTTACAGCTCTGTCTTCAAACTATCTTCTGGAATTTGTGACAATCTCTGTGCACCATCTCTTCCTGTTCCTCCCTCTTCTTAGGGCACCTGAATTGTATGGGAAGCACAATTGGACAATCAAAGAGGCTTTTTTCCATCTTAGATTTCTTAGTCATGTCTACCTCCCTTTTCCAAGCAAGGCATGGTTACAAGTTACAGGGACCCCTGTGCACAATGGGGCTTATGCCATTCAAAGAAGTATGAAGAGTGTAGCTGTGTGTGTGTGTGTGTCTTTCTGTCTGTCTGTCTGTCTATGTTCACCTGGGAGCACATGTACATGTGGCTAACTTTGGGAACCTGCGAACACAAAGCCCTCTTTGCCTGACGCCCACGAAATACACCTGCTCTACTTCTCGTTCACTCTTGTTTGCCATTCACCTGTTTGATGTTCAGCACATGTTTATGAATGGCATAGGCTTTTCTTGCTTTCCTGCCACGCTCAGATCATATCTGGAAGCTATTACAAGAGGCATCCTCTGCTGATATAGCTTGTACTTACTTAGAGCCTTTAGGCAGTCTCTTTTTACTTTGCAAATACTTAGGTTTGTTTTTTTTTTTTCTTAACATCTAAGCTTATGGAGTCTCCTTTTAAAGTTAAAAATGATATTTCCTCCCCTGGTCGCTATGAGAGCAAGTTGAATGTGATTAGTGGACATTTATTGAGGATGATACCCTGAAAAGTTGAGTGTAAATGTGTTTATGAATGAAGGTGCATAATGTTAATCTTAGTGGCTTCAACTTCAAAGTGAAGACACGGCTGGAGGCACCTTCTTGGGACAGCTTACAAGTGACAGATGATATTGATGGTATCTATAGATTCAAGATCCTTTGGCATATGAGATCCATAGCCCAAAGTTTGAGAAGGATTGTGGTAGAAATAGGGCACACAAGATAGTATTCCTCACAGAGTTTGACCGTAAGGAATGCTTTGACCAACTGGTTATCTTTTATTAAATATCTGAAACATACTGCCTTTATATTCGCCTGTCAACTCTAGTCCCATCACTCACAATGGCCTTCTTTCTAACCTACCTGGCCCTTGAAGACATTTGATTTGTGTACCTTAATATAGACATAACTACATACCTCTGGCAAAATGCATTGTCTCCAATTTGTAAAGTGTTTTGATATTTCTGACCCATTTTTTTTGCCTCATAATAACTCCCACATGCCTAGGACAGAGATGGGACAATGTTGGTCCTGTTTGAACGAAAAGTTAACCAGACTCCAGTACTCAGCCACATGCCTGATGTCATCAAGCCTGTAAGTGGGATTCCTGGGCCTGAAATCTAGGCCTCTTGACTCTCAGGAGGAGCGAGGACACTACTTATTCTGTGTAATTAGTCTGCACTCTAGATCTGGAAGTTGTCATTGTCAGTGGAGAGCCATCAGAGTCAGGCCTGGTGAAGAGGGAACAAACAGCTGACCTTCTACAAAGGCAGAGTAGGAACTCTGCCCACTGCAGCCTGAAGACCCTGGCAGGAAGGGACTGGAAATACGATAAAGGAGGCGGTAGAAAATAGAACATACTGTCCTCATCCTCATTGGGTGGGGGGAACCAAAGGCAGAGAGCAAAAGACATAAAAATAATAAAAAGAAACACAACTGAAGAAGCCCCTTTACCTCCTCTCTGAATATCCGTTTTTCTTTGCTTCTCATCTGTGATAAGGAGGGTACCATAGTCCTTAGTATCCTGGTGCTCTACCATGAGGACGATGCGGAGTCACCATGTTTTGAAAACATCATGATAAATGGAAACAACATCCTATGGGACAAGGTACAGAAGACTTTTAAATAATATTTTCAGAGAGTAATTTTTTAATTTTCAATCTGTGTGGCCAAACAATTTTTCTTATATATTATACAGAAAATTGTGCTTTCGCAAAGGGACCTGGCTCTCTTTGATGGGCCTCATGGACAGGTAGTTTGAAAATTGTTTGGTTTATTTCCATAACTACTGTTGTAACAGGTATCTAATCTATCTACTTTCTTGTTAGAAAGAGTGGCAGATGCTTACTGTAGGTATTGGTGGCTGCAGAATGAGATTGAACTTGGGTGACTCTGGGCTTTAACCTTGGCTATTCTTTGACTGCTTTCCTATTTCTTGCTCTTAAGGATTCTGAATAATCTACTGATTTGAGCTAACACTGTTTCCAGAGGTTGTAGGTCTTCAACAATGGCCATTATCTTCAAAGGCTAGAAAGTTTCCTTTTTCCCATGCTCCAGTTCCCAGACTGGATTGGAACTTTAGAATGGCTCAGCAAGGAGCCCTAGCAAAGTCCGTGAAGGGCTTGGTTCTTTTCCACTCTACTTTCCTGCAGGACTTTATGGGAAATCCTGCTGGCTGGTTAACCTTCCTTGAAGAATAACAGGGCAGATGTGATGGTCTTTGACCATACTTGTTTTAGCTATTTCTGAATAGTTGGGGTCTAGTTTCCTTGGCATTATTATTATTATTATTATTATTATTATTATTATTACTATAACTTCAATCATGGCTCATCCAGGTTACCACCGATAAACTATAAGCCATATGGACTTATTTTTGACAGTGTTTGAGGTTGGATAACTAAGATCAAGGGCATCATCTATCATCAGCTGAGGTGGGACAGTAAAGTAGGTTGCTAAGAGACCAAGAAAATGCCCAGACAGAGTTAGTGAGACAAGGTGGACTAGGAGTTCTAACAAGGGAGTCTCTGACACGGGGGCAGAAACTTATCAAGAGTGACAGTTCAGAGGGAACTGGCAGAACAGATGATACTTTGCTCTCACACCACTACCGTGGAAAGTCAGAAAACCCTAGGCTGAGTGCTTAGCCCCTCTCATAGTGTTGCCCCCTTGAAAGTCCCAGCAGCTCCTACCTCTGCAATTCTAAGGCTGCTGCTGCTGCTTGACCGCTAGGAGTGGGGTAGGGCTGCATCTACAGCACTGTGAAAGCCCAGTGGAGGGGCCCTGTTGTCTGAGCCGTGCTTCTTCCATCCCTCACTTGCTGGCAAGTCTGGCAATGGTCTCCAGAGCTCCCCTCAAGACCCAGTACACTCACTGGATCCGGAACCACTGTTCTCATCACAGTACTCCTTTACTATACCATATTTCTATGGAGGAGGGGAGAAAGTCACTTTAGGACATCGCCACGGTGTCACTAGCTTAGCTTGCTCTGTGCGTATATGGCCAGCACTCCAAAGGACAGCCAGCTCAGCAAGTGGACAGAAAGCATGTCTAGATACTTATTGTGTCCAGACTCCTTGTATATAGAGGGCATTGATGGTTCTCTAAATATCTACAATCTGAAAGTTTCAGGCTCACTTTCCATCGTCCCCCATGACTTCACGCACATCTTTCAGACTGAAATGGGTATTCCAGGAATATGATGGTAGAACTGGACGGTCTTGTTTTTCTCAGGAATCGAAGCGCCAGTCGACTGATATCTGGTGAAGGTCTGCTTCTGTCTTCTCACCGTAGCTTCACGTGATGGAAGAGCCAAAGGGTTCCCTAGAGACTGTTTGTCCAGCTTTATCCTCCTCTGCTCATGGAGGTCTGCTAACCTCACAACCTAAAATGCCAAGCATCCTCCTCTGAATACATTGCAGTGTCTATTAGAATTTCAGCATGTCAATGGTAGGCACACAAATATTCTACCTGTAGCAAGCCCCAAAGCTCAAAATGCAGAGTGGAAAGATGGTCAGTCTGGTTCAGTCAGAGCCTTACTGGGCAGAAGGGTGGAACCTGTCTTTCAGAATGCAACATCATGACTCTTGAGTTGCTTGCAAGAACCAAGACACAGAATATATTTGGGTATTTTATAATTGTTTATATAAGAAGCTGTTTTCCAATTCTCTTAGTCTGAGGACTCCTTTGTAGCATCAGGAAGTTTTGTGATATGAGGTATTGTTTATACTTTGCTGTGTATCATTTGAGAAAATGTATGATGATTAAAACTTATAACTTGTAATAGCATTTTTAAATTAACTTGGGTGTTAAGTATGTATACATATTTCACAAAGAAGCAGGCATACCTTGACATTTATGAAGCTGTCCCATGTACATTTGAAAAATACTAATTATGTATTGGAAGTTGTATTTTTTCAATTTATAGAAAATGTCTGATGGCTATACAAATTATTGAACTCTGTAAAAATTTCATGGTCCATCTAAGGAGAGGCTGATAACTATTGAATTCTCCCGTTAATTTTGTTGAATTTTTGACAATGTGAATATCCATATATATAATGCGTATCATGATTTGATAGGCAGAATGCTCCTTCTTTGATGAAGTTATTTTGAGCTAAATGAGAATGATGCTGCGGGGTTGAAGAATATGTGTGAGCCATCCCTGTGTCTCTGATCCAACAACAATAGAGAAGTATAAAAATGGCACAAATAGATGGAGTAAGAAAGAGTTTTTAAAGACGGGATTTTAGTGGGACAGCAGAGCAGTCGAGAAAGAACCAGATGTAGCTGGGTGCAGCCCATTGTTCCAATGCTATGACATTGAAGAAATCCAACTGTCCATATACATAGTATTCTGATTGGAAGAAGAACATAAAATACCAACCTTGTAGCACTATTGTGGAGTGCTGCCTATAGGCTTTGGCAAGTAGCAGTTGTATTTTAATTCATTCCGGTTTTTACAGATAAGAAAACCAAGGGTCCGAAAGGTGGAGATACAAAGGGAGCAGAAATCATGTGACAGACAAGCCTCCTGCCTTCTGCATCCATGCTCCACTGCATTTCCGAAATTCCTCCTTCCTGATTCCTAGCCTCAAAGCAGCCATGCTAATTTTCTAGGCTGGAATTGGCCATGGGCCGGCAGACAGTGGTTTGTTTTGTAAAAAGATGAAAGGGTGGCTGGCGGCATCTTTTATTCCGTCCTCAGAATGGTGTTTAGCAAGTACTCCTTATCCTGAGACCTCAAATGGTGGGTTTCAGCTCCCCTCGCCTCCCTAGATTCTGTTGCTACTTGGAAAGCCCTGTGGTTCACAGCTAATTAAAGAGAGATGGAAGAAAATTATACCTCTGTTGATGCTATTGTTTTAATCTATCTCAAAAGCTCCTTAATGGCAAGTCAACAAGCGGTGGCCTGAGAGGAGTCTTTGGTGACAAAGAGGGCACAGGAGACCCTGGAGCAATTTCTGTGATTCCGCCATCATTTGATTAAATGACTCTTCTGCAGTTCATTATGAAAGGTCCACACATTCATGCACATGTGTGCGCCTCTTCGTATGCACACGTGCCTTGTGTACCCCCACCATGGGCCTGCGTGCTCGTCTAGAGGATATCCTTTCCTCTGCCAAGTCGTAGGAAAGCAGGGAGCTCCAGGGGAGAATAGAATATATTGATGTTATGTATTTACTTGCTACATGGCTGGTGTGCTGTTTTCCTGTTGTCTTTTATTTTAATTACCGGATGCATGCACCTCCGTTTTATAGAGGAGACCCCTGAAACGCGGAGAAGTTAAGCCTGCACAGCTAGTGTTAGACCCGAGATTCAGAACCACTTCCATATCGGCAGGATTATAACGATCATTTGTCATTTCATTGAAATGCCTTCCATTTGCTGAGCACCTACTGTGAGCCGAGTCAAGCCTCAGCGTTTCACATAAACTTATTTAAATACACCAAAACCTGCATCATAGGCACAATTATTGTCAAAATGCAGAATGACGTTTACCTCAAGGTGCTGTATCTGGCAGTCCAGTCTATTTCTAGAAACTTGGATCTTGACCACAGTCCTAGGTCTGAATCTAACCCAGGTGGCTTCTGACTTGACACTTTGCTTCAATGAGATTTTCAGGGTTTGGAGGCCTTTGGGAGTCTCGGCACACCCTTTTGAGCCATAATAAAACCATACTATGAACCTAATTCAGATCTACGGAGGTTAGTTTTCCCAGCTGTCCTGACAGTATCGGTCACAGCCTTAGTAGTAGATGCTGTGGCAGTTAATAAAGGTACAGTTCAAATAGGTGAGATGATGGGTCCCCTCGATCCCTTGTTGTTTAACAAAGCAAGACCCATTTTAGCACGAAGTACCAGGACAATTAAGTGGCTAGTTAGAAGTAAAGGCTTCAGACCCGCTCCTGGGGGTATGGCTGCTACTCAACCAGAAATGGACAGCCCAGTGTGATTAGCACCCAGGGTAGTTCCAGAGTCCCCGTTGCTCTCAGCTGCAATTGGCATTTGCTGACTTGCACTTTGCACCTAAGGACTATGCAACCGGCCCTCCTCAACAACTGAAAGTTTACAGGTGCCCTGCCCTTTCTGCTGTGTGAATATCTGCATGCCCACCATGCCTTAACAGATTTTTAAGTTTTATTTTATTGTCATGAAGATACTTCATGTGAGATTCCCCCTCTTAACAGTTTTAAGTGCACAGTATAGTATTGTGAGCTGTACTTAAGTGATCAAGGAGCTTAGTGAAAGGGTATTTATTATCGCTAATCAGTAGAAAATGCAAATTGGTTCCAAAACAGGATAAAGAGGCTGCAGACGTGTGTGTGTGTGTGTGTGTGTGTGTGTGTGTGTAGGGTGGTATAGGGTGTATAAGTGTGTTGTATGTGATGCTTATATATATTCATGTGTGTGGTATATACATGTGTTGTATGTGTTTCGTGTGTGTATGATGTATGTGGTATATATGCATGTTGTGTGTATATGTATGCCATGTGGAAGGCAGAAGAAATTGTTTTAGGTGTCTTCCTCTATTGCTCTCCACCTTGTTCCCTTGATGAGGGGTCACTTGTTGACCCCATCACTCATTGTTTCCTACTATAGGTAACATTGTCTTCTTTACATGTTGATAGGGTGTGACTCCCTACCTTTTGGGGTCAAGTCTCTAGCAACACAGAAAATGTCAATTCTCCCACATGCTCGTGGTCAAAAATAAACTTACCTTAGATTCGAGAAAGAACTCTTGAGCGTTAGCCACATTTAATTTATCACCACCTCCTGCAAATAAACGATCAACATAATCTGCAGTGAGCAGTACAGCTCTGCCCTTGCATATCGCTTCATCTAACACTACTGTGTTTTTCGTGTTACTCCTATTATATTAATAGATTTATGCATTGAACAAGCAATTATTAGAGATCATTTGTGAGCTAGGCAAGGTGCCAATTCTTTTTTATTTACCTTAGCTCATCAAGTTATTATAAGAATTTATCAGATTTTATCTCCTCCTCCTATTTAAAGATGAAGACACTTAATCTCAGAATGATGAAGAAATTTGCCTCAATCCACATAATCAACCCACAGCCATCTTCCATGTAGTGGTTCATTTCTCACTTGCGTTTGGTCTGCTTCATTGCATCTGTTCTTTAAAACTCAATCTCTCTCTCTCTCTCTCTCTCTCTCTCTCTTTCTCTCTCTCTTCATTCTCCCCCCTCTCTCTTCCCTCTCCCTCTCTCATTGTCCCCCCTTCCCTCTCTCCCTCTCTTTCTCTCCTAAAGATTGTGAACTCCCTCTGAATAAGACCGAGATTTCCCCTTGTGCATTCTCAATCCCCAGGGCATAGCTGGAAAGGGTCTGCAGGTTCTTAACATGTGCTGATGGACCGGACAGAAAGATTCAGGGACTTCCATACTGCAGGCATCTCATTCTTTCCTCTCTCAGCATCTCCCATTTATGTCACTTGAGTCCTTGGGGCAGAGAGTAATACCACTGAAAATAGCAAACAACCTTCATCAACAGTTCGCTGCATCCCAGAAACCATTGTCTTACATGTCTACTTCATAGATCCTCACCAGTTCTGAAATATTTCCTCACATTTCTTTATCATTAACTGCTGTTTTATGATGCTAGAGGTTGAACTCAGGGTTCTCACACACCAGACAAACACTACCTTGACCTATATCCCCAGCCCAGAAGGATCATCCTGATTTTGCAGATGAGGAACTGAGAAGAATAGAATTAAACTGTTTGACATGTGAGGAAGAGAACAGAGCTTTCTTTCAGTCTAGGGAGAAGTCAGGGATAGGACAATTGCAGTTTCAAATCAAATTTTGTCACATCAGAATTAGAAACCTGAGCAGTGCATGGCACCATAGACACAGTAAATGTCTGCCTGTTCACTTCGTGAAACATGGCGAGCAGAGGTTCAAATCTGGATCATTTTCTTAGCAACTGTAAGCAAGTCATTTTAGCTTTCACATGCGCAGTTATTAAAGCTGTGAAACCGAATCAATAGTGCTGGTCTCAAAGGGGGTCTGCAAAAATTAAACGTGTAGCAGATGCCTATCGTGCAATCTCGCTGTATTTTAACATTATAAATCCTTGCCTCGGCTAATTCCGGAAAGAATATGCAGTGATTAGAAGCATGTTGTTGGATAAATGAATGAAGAAATAGACAATTTAATAAGCCAACAAATGCAACAATCAGAGCCAGAGTGGAGTGAAATTTTCAATGCACAGGGACGCCGGAAGACCCTTCAGAGAAGGGGAACATCAGTTCTCGGGGGCACCAGAGCCCAGAACTCATCACTTCTGTTCTGGGTCCCCTCCACAAAGGCCACAGCACTGCTCTCCCTTCCCCAGCAGACCCAGACAGCTTGTTGTCTCTTCTTTGTGTATTGGAGATATGTGATTTTACTGTCAGCCTGGTATTTCTAATGAAAAGCAAATGGTGTCCAATGTGACTTGGAAAAAAAAAACGCACAAACAACAACAAAATTACATGTTCTTTTTTCCTGTAGTGTTCACAGGGAGAGTGTGCGACTTGTTTGCTGTCAATACGGCTTATAATGACATGGTGCACAGAAGTGCTGCCAAAAGTGTGTGGGATTCATTACACACATGTATTAAATGTAATGCGATAGGAGTTTGGAGGCTGAGCCACTGAGCTGAGTGCTGCCCTGGGGCTAAGGCAGAGTTGCAGCACCTCTTCCCATGGGACCATTAGAGGGGGGAGGGGAGAGCGGGCACCAGCTCTAGAATGTTCAAGATCGGTGCCCGATGAAGACGAGAGAATGTGTTAGAGCTTGAAAGGTCCTGAGAGATGTGTCTTCTTGGAATGAGAGTGATAATCATTTAATAACTCATGGTTGAGTGCCTACTAAGTGCTAGGTTTGGAACAGAGCCTGGGAATAAGATTTCAGCCTCCAGAAAGTAGATGAGAAATGAGAGTCAGACCACTTGGTGATGTTCTCACCACAACCCACAATCATCAGAGAAGAGCATCATGGCACCTCTTGAGGGAGGCCTTCTGAGCATTTTCTGCATGCCCAATTCTCCTGGAGTGTGTGCTCGTGGCATCCGGATCTGTTCCTACATGACCCATGTCTTGTTAGCTGGATGTGATAATCACATTGATATCTATGTGCTTCCTAGACTCTTAGATTCGTGAAGGCAAGGAGCTCATTTGTGTCATAACCATTTTATGTTCAGCACTCGGTATGCTATCTGATGACCCAACTATTTGTGGTCAGGAATGAACGCTGTCATAGGTGAACATAATTTTAAAGGATGGGGAGGAAGGCTAGGTAAAGAGATTAGAGAGAAAGATAGCTAAGGAGGGGTCATCTAGCACAATACAGATAGATAAATAAGAGAAATAGGGAATGAAATTGGGGAACATCAATAAGAATAGACCCATAAGATTTTTCATCTTTTGAGTTTCATACATCTGCACAATGTATTATGATATGTTTACCCCACTACCCTTCCACATCCCTCTTTTATTTCCCAGTGAACCTCTGTTTCTTCTCGTCTAGTCACAGAGGTTACATCGTTAAAAAAAAGTGAAACCTCTCCTCCTTCAATCACTAAGCCGTTATTTTCGTAGGAAGGGATGGGGTCTCTTGAATTTCCCTTCTATCCATGTTGGAAAGCTGGAGGCCCCAGTCATATGCAGGTACCCATTAGCAATATTATATACGAAGGGCAGCATTTTCCTAAAGCTTTCCCCATCCACTGGCTCTGAATTCTTCCAGTCTTCTCATGTGATGGTCTCTGGGCCTTGGGGAATCCTGAGGTGGGGCTCCTAGAATTCTTCAACACATTGTTTACATATTTCAGGTGAGGTAAAACCCCCAGGAGTGAGGTCAGACGCCATAATGGCCTCTGTGAGGATCCACAGGACCAGCACTGGATTCGTAGTAGAAATGGGCACCTGAGCAGTCCCTATCATAAAGAGTTATCTACTGTGAGGGCATGGCTGTTGGTGTTGGATCTAACCCTACCTGGAGCAGAGGCTGGCTGAAGAGAGCTTGCAGGGTTTTTTATTTGTTTGTTTGGTTTTTGTTGTTGTTGTTGTTGTGGGGAAGTGATCCCAGGAAAGGATCCAACAGGTGTCTGCTTGTCATCATTTATTTCATTGGAGCACATACCTGGATAATATTGTGTTTAGTGAAAATGTCTCTTAAACATATACCATTCCCCTGAAGAATCAAAATAATCATTGTCACAATGGTTAACATGTATTAGGGATCGTCCTGATCCAGACAGGTGCAGCGATGCTCTTCTTCTAAGTGCGCATTCAGTGCTCACAACAGAACTGTAGGTTGGCACTGGGAAGATCCTACTCTAGCTGTGAGTGGCTCACAGACATCTAGATAAAACACGGCCCAAATTGAACAGAGATCTCTGCACAAATAAATACTTTCTTTTACGTACCAAATTCCCAAGTTGCTTTCTGAGATAACACAGCAGATAGAGATTGTCACTATATAGATTCAAACCCAAATCTTATGGACTTGGTCTGTGAACCCAACTTTAATAATAAGTGCATCTTGGCTGTCTGAGTACTGTTTGTAATGGACCTGTGACATGCTCACTCTCATATCAGATCTCACGAATCTGGAGACCTGTGCAGGTTTGCAGAAGTGACTCTTAAAAATACTGGGGTGGAGAGGGTAGAAGGGAGGCAGGTAGAGAGAACAGGAGGAAAGGAGGGAGGCAAAAGGTGGTTGGTATGTAAAATAAATTTAAAAAATGATAATTGTAAAAGAATATTGCTAGCCATTGCCCTTTTAATAAAATAATTATTTTCCAATTAAAAAATAATAATAAAAATACTTAGGTTCCCAATGTCTCAGTGTGGTATAAGGCAAGGTGATCCTTTGGTCAGAGAAGATGCTGGGAATGGGTGACTCAGAACAGGAAGCCTATGGGTCAAAAGTCACAGTCAGGAGTCTATGAAATATCAACCTTTATTAAGGGAGTAAAGGTTTTTCATAACATTTCAGAAACACTCTTATGTGCATGAGAGGATATTGGATGACGAATTTCCCTTTCTGTGAATTTTCTTCTCTTTCTGTACTATGGGCACACCTGAGACAAAGGAACATGGAGGAAATCTTAGGTACCAACTTGTGTACATAATTGCTCTCTATATCTGTGGAAGATTGATTCTAGGGCCCCTCCAAATACTAAAATCTTTGGATGCTCAAGTTTTTTTATATTAAAGGTATATGTAGAACCTATGTACATCTCCCATATACCTTTATTATCTCTACATTATATATAATGCTTGATGCAATATAAATTCTAGATAAATAGTCATTGTATTATATAAATTTAGGGAAAATGGCTAGAAAAAGTCTATATAAAATCATGGATGGTGGTGTGTGAGGTCCTTCTGTTTGTGTGTTGCTTTTATTGATTAATGAGTAAGGAAACTACTTTGGGCCTATGGAAGAGCTATGGGGATAACTAGGCAGGAAAAACTAAGCTGAATGCTGGGAGAATAAAGGGCGATGTCATAGAGAAGCCATGGAGCCTCCACTGGAGACAGATATGCTGAAACTTTGCTGGTATGCCATGACCTCGTGGTGATGCACAGATTAATGGAGATGGATGAAATTAATATGTGAGAGTTAGCCAATAAGAAGCTAGAGCTAATGGGCCAAGCAGTGATTTAATTAATATAGTTTCTGTGTGATTATTTTGGGTCTAAGCTAGGTGGATGGCCAGGAACCAACAAGCAGCTGCCCTCCTCCAACAGGATGGTTGAATATGTAAATACAGAACTTGCAGATGCAGAGACTGTCTCTATAAACATCAAAATATTCATACATGGATACTGTATATACACATGCATATATTGCACACACACACATACACACTTTTTTTTTACTTTGAATTTTGCCCTTTCTCCTATGTTGAACTCTTGATCTATGAGAACAAAGCTGTTTGAACATCTGAGTCCTTAGATATCCTGGAAGCTTCCAAAGGTCAAGCCTGGAGTCTATTCATTTAGTCTGAGGTCATAGGCAGCTCTTGAGACAGGTATGGAATAAGTGAAGGAATGAATTGTTCATATATCCCAAGGCAGAGGTTGTCTAGACCTAAGCTTCTTAGCTGGTCTCCAAAGGCTCCCCTATCTGAAACTTGTCACACTCATCTCTTCCTATCTCTAAGTCACTGAATATTGTGCCATGTTAATTTTCCTTAAAGATTTAACTTGTACATATTTATGAGATATAATGTGATGTATCTATATGCTTACACATTGTATAATGATCAAATCAGGGCAGTTACCATAGTCATTGTCTCTAATGTTTACCCCAAGACAAAGACTAGCAAAGTGGTTACCAGAAAGGAAAGAAAGTGGAGGGTAGGCAAGAAAGAGATAGGTCAGAGCTGGTCAACACACTGTCAAAATTCCATGACAGGAATACCACACTTGAGTTCTTTTGTGAAGTAGGGTGCCTATCCTTAGTTATAATGTAGTATATATTTCCAAAAGCTAAAAGCAGATTTTGAATGTTCTGTTTATCTTTTACACTGCAGTATTTCTTCATATTTTGCCCTGACAAATTTCCCTCTTTGTGACTTTGTTTCTCTCTCTCTTTCTGGACTGTGAACTCCTTTAAGAAAGTGGAAAGTTTGGTGTCCTGATTTGTACACTGTGCTGTGCACCCTATTGGGGCCAACACACACATGAGCTCATTTGTTCTGCACGGACATTCTTACCTGCCTTTCCCAAGACCGAAAATTCAAGCTCAGACAGTGAAATGCTTTGATGAAAGCCACACACCATAAACAAGACATAAACAAGAGCTTCAGTTCAAAGCTAAGTTTCAGTGACCCCAAAGCCTTGATGGAACCACTACCTTCCTGGCTTTACCTCGGACTTCCTCTGCCAGACAGCCTATTCCCTTACACATGCCTACCCGGTGGCAGGACCTGGTGGCGGTAAGCCCGGGCAGTGCCGAGTGCTGCAGCAAACACGCGCTCTGGCAGCTTCAGATGCCGCACAAGGTATGCCAGTAAGAGGAACAGTTGGTGAACAGTTGGCGAATGGATATTTTTATGCAAGGGTTGCCTAGAGAGAGGGAGGAAAAGAGTGTGTGTGTGTGGGAAAATGTTTATAAAGAAGCCACAGTTAATAAGGTCTTTGTTAGCTTTTTGGGTTTAGGTTTTCAAGTCCATTGCTTTGGGTTTGAAAAGAAACAGAAAGGTCCCCACAGTGCCAAGCTCCCCTGCTTCCAGATCGTGAAGGCGTTGAGGAAACCAATTCCAGTCTGGATGTGTGGAGGGTTTGAATTTTTTCAGCAAGGAGTGAAAAGATAGTCTAAATTCCTTTGGGCAGCTTCTCATCAGGGTCGTTTATTTTGTAGTATTCTCAGTATGTGGACGTAAAAACCTCAGAATGACAAATGAAAGAGGGAGGGGGAGAAAGAGAAAAAAAGCCCAGGCCTTTCAAGGATACCTGAGAGATGCTAGCTGCCTGGGACTCTGTGGTTTTGCTGTCCTCAACTATAAAATAATATTCATCAAAGTGGACTATTGCATAGGTGTAAAAACATCTTAGGAACCTTGAAACATTTAGAAATTGAACTGTTGGTTTTTCTAGAGCATTACAGTTTCCTTACAATTTTTTATACATAAACACATTCTGCAAACATTTAAAATCTATATTATAAAGATAGTTGCCATATATTAGTATTTAGAATATGCTGGAGCTATATTCTGCTATAATTAACCCTTTCACGCCCCATAAAATGGTTATTATTCTCTTCCTCTTCCTCCACCTCCCAGTCTGTTTGGGAGTTCGCAGACATGAAGGGATCTAACCAAAGTCAGTAAGAGGCGGCTTCAGCACTGAGAGCTAAACCACTTAGCTTCAGCATCGCTTCCTGCCTGCCAGAGTCAGAATTCCCATGATCATCTCTAGCTAGCACAAAGATAGGTATTCGGTTATGGTGAGATTTGTACCCTACCCCACAAATAAATAATGGTGTCTTAACCCTGAGTATCACAGGCTGTAACCTTTTTTGGAGATAGTCTTCATAGACCTCATACACTGTATTAATTTAATCAAGTTGAAATGAAGTCCTTAAGAGTTATGGTCCAATGTGATGAGTATCCTTATGTCAGGGGGACACTTGGACCCAGTGGCTGGCATGCATTGATGGGAGGTGGAAGATGGCGGCAGTCCATAGGCCAAACCTGAGGCAGAGCCTTCTCCAGTGGGTCCTAGAGAAACTAACCCTAACCCTGCCAGCTTCCCTTTTTTTAAAGAAACATTTTTTTAATTTAACTCCTTTATTGTTAATTTGAAAGTTTCCAAATTTCACTCACCTTCCAGTCCCCCCCACCCCCATAACCTCCTCTCATTCCTGCAGTGCCCCTAACAACAAAAGAAAATTTCAAAATGTCAAAACAACAAAACCATGAACAAACCAAACCAAACAAAACTAAACAAACAAAAAACCTCTTTATTTCTCCTTCTTTCTTACCTCTCCAGTACCTCTTCATTTGTCCTGGAGTCACTGGAGGCCTCAATGTGACATAGTTTGTTCTTTGTCCAATCAGCTTTGCTAGCAAACTTTCACTACAATGAGTTGCTGGTCGGACTCAAGGCCTCTGGGTCCTGGTAAAACCATCATCACTAAACCCTGACCGGAACTCCTCAGGGATCTCCCATGGCTGCCCTGAGTTAAGGAGATCCTGAGGTTGTTTTTCCACAGGACCAGTCCCTTCATGAGCTCCAGCAAGTTCTAGATGAGGAGGTGTTAGGGTGAGTCAACCCAAAGCCTGGCTGTGGGCCTGGGTGGTAGCTGAGCTTTTTGCTTGCTTCTTGGTGTCCTGTTTGCAGCCTCTAGAACCACGAGAGAAGGCGCTTGCCTTGCTTCAGCTACCCAGGTGGTAGCGCTCTGTGATAACATCCTCAGGGAATAAATACGTGTTCTAACCTTGTTTACCCATAGATGTCAAAAAGAGAGAGAGATCAATGTGACTTGCTCATGTTGACAAATGGCATGCTGGGTAGGAATCCCCATTCCCTGAATTCCTACACACCAGTGGCTGGAAGGCTCCCAGGGACAGACCCATGTTTCACCTTTGTTCCCTGCGATGTCCCAAGCATTTGTATCAGTGCTTAGCATACCGTAAAGCAATGTTTGCTCAGTGAATGAATGCATTAGCAGTCTTCCTTCTAACTTGCCCAAAGTATTGTCGCTATGGTTAAGGTCATTAAAAGAAAAAGGATCACAATGGCAAATAGGTCGTGTTGGAGTAAAGTATCCCAACAGATCAGAGGCATTGTCAGAACAAAGACTATTAGACTCTGTATTCACAGACCTTGCTAGTGAGACAGGTAATTATGAATAAATATCCAAATAAACTCAGAAAAATTGATTTTGGGTTTTGTGTTGTGGGGAGTGAGGTCCCTTGTTCTGCCCCACCTGGCTAGCTTACACCCAAAATAATCACACAGAAATTGTATTAATTAAATTACTGCCTGGCCCATTAAATCTTCTTGGCCAACTCTCACATCCTGATCTGACCCATTTTCATTAATATGTATTGCCACTTGACTGTGGCTTACCGGCATGAGTCTAACCAGTGTCCCATTGGAGCAGGAGAACCATGGCGTCTGCCACATTGTGTTCTTCCTCCCAGAATTCAGTTCTCTTTTCCATGCCTACCTAAGCTCTTCCCTATCAAAAGGCCAAGGCAGTTTCTTTATTCAGCCAATGAAAGCAACACAAATACAGAAGGACCTTTTACATTTTGGGGTACAGAATGTTAAAATTCTAATTCTTTTGTTCTTGGAAACTGTAGACTTCTCTCCCTCGTTCTTATCTAACTTCCATGTTGCAAAACCATCAGGTGGTTCCTTCTACTTCAGAGGCCCCTCTTCAGTTCTTTTTTTTTAAAAAAAAACAAAAAACAAAAAACTGGTTATTCCCCATTTTTTTGGAGCTAAACTCTGGAGTGCTCCAGCATTCTGATATTTTTGGGTCTCCTCACTTCTTTAGGAGGGCTCATCCCATCTTCTGTCTTTAAATACTATCTATGTGTTGACAATACTGAAGTTGGTATCTCCTGCCTAGAGACATTTCTATATCTAACAACCAACTTAACATATCCACTCCGAGATCTAGTATATATGTCAAAGTCAATATGGGCAAAACTAAACTCTTAGTTTCTCCTCTCACCCCCAACAAAATATAGCTCCTTCTGCATTCTCTACGTTAATGAAGAGGGTTCCATTCTTGCTGTAGCCACGGAGTCTGGTTTGATCCTGCCCACCCCCACCTCCTTTCACACTGAACATCCACGATGTCAGCTAATCCACATGGTTAACCCTTTTCACCTGGGTGAGATGAGAGCCCTGGGCTTCTTCACTAGCTTTCCTGCATTGATTTTGGACATAAATGCATTGCTGCAAATGCTGGTCACCTAGCAGTGAGCAAAACTGACAGATGTGTCTGTGTGAACGAAGAAGTCCAGGGAATGGAGAGGTGATCTCAGCACCACATTTCTCCAACGCAAGCAAGTCAGTCTCCTTGATGTCTCTGGATAGAAGAGGGGTCTGCAATATGTATTTATTTCCTGAGGATGGTGTCACAAGGCGCTACCACCTGGGTGGCTGAAACAATACACGTGCATTCTCTCATGGTTCTAGAGGTCCGGAGTGTGCTGTCAAGAATCCGGCAGGGTTAGTTTCTTCTAAAACCTATGAGGGAAGGACCTGCTCCAGGTTTTGAGCTGTGTTTTGTCACCATCTTACATCGTCTATCTGTCATGTCTGTCTCTGGGTCCTGCATACTAGTATGGTCCCTTTGAATGCATTTTTACTGGGTATCCTGCCCAGGAACGTAAGTCTAACTGCAGAGTTCCCCAGATGTTCTTTCACACTGAAAGTCACCTTTGCCCTCTAACTTCATATCTTTTATTTCTCCATTTGATGCATTGCATTTGATTTTATTCACACTGTTTATAATCATGTCCATAAAATAAAAATAAGTGTTTGACAGACCCGAGTTTTTTTTTCTGATTGAACAATCTCAGTTGAATTCTTTGTCTAACTAAATTCTACACTACGTCTGCTCCATAATCTCCCCTAAATTCTTCCCAAGAGAGGAATAACTATGCCACACTTTGCTTAGCATGGTATTGACATGTTGGCTTCATTTCCATAGAGTTTCTCTTAGCCAGAAGAGCAATCAGCCTGGTGTGTTTCGGCTTTTATGGCTGCTTGTGTCTTTCGGTCAAACTTCATGAGAAACTAGCCTCATTTTTATAGTTTCAGGGAGGTAAAGATGCTGCATTCTCCTCTATGCTTCATAACTGATACACACTTTGGGGTGCTTCAGGGCTCCTTTCAACTAAGTTCACTCTCAACCTTCCACCATCTGGTTCTCCCCAGGAGCCTGACTTCACTGTGCCTCCCTGGCATCCTATGTCTTAAGGCTTTCTGGATGAAGCTGCGAGAAAGGAGAGTAAGAAGGAAGTATTCTTTGCCTGCCTCCCTCCCTGTGAGGCCACCTCCCTGTGAGGCTGGCTTTATTCCAGATGTCACTAGGACTCACTCGTTCTTATTCAGGTCCTCTCCCGTCTCTCCACTTTCATCACTGAGGGTGCAGAGCTGCCTATGGTCATCTCTTAGGGCTCTGTTCTCTTGCCTACACCTTTGTGGTCAGTAACTCCTGGAGCCATTCTCAACTGAATGTGCCACCAGCTCGCTGGGACCCAACAGTCATAGCTGATCTGTAAGTGTTCTCTTGAAATCATACACTTAGCTGTGATGATCGGGCTGGCTGTGTTCCCCTCCTCTGTCACAAATGATCCCTTTCCTCGTCAGTACTGCTCAACTGAATAAGAGAAAGTCTGTCTTACCCTTGGAAAATGACCTTCACCAACACTCCCTCCTTGCTTTCTACCAAATCTCATGTATAGGTAAGTCTTGATCAGGGTGGTTTCAAACTCCTGGGTTCATCTGGGAATATACCTCAGTGGTGAAACTCAGGTAGCATTGGGTTCAATTCTTAGGACTGCATAAAATACCTGAACTCAAGTGTTACCCTGCCTCTGTCTCCTTAGTAGCCAGGACTAAGGGTAAATCCACTCTGTGCCTAGATCCCAGGTATTTCAAGATGGGATTCACATGGCTGATACTTAAACAACATTAATTCCTATTCTTTTTCCTTCATCTTACTCCGTATCTTCCTCTAGCCCCCGACCCTTCTGTCTCATTTTGGTTAACCCAATGCCTTAAATTTCACTGAAGCTCATAGTGTAACGCAGCGTGTAATTTGCTCTCGGATAATTTTCTCATCAGACGGAGTTGCTCAGGAGCTAATTTCGGCTGTATCCTCTATTTCAGTCTTTTGTCTCAGTTGTAAAAAGCACATCGTATTGTTTTAACTTCTGCATTTTTCCCCCATGTGACTTTTCCTCCTTACTGAAAGTGAGACTTTGTGAAATACCACTCCACCCCCGTAGCCATCGGCTACAAGACGTGGGGACAAAGCTGATTCTACAATGAAAGCACTGGCACTGTTCTCTGCATGGAGAGACCTTGCTCTGATTGTGGTTTTTGTCTTCAAAGACACCTATTTTAAAGAACTTTTGACAAAATCAGTGTAACTCTATTCTCCTCAGCTACCCAACCTTCTGAGTCTGGAGTCAAGGTCACACTAAGACAGGTGCGTGCAGTGATGAACAGGACCAGTTCTTAAAACAGCTGAGGTAAACAAGGAGGTTAAATCGGAAGGAGGAGAGCAACTATGAACATTACAGTACCCGACCATCAGCAAGATGGAGAGCTGTCGAGCATAGGAGTACAGGCTGGAGGTAGAAACAGCAGACTGCATGTCTCACGGTAGAAAGAAGACTATTTTCAAATAGAGCAGGCAGTGTTAAAATGGGAGAAAGCTAGAATCCAAGACCCAGGAAGAAGTTGTATGAACACAGGCACCACGCCTCTCTAAGGAAAGCCTTAGCCTGGTCCCACCAAGCCAAAGACCAAAGTGAGAAGTGGCTTTATCTTTGGGACTGTTACCTGTCTGAGCCCCAGAGTAATGTTCACTGAGGGGAAAGGGCTCCCTGTTGCCTTCATCATCCAAAACTCTTGTAATGATAATATGAGATACAGCTGTGAAAACAGCTGGTAAGACACAAGCAAGCATCTAGCAGACACTTAGCCATTGAACTAAGGCCACGTGCCCGGGCAGGCAGAGTGAGATTAACCCTGAGTTCCGTTTCTACTATGGATGCATTAACTTGTAAGAAATTACACACATAGAAATATAAGAGAAAAAGTAAGGAAAAACTCAGACTGTAGAGAGATCATTCTACAACTGGGTCCTCAGAATGAGAAGAAGCAGATTTTTAAACAGAGATGCTGGGCCCCAAACAGTCTCTTTTTAGCTCGGCTTATTCCTTGGAGCTAAAACCTGACCACGGTGGTAGCCACCACCTAGAAGGAATGAACCTTCTTTACCTAGTTCCATCTCAAAAATCAATGAGAGAAATTGTATTGGCATGGGTCACATGTCCATTCTATGACCAGGGATGATACTCTTTGATTGACAATTCCTCACATTGAATAAGGAAAGAGGCTGTTCTTTATTCATAGGGTAAAAATTATTGAAAGGAACAAAAATAGATAACCACTACAGGGATCTAATTAACACTGCATCATTCATATATATATATATATATATATATATATATATATATATATACACATAAATACATATATATTTCCTTGTTCCTTTTAAAGAATATTTATTACTATTGCATGTATATGATGAGTAGGTTGGTGGGTGCACATGTGCAGGTCAGGGGTCAGTTTTGTAGAGTTGATTTCTATCCTTCCAGATTTATGTGTGTTCCAAAGATTGGACTCAGGCCTCTAGGTCTGTTGGCAAGTGTCTTCACCCACTGTGCCATCCAATCATCCACTCCCCCTTTTTTTCTTTTTTGAGACTATCTCACTATGAAGTCTGTGCTGGTCTCAAACTCAGGATTGTCCTTCAGGTGGTGGGTGCTGGGATTATAGACATGCACCATATACCATACAGACCCAGCCCTCAACTATGTTTTTGAGACTAAGGCATCTGGGCCTTTTAGTATGAACTCACTCACCACCCCCTTTGGAAGAATACCAAGAACAGGACTGGTTGTGAATTAATTAGGGTCCCGGCAGGGAACAGATGGTCTACTCCGAAGGATGCTTTAGAGAAAGAACTATTTAAAGACATGTGGGCAGGGTTAAGAGCAGATATAAAGGGTTGACAGATAGCCACAGACTACTATCAGTGGGCAGTTATTTCTATTCTTAGACCTGAAAGAACAAAGAATAGCTTTCTGAACCCACTGAATCATGTAGCCATAGAAGAAGACCAGCAGAGGAGTGAGGAGGGTCTTCACTACAGGGATCCATGAACTGTCAATAAGGGGTAAGGAGCTGGGAGAACAGTAGCCTTTATCTCCTCCTATATGCCTGTTTCATGCAGTTCCTCTCTTTGGCCAGTCCAAGCCAGAAATCAAACTTCTCAAACTTATCTTGATGAATTTCTGAACAGTTGTATCCCCGTGGTTAGAAGCAATGGCAAAAGGGTAAAATGGGAGTCAGGGGAGGGTTTGCATGGAGGATGTCAGCCAAGCACAGGGTATATCTATTCCCTTTCAGATCAAACCCCAAGCTTGTTTAGAGTCAGTTCTGTAAAATGGAACAGCTTAGAAAAGACAGAACTTGAAGACTAGAAGACCCTTAGGATCCCTTAGACCAGAAATCACAGCTGCTTTTCATCTAACCACTGGGTTTGCTCTGGATGGCTAACACAGCATTAGTGAAGAAAACCAACACAAGAGAATGATAAACAGAAAACCTTAAAAAGGGAGCATAAGCATAACCTAATATGTTTCCTGTTGTCTAATAATCAATTTATTTATGCCTCTTCAAATTATATGATTCAAAGACTTATCTGAAAATCTAGCCTCTTCATTTTTCCGGTGAAAAAGTTGTGACTAGAAAAAAATTCATGGTGGGAATTCTATCTGAATAGATACAAAAGGACATTTATAAACTATAGAACTGAGTGAAAGGACCATTTGCTTGTGTCTGTCCATTCAGGTTTCCTTCCCATCTGATCAGATGGTCAATCAAAGAAACATAACCATTCTTTAGTATTAAGGTCAATCTTCCCAGCCATCCTTTTACTCTGAACTGAACAGACATTGGGTTGAATTGGGAGGATAGTGTGTGTCCTATTTGGGGTTTCTAATGGCCTGTCTTTAAGTTGATTTGAGTTGATTTTGATAGAACAGGGGCAGAGAGACTTCATTTTAACCCCATCTTAGAATCATGATCCTTCCATCATGAAGAAGCTAGAACGCTTGTCTATCTCCTCTTTGCCTTTCTGACTTCAGATCCTCTCCATCTACACTGCTAAGACCCACTCTTCTCTGCCATGTGTCAGACTCAATGCCACCTCCACATGGATCCTCATGGCGTGGTTAGTGGGGAGACTAGATTTGCTGTAGTAAACAAGATAAACAGTGGAGATCTCACACTGGGAAACTGGGGCTAGGGGGTCTTCTGGATCCAGAGAACCTCTGTGTTCACCAGGAAGCCAGCTTTTATGATTTACTGCATCTTCATCCCCATCTGTTTCTGTTCACACATGACTCTGCTCCACCACACCCCATGCCCGTCCTCAGAAAGAAGATGTACAGAGCCAACAGCTTGGTTTGGGGAGATGATCTATCATCACTGCCCAGCTCAGAACGTATCCCAGAAGCCCCGCTTGGATCAAAGAGAGCTAGACAGTGTAGTTTCTAGCTGGTTGGTCAAATACTTCTGTCAAAGTGGGCAGAGGGTGACAGAAGAGGCAAATGGACCAAAGGGAGGAGGAGTAAATGGATAGAGTGAGCCACTGAGCAAGCTTCAGATCAACTTCGCATCTAGAGGGGCCTCCTTTGCCCTCTGTTAGGCTACAGCTCATCATCTTTCATATACTGGTTTGAAGCTGCCTACCAGAACATTTCTTAATGTGGTTTTTGCAATCTAAGAGAACTGGGCTCAAGATGTCAGGCACCACCTGCCTGAAGAGCTAGCTGTTTCAGATGCTCCTACCACTGCCTTGTCTCTGCCACTTCTCTGCTCAGCAACAGGAAGGCTTGGGGCTGTAAACTGAGGTTTACTGGGCACCTGCTGGGTGCGGTACTACCTTATTCTCTCACTGCAGCTGCCCCACACATTCGGTGCTAATGTCCATTTTCCATACGGGGAAGTAAAAAGTCATTGATGTCACTTTTCGAAGCTCTGCAGCTGGGAAGTGCCACATTCAGAATGCAATCATAAAGCTGTCTGGCTCCAAGGTTTATTGCTCCTTTCATCACAGTTCAACTTCTCTGTAAAGAGTTTTGTACTGGGAAGTTTCACAGAACTGAAACAACCGGGTAATTCGGAGTTGATACATGGTCAGACTGGTAATTTGAATAAGATAGACAAGGCACAAAATTATAGACATCTCATCCATTGTGCTAATTTAATTTTCCAGGTGAGGGTACGCTTCGTTGTGAATTAGGAGCCTCCTTCTCCTGGGTCTATTTTAAGAAAGTACTAGAGAAAACATATCCTTCCCTACGCCACCCTGCATCCCCCCCCCACAGGTCCTCCTTTTCTTCCTCCCATGATTCCTTCTATGATTTTCTCTTGAGGAAAAGAAGCAGATTGAAAACTTTGGTTATATATGTACCCATTAAAATAGATGTTCTGCCTATAAAAATGAACTTGTGCCAGGCTCTAATAAATTACATTGTAATGTGCCAGCTTCCCAGTGTGCAGGGGAATCGTTGTGAGTCTCCTGATCAGAGCAGCGCGATTCTGAGCTGTTCTGTCTTTAGCTCCTCACCTGGCCTAAGCCATGTCTTTCACACAGCAGGCAAGGTGCCTAATGGGAACATGTCTTGCCCTCAGGAAGACAAGTCTACAGATCAAATCGGAGAGTCTAACCACTGCCGTGCCCGATTTATTCAGTAGCTTATGTGCATTGAAGGTGCAACTGATTCAAAGGAGATTTGACTCCGAAATGAGGAGGGAAAGTATCGTCTGTGCTGAGTTTTCAAACAAGAGATAATCACATGAGTTGGGTAGCATTGTGGGCAGAGAGAACATAATATACACAACCATGGAGAGATGAAACACAGCCTGTCTTCTAGGAACTATATGCAGATGAGGTACTTCTCAGTATTGCAGTATGAACTGATGCCATCAACTTAAAGACCCTGTTTGATGTGTGCTCGAGTTGGGGCTTCTGGGAGCTTAGTGAAGTTGGAGAGAGGCCTCAAGCAGGGAGAGTTGGAAGAGGGATCCCTAATAGGAGGAACATGCTGTAGACATGACAAGCTTCATGTTTCTTGAGCTCAAAGTACAAGATTCAGAACAAAGTTAGATGCTGCTGTAGAGGTGATGACTATGGAGGACCCTACATAGGGACTTTACAGGGCAGAGAAATAGCTACTAGTTTGGATTATGACTGGTGACACTACCAAGGGTAAAACGAATCATCTGAAGTACTTTTCTTGCAGGTTTTCATGTGCCAATTGGTCTGAGACAGTCTTTAAAGCAATATACAGTAGTGAGCTCCCTACTCTAGAAGGCATCCTGGGTCATATTCCTGCCACCTCCATTGACCCCACTGTCTACTGGAGCATGGGGAATATCTATGATAAAGCATCTTTGCATCCTTTTTCATACCCGACACACAGGCTATGGGTCAGATCAATTCTTATGAAATTGAAAAATAAAACTAGGTGTTTTCAACCAGGAAAAAGGCAATTTTGGAAAATATTTTGGATGTCATGTCTGGAGTCCTGGGCATTTAAAAGAATATCCTCCAGGGTGTTTCTAAACACCCGATAATGCACAGAGAGTGCCTCAACAAAGGAACAGCTTTCCAGAATGTCAATGGTGACAAGGCTGTGGGACTATAGCATATGCTGGTTGAGTGTCAGGCCACTGGGTGGGCAGTTAGGGGTGCTCCATCTGGTTGTGGTTCTGTGGGCACTTCCTGCAGTCTGGCCAAATGTCTGGGCTTTCTGGCTGCTATTGCTTATGACTAGTCTGATGATCGCATGCATTCTAGGCACACAGTGCTGAGTTGAATTTTCAACTCTCTTCTACCAGTGAGGGTCTGGGAAAACTCTTCTCTATGCTTTTGTTTTCTTGATTTCTTTCAGAGATAATGTTGTCTACTTCAGAAAAGTTATGAGGTGTTGAGGAAACCCAAAAAGCAAAGCAAGACACATAGCAAAGGATATACAAGGGAAATTCAATAACCAGCCTTGCCAGGACCCCATGACCATGACTAGAGAATCTAGTCTTGAAAATGGCCTCTAAGATACTTTCCACCTTCTTCATTTTTTCTGTTTACAAATAGAAACTTGTTCAGCTAGACAAGAGAAGTGACCGAGCGTGCGTGTCATCCAGGGTCTTCGAAGAAAGCACAGGATATGTTTAGACTGGGAAACTTGGAAAGGTTTATCTAAAGAGGTTCTAAAGATATGACTAAAGTTAGACAAACCAACAAGAAGGCTCTTGTAATGTATACTTAGGCCT
This sequence comes from Microtus ochrogaster, assembly GCF_000317375.1. Taxonomy (NCBI): domain Eukaryota; kingdom Metazoa; phylum Chordata; class Mammalia; order Rodentia; family Cricetidae; genus Microtus; species Microtus ochrogaster. The sequence goes on from NC_022016.1 coordinate 71,235,759, forward strand.
GGTAAGGCAGGGAGAGGGGCCATTATCAGACTTCAGAAACAGGCAACTCAGTGTAGCGGGTCCCTGCAAGAGTAGCAGTGAGCTTTGCCAATGGCTGGGGTGCCCCTCAGGCCCCACTCTTTCCTCCTTCTTCTTGTGCCACATCTTTTCCTGATGCTTATACTCTGGTTCTCTGGATCCAACAGGAAGTCAGAGGACAAAGCTCTAAATCACCTCTTCTGACAAACCAGGAGGGGGAAGGTCTGAGGACATAGAAATTACCAATCCCAAAACAGGAGTGTAGCAAGCCACCTGAGGAGGTGGGAACCATGGTCTTCCATCAGAGTCCACATATTAATACTTTATCTCTTTGCAGAAGACAGTGCGATCCAGACATGTCTGGTTATACCGCTTTCAGCTCATCTTCCCAACCACACCCTGATTCTAGATGAAATTGTTTCTCCATTCTGATAAAGGCACACGACTAAGAAGTGATGTAAGGACTGTTCATGTTGCCAGGTAGAAATGTCTCAGCCTTACCTGGAAATCAGTATGGTTGGATGGAACCAGGGCGATTGGAGCCTCGGTTCTGGCTTTGCTACTTGCTGGCTTTGTGATCAGGGACTCTCAACCTGTACATTAGGGTATACAATACACATACAATAGCACTCTCTAGTTTACGGACCTGTTTGTGGGTTCTATGCAATTGGTAGAAATCTGGTGCTCACTAACATTGCTGTCGATTTCTTATTGATCTGATGAGCCTCTCCTGAGTCCCAAGCATGTGCTGGACCTTGAAGTTAAATCAATTCAAGCAAGGCAAGATCCATAACTCTAAGGAAATCTCAATAAAGAATAGGGTTACTTTGAGGCGTTGTTAGGATGGCTTTAAAGGTCATGTTTACCTCTTGAAATGGAAGGCAGAGTTTGTGTATGTATAGGTCTGTGCATGCATTTTTTAAGAAAGATTCATTAGATTCTCTAAGATATCAGGGAGCTTTTAGAGGAGAATCCTTGAGATGGGCAAGTTATAAATGAACTCAATAAAACAGTTCTTCAAACCGAAGTATTCAGTTTGGAGAAAACACAATTGGAAGAGGCCCCATAGGTACACTTCTGTAGCCCTACATGGATGTATCTGCATTAGGGACAGAAGTTTCAGAAGGAGATATTGGTTCTGTGAAGACACTTAACTTTCTGATCCTCACGAATCTGAGAGTCAATGTGGAGATGTCAGCACTTAAGGAGCCAATCGAAAATCTGCCGGTGATGTGCTGGAATGGGTGCCCTGTGAGGTCACATTATGTTTTGAGATTTTGTTCTCTTACCAGGAGAGTATGTGAAGATGCCTGCAATGAAGGCATGGTGGAGTAAGAAGTCTGTGTTTGTGTGTGCCTGTGCTTGCTCTTCGTGTGTGTGTGTGTGTGTGTGTGTGTGTGTGTGTGTGTGTGTTAGCATGGTTGCACAACTGAGATGCTGTTGTAAGCTATGCATGGATGACTATCTGGGACATGAGACAGAGGAGATTTTACATTTTGAAACATGTTGCTGACCTAAAGGTGTGTACCTCTTCAACAGCTGTTTCAACGAACACATGTGGATTTCATTAGAGACTTAGGCATCATTCTGATAGCTTCAACTGTCACCAAAACTGAGGAACAGGGAACGTTTTCCTCTGGAGTTCTTTTAAGGTCTAGTTAGGGCCAATGATATATGCTGCCTTTTAAATTTTTTTTACCTATGAAATCCCAAAGAGAAGGTGACATTGATTTTCCATTCATCGGGTACTTATTGAGCGCATATGTAGACAAAACTGAATATACATCATAGATACAGTGTGGTTAAAGGGGAAAGGAAGTTAGCTCTCATTGGATTGAAGGCATCTAATGTACTTAATCAGAAAACCAATTTCATAAGAGGATATCAAAATCATATTGCATTTACAGAACTGGGTTAACACAACTTGTCTAAAGATTTGAAGATGTGACTCCTGGGATGTCTGACTTGGATTGAGTCAGAAATATTTCAAAGTGTGCTGTCTTTTGAGTCCCTATCCTCTGGCATTGCATTGTGTGGGCACACCCATAAGAAGACACATCCTCAGATTTGTGCCCAGTGCAGCCCTATGGTAGCGGGTAGACTGTGAATGTGGAAGAGTCAGTCAGTGCTCAAGTTTTGGGACTGATATTTGACCCGAACCCTGGAAAGTGTTTAGGACACATGGGCTCAAAGCCAGGAGGGTAGAATAGGAAATTCTAAGCCCAGGCTGGCAAGGAAAACCTGAAAACAACAGTGCCAGTCTCAGTGTGGGGAAGGTTAAGGCCAGTCTCCTGATATGGGAATGGCTGTAGGATCTAAGCCTGGTAGAGCAGATGGGAAGGGATTGTGAGAAATATTACATGTGTTGACTTTAATAAGGACTTTAATGTCATTAGGAAACCTAGGAAGGGAGGTATTTATCTGCCATCATCCATTTGTGTTTTATAGAGAGCAATTTCCTAAGCTCTGTTCCAGAAGAGTGAGCAGGGGAGTTTCCCCATCTCTTTCCATCAGCCTTCATCTTTCCCCACAGCACACCCATTGGCCCTTTCGGCACCTCAGCGGGTCTCCCCATAATTCAGGAGAAAATGCTGGTTTCCAACATGGCTCTCTTGTTGCCATAAATCTCTGTGTGAGTGTAGTGAATGGGGGATTTCAGGAATTATATAACAAAATTGTCTCGGCCTTTCTCATGTACAAAGCAATTGTTATTTGTGTATCTCATTCTACAATTTATGGTCCTTCTGGCTGAGGGGGGAGTTTCTCATACTCACTGCTGCTAAATTATGGGCTTTCTCATCACTGAGATTTCCGTATGCTCCATGCCTGTTCTTTCTGTTGCTACTGACTTTACTCGTATCTGCATGATAAGCTAAGGCACTTAGGGCATGAGGGCCAGAGCATCAGGACTTTTCATTCAGAAGGCAGAGCAAATTGGAAGTTTGATTTCAGGTCCATTGACATGGCTGGCTCTTCCAGAAGGATGGGAACTCCTCTGATGGTGCCTCAGAACCCTGGTATAGGTATAAACTTCTGTTTATGTGTTGCTTTTATTGGTTGAATAAAGAAACTGCCTTGGCCTTTTGATAGAGCAGAACTTAGGTAGGCATAGAGAAGACAGAACTGAATGCTGGGAAGAAGGGCAGACAGGCAGACACCATGGAGCTCCTGCCTGAGACAGACGCTGGTTAGAATCTTGCCGATAAGCCACAGTCATGTGACAATACACAGATTTAATAGAAATGGGTTAAATCAAGACATAAGAGTTAGCCAATAATAAATTAGAGCTAATGAGCCAGGCAGTGTTTAAATGAATAGTTTCTGTGTGATTATTTCGGGTATAAACTAGCTGGGCAGCCAGGACAGAACAAAGGGCCTGCACTCCATGTGACACAACACACACTGGTTAACTACAGGGGAGGTCAGTAAACCTGCTCAAGTAATAATAGATGGGATTCATGCTATCACAGCATAGAGAGTGCCTATAGATTTGCCTTGGCATTATCCTCTAGTGTTGCTTGATTTTTAACCATGGTGTTTTTTTCTTAAGCAACAGATACAGTCTTATAATTCAAGATCTCCAGCTCTTGTCTAGTGCTTCATAGAGAGAGTAGAAACTGTACAAGTTTGTAGATAGGTGTCTCTTTTCCAATTTGGCCCTGGCTTGACTTTTTATTAGTTGTGTGTCCTTCAGCAAGCCACTGTAGACTTTGCTGCTTCTCTCCTTATTCTGTATAATGGAGAAGGCAGTAACTTCTGGCTTAGCCTAGTTGTAAAAATAACTCTCATGATGCATATGAAAGCATTTTGCTCAATGCCTGATACTGAATGAACGAATCAACCAGAATTACAAACTGATTTTAGTTTACTATAAGGAAATATGTTAGGATACCTAAGCCCCAGACCCAACGTCCCAGCAAGATGAAAACGTCTCTATTCCCAATCACAGTAAACAGGCAGTACAAACAGGCAGCCTCGTCACCCCAAGTTCTTCTTCCGTCTGCCTATTGCTCAGCTACTCTGCAGGGCAACGTCTTCTAAACGGTAGAAGTTGCCTTGCCATGGTCAAGTTCACTTTGCACCATATAATAAAGAAGAGAATGTAAAGGGCTTTTGCTTTTGTGGGAGAAGGAGGATGCTTGGACATCTTTTCCACTGGGGTGGAGCTTGGTCTCAGGACCACACGAGCAGCCCTTTATCATTAGGTACGATTCCCCTTCACTTCTAGGTACTGTCCCATTACTGCTAGGGACTGCTGTCCTACCTGTCCTACCTCCTCTCTATACCGAAAGCTGCCCGGGAATCTGGTGCTCACTTCTCTGATTGTTATTTTGAGCTTGACATTGGACCTGGCTCATTATAACCGCTCGGTGTTTTTTAAGTGACTAGATAATTGAAGATCATACTCCCTGGAAAGGATGCTAAGTCAGCCTACAGTCTAGCTTGCGAGGAATCCTACAGCAGGGTATGTCAAGAGAAGCCTGGGTCCTCTCTTCACGCATCACAAAGCTGCTCAGAGGGTCATGGCAGCCAAGCAACTCTCCCATTACTGCCTGCATGGTGAACTTACTAGTAACATTTATCCACTCTATTGCCCCAGCTGTGCAAAGAGAGATGGTGGGGGTGGGGCGCTCTAAATATCATTTACACGTGAGAAAGCTGAGGTTCCAAATGGCATAAGGACTTGCCCAGAGTCCCCTGAAGTGGATCGATATCACGGAGATCACTATGAGGTTCTCCGAACTCATTGTGTGCTTCTCACAACTTCTTGGTAGGCCTGTGTGGGCACATTCGCATGAAGAAGCATCCTCAGAACTGTGCCCAGCGCACTGGGGAGGGTGGACCACGATACAAATAATGGCAGATTGGTGTGATTTGCTCTTTGTAATTTCTCTCTGGCCATGATCTCATTTCGTCTCGAAAGAGCTGTTGGAGGCACTGTTGTGACTAATATCCTCTTTCACAGATAAGGAAACAGGTTCAAGGAAGGATAAAGGGTGATGCTCTGTCAATCCCCGAGGTGGTAGAACCCGGGCTCAGCTATTAGGGTCCTGGCCCTGCAGGGCTACCGCTAAACCAACAGAGTGATGCAGTCCAAACCCTCCCTCCCTTCCTACAGGCTGCCTCCATCTCTAGAGCCAGGCTTTATCATCACTGTGCTGATGCTGAATGCCCAGACTTACACTTGAGTCCCAAGCTTGGAAAAGCTGTCATGTATGTTAATTATAGCCACTTGATAATCCTGGGTGATGGGAGGGAGACAGACGTATATCAAGCCTAAGGGTCTTGAAGGAAGGGATTGCCGGACATCCATGAATATTCATTGTTATGCTAAACCACGGACTGCATTTCCCTTCATTGACTATAATGAGATGCTCTCTGCAGCCTCCCTGGCTTTAAAGCAGCTAGTGGGAGCATGAAAGCATGGGAGCATGGATTAGCCTTTGCTGGGGTTTCCTCCTTCCATCACGTGGAAATTCCCAACAGCCCAGATGAATCACTGAAGAAATGAGAATCTGTCAGTACCTTCCTGAAAATTGGCAAGTGGCTCTCCACCAAGTCCTCTCTCTCTCAGCTAGTGGCTTATCCTCCTGACATTGTGGGCTCACTGCCTCCCTTTGCCTCAGTTTCCAGAATGGAGGTGAGGAAGGGGAAGACATTTCCAGGATGGGGCTCTGCTATTTGAATGCGATCTCTGGAACAGTGGCTAGTGTTCCTTAGGGTCTATTACCAAGGCAGAACCCCAGAATTGACTCTGGCCCCACAGAATCAGAATCTACCCAGTGACAAGATCTGCAGGGGATTTGTTTCAATCTAAGTTCCAGAAACATCAGGCTAGGGGACAGGTTCTTAGCTGTCCTCTGCTCTTCTTTGTCCTTGTGACTGTGGACAGAGCTTACAACCTCACTAGACCCACTCCTGCCTTTTCTAGGGGATGAGAAGCTAAAGGGTGGTTATTCCAGTGTCTGTTTCAGGGAGGTAACATCCTCACAAATGAAGAGTAATAAAAAGCAAAATGCACATCTTCCTTGAAATTTTTATACAGTTCTCTTTTTGTGTGCAACAAATTAGGTAATGAGTTGTGTGTACCGTGGTCCTCAATGATGAGAGACATGGAATCCTGGACTCAGGACCTTGCTCCCTCTCCGCAACCTGACTCACAGTCTCAGTGTTCAGAGAGGTTTCATTATAGTCCTCCATAATGCCGGAGTGGTTGAAGAAGGGGTTCCCTATGTTACACATGAGAATTCTGAAGGAAGGGGTTGGTAGACAACCAAGAATATTCATTGATATGCTAAACTATGGGTTATTTTTCCTTTGAATTCTTCAAGTGCTGAGTGTACACTTAGACTCTGCTACAGTTTTACTTGCTTCTGTGTCAATCCAACATTTCTCCTTATTGCTGCCATGGAAGTGGACTTCTGTAGATAATGATAATATCTCCAATTGTTACAATATCACATTAGATTCCCATATAGTTGACAAGAATTTCTCAGGACCTGTTTTGAAGCTGCTGGTTGCTCCTTTCTTTGGGCCCATGTACTTCCAGATGCCATATGACTGAGCCATAAAGGAGCACAGCTCAGCCAAAAGCCAGACTTGAGTAGGAAAGCAAGAAAGAAGCCTCCCCCCCCCTTCTGTGCACACAGGAGTGTTCTTGGCTTCTCCTTTCCACATCTATGCAAGGGGATAATG
>NC_022016.1:71242583-71274089 GCF_000317375.1 Microtus ochrogaster
CCCCCCCCCTTCTGTGCACACAGGAGTGTTCTTGGCTTCTCCTTTCCACATCTATGCAAGGGGATAATGTAATTATCCGTGTAATGTAAGTGTCCGTGTAATTATTTCGGGGCATAAGCTAGACAGGCAGCCGGGGTGCTGGGGACGCAGCCCCGCCGCTCTCACCTGGGGAGATTGGGTTTGAGGCAACAACATGGATCTGCCTTTGTTGTCAGTCAGGGCACTGAATTGTCCTGGAAGAATGTAGAGCTTAAGGCTGAGACCTTGGAGACAAGGAAAAGGCTGAGAGATGAAGACAGAGACAGAGAGGAGGTTGGGTAGAAGAGAGACATTTTAGAAGAACGAACACCCTCAACTGTGTTAATTATCCTCTGTGGTAGACTTCAGTCAGGGCAGGCCTGAAGCTGGCTGCTGAGGTGGAGGTCTCAGTTAGGATTAGATTTTAACTTCCTGAGAGGAAGAGAGATTTAGTCTCTCAGGGGGTGCTAAATGAATGAGAAAGAACATATTTAGCTGAGTGAAAGAAGCCTCAATCTTTATATCTGTGAGGGGAATGCTTAAGTATTCCCCACAATGGTATTGGCATTGGGACCTTTGGGAGGTGAGAGGGCATGGGGGTAGAGTCCCTGTGAATGGGATGAGGAGAGTAATATAAAGAGACCTGAGCTCTGTCTCTACCTTGTGAAGATACAAGAGAAGACAGACCCATGTGGACCAAAGCGAGGGTCTTCATTAGAACCCACCACCCCAGCACCAGATCTCACTCAGGCTTTTAGTCCAGAAAGTGTGAAGATTTTTGTTTGTTTTGTCTTTGTGACAAAGATGTTAACCTATGAGAAATTTGTTTGAATAACACTCTAAACTGATCAGATTAGCGGGCTCACTAAACATGTTTGGCTTGGCCCTGAGCAAGCAATGACGAGGTACAGGATAGAAGGGACTAGGGACTCCAGACACTAGTCTGCCTAGAGGCTGGTAACAAAGGGCCACCGAGAAACATGGGAATAAGACCCAATTTCTTAGCCAAGGGCCTGGCTAGGATGTGTTAGCATGCCAGCAACAACCTTTAAAATGTGTGGGTGTTTCAGCCCAGGATGTTAGGCTCACAGTCAGGTGGGTCCCCAGTGCTCACTGCAGTTGATGTTTCCCATGGTCCACAGACCTGCAGCTCTAACTCAGCGGTCCCCTCTCTGCTGAGCATAGTTTGATACCATCTTCTGCTCTAGCAAGAATGGTGCCAGCCAAGAGGTTCCAGCCGGTCCTATCATGCATGACTAGTCATATCACGGTCAGGGACTTTTGCCACACCTCACCCTATCCTAGCACCCAGACAGGTGCAGAAATTGCTACAATGGGCTCCTTCCTCCATGGCTACACTCCATAGAAATCAGACTGGGTATCTGCCTGCCATGCTTATTTATGCCTCCTATACCTATTGACCAATCACCAGCTACATGCCCAACTCAATTTTAAGTGTAGGAATCCCAAAGTAAATAAGACAGGGTTTCTGTTCTCCTGAAGCTTCTGCTATGATTGGGCAGCTCACAATCGGGCAGTAAAAATGATAATACCAAATAGGGAATGTGAAAAGCAACAGTAAGATGGAATAAGGGTGATAGCAAGAATCTATGTGTGTTTGAAGTTACCTGGGGCCATTGCTTAAAAAAGAAGTAGCAGCCATAAAAATGTGTAGAATGAATACTGCTTAGGCAGAGGAAAGAGGTTACCTGGTCCCCAGGTGGGAACAAATCCATCATGTCACATAAGAGCAAGGAGTTCAACATGATTGGATCATAAAGACCTAGTTCAGAGCCCAGGGAATCAGGTAGGGTTAGAGGCTGGAAGACTCTGGGCATGATGGGGTTTGAGGTTCTTACCGAGTGTTTAGAGAGGTAGGAGGCAGGAGATGCTCCATACCTTTCAAAGAATGGGTCATAGTGGGGTGAAGAAGCAGAAAAGAACCAGGAGTTGGGAACCTATGTCAGAGTTACAGGGAAGAACCAATCACATCCTGAACTGCAGGTAGATCAATCAGAATGTGGCCTGAGTGAAGCATTTGCTGAGTCCTGGCCTCCAGTCCATGAAGACTCACTGGAAACCACTTGGCCAGTATTATGCAGTGGCTGTGTAAGACCTCCTATCCTAAGGGAGGATATCTGTTACAGACCCTGTCCTCTTTGGGATAGTCTGCCTACAAAGCAAGTCTTCGGGCAACACGCTCAATTTCTAGATGAGGACATCAAGGACTAGAATGGTTGATTGACTTTAAAACTGATCCGAAGCCTGCATTCCAAGCAGGTATTCTGAGAAATGAGCCCATGCTTTTATGATCTTTCTTCAGATCAGGTTTCTGCCTCTGCAAAAGCCATGACCTGCTTTGAGCACTCCCCTCCAAGATAAGTCAGCTTGTTGGACATTGTCCCCAGCGTGATACCCAAGCTAGCGAGTTTCCCAAGAGGGACATTCTTAGGGCTGCTTTTTGTGTACCTAGATCATTTTTCTAATGAATATCCTTGACTCTCACTCTTCGGTCTTATTACTTCGGTCTTATTACTTAACCACTTTGGGACTTGCTTTCTTCCTCTGTAAAATGGGATCTCTAACCTTCCCGCTAGAATAACATAAATACAAAAGTGGTGAATCTCACTTTTAACTAGTATTGAGGAAAGGACTTTGTCTTTTTTCTGGCATTGACCAGCACCACTAAGTTTTGTGCAATAATCTCAAATGGGAACAGATTTCCCTAAATATTGCCCGTAGTCATACTCAATATTTATGGACCACTAAGCAGAGAGCTGTGACCGAGTTTCCATTATTCGTTTGTGGCATTAATCTTCACAGGAACCCTAGGAGATAGCTGTTGGGATTATTGTTCCCATTTTGCAGATATAGCAAGGACACCGATTAGGGTCACATCGTTCACCAAAGACTGCATGGATGGAGAGCAGAGCCGAGAGCCAAATTCCATCCCTGTGTCTGCAGAGCCAAAGGGCGGCTGTAGACCACTGGTGTCCCCTGTCCCGTGTGGTGAGGAGAGCTGAGATGTTCAGCTTGGCTGCTTTGGTAACTACCCTCCGCAGCTAACATCAGTCAGCATCAGGCCTGAAGCTGGTGGCAAGGGAGTGGCTCTCAATTAGGCGTGGAGTTTAACTTTTAGAGAAGAAACAAGAAACGGGCTCTCAGAAGTTGCTAAGTGAATGAAATTGAAATTGCCAGAAATGACTCGCCTTAGGGGAGACAGACTTCTCACTTCTCAGGTCACGGAAATTTTGTTTTTTCTCCCTGGCAGAGTGCTGACCCAGCAGAAGCCACACAGCCTGACAGTTGCCTCAGATGGAGACTTTAAAGTGCGTTAGAAATTTGAAGCAAATACAGAGGGAAGAATTTCCGGTTGTAGAGTGAGACAGTAGCATGGTGTCCTCTGTCACAAGAGGGCACTATATAGTCCTGTAAGCGTGAGTCTCAGAGTTAGGCTGATGTGGGTTCATATCCTGCCTTCATCCGCATGGTCTTGATCAAGTCGGCTGCTTCATCCTGCGTGAAAAAATAGCATTCAAACTGATGGAAAGTATCACTGAGAACATTATACCAGATGACGTCAGCACATTGTGGCTGAGCTCATGCTCCGTCTTGGAGGTGATGCACACAATAACTTAGAAAATTCTGGAATACAATAAGTCTATTTTAATGCTATCAATACTGGCAGAGCACAGCTTGGCTTTTTCTAATCCACACATTCCAGAATGATAGATTTAGAAGAACAGCTCCTCAAATGTCTGCCTCTAGGTGTTCTATTTACATTATTTTCAGGTTCTGGGCCAGGGAGACATTGGTTGCTAACATGCCCGCTGGACAAGCACAAAGACTGAATTAATATATTCCCCCAACGGACACAAGGAAAAACCTGAAGTGGTGACACCTATCACCCAGTGGCTGGGCGGGTGGGGAGGGGAGGCAGATGCTTCTTGAAGCTCACTGGTCAGTCAGCGAAACTGAATCAATGAGATCCTGTCTTAATTAAAGATGGGAAGTGACCCAGGAAAAACACCCAAAGTTGACTGTGGGCCTTCATATAAACATGCGACTTATTCCATATGAACAAGGACACATACATAACACATACACACACCAAATACTAAACCACATAAAAATGATTCTCAGATATCTTAGTCATCCAAATAATCTATTTTTACAGTGAGATGCCATGATCCATGTACCACAAGGATAAAAGCTAAGAAGACAGACAGTCTCAGACATGGCAACTGTGCAGACTGTGTTGTTGTGCAATGATACTATCTCTGTAAAATTAGACACATGCCTACCCTGTGTCCGTAACATTGCCATTTCCAAAGACTAGGTAAACATGTGTCTAGAAAAGGCTTTAACCAAAATATTCATTGCAGACATTTTCACTCTAACCACAGTCTGGGATCAGTCCATCAACATGAGAATGGAAGAGAAATGTACAAACAAATACATCTCAAAAGTGCAAATTATTGATACGTATAATATTATGGATGAATATGAAAATCATGCAAAGTGAAAGAAGTCCTCTGAATGGCACACACATGGTGTGATTCTGTCTATGTGAACCTCTAGGATAGGCAAGCCCATTGTGGGATGAGGGACTTCCAGCCTCAGGCACCATCCCAGAAGCTGAACAGCCTGAAAGAGAAGTGAGATCATAGGCTGTCTCTACATAAGAGACAAGACTGGTGGGTGCACAGAACTGTAACTTAGCATAGCATCCCTGGCCCAGCCCCCACGGTGACTCTGTATCTGTAACCACTGCTTCCGTCTTGTGCACAGTCGCCTCCAGCAGAGGTGTAGACAGCTGTGACTTAAAAAAATCAATGGGAGACTAAGGCATTGGGAGGCACCCACACTTTTATAAATTCTGTCTCCAGTAACTTGACCCCTTTCCCATTTTCATTATTCAAGAAAATTCTTAGCGCTTCCATCACGGGGTGGGATTGATCCCTTTTTGATGCCTACAAGAACATTCTACTCTGCTTAACTAAGCCTGGTCTCAGAGAAGCCTAACAAGGCTCAGATTCACTTAGCGTTTATCAGAGCAACCTGGAGGATGTGAAATGCCCCACTTTACCTGGACCTAGCTATCTATACAAAGAGAGAGAAAATACTAAAATCCAGCCCCAAGTAGCTGTTCTGTCTCACTTGAAAATGGAGGACAGGATGAGGAAGGGCTATGAAACATGTGTGTAAAGTCCAGAGACCAAAAGTCCACGGTCTAACTACAGAATTACACAATGCTGCCCCATGAACCTTGCCATCACACTACCAGAGGCCTAAAAATAGTGCTTTCTTTCATTTGGTATAATATGTGGCTAAAAGGAAAATCTACAAGGCATACTAGACAGATGAACAAATGGACAGGGAAGTGGGAATGCAGTGTAAACAGAGAGATGGAAATTCTGTGGCAGAATTAAAAAATGTTCAAGATCAGAAGCTTTTTATCAGAAACTAAGGAGTCCTTTAATGAGCTTAGCAGTAGACCAGGATGTTGAGGGAAGGGTGTCTAAGTGAGGGTGTATCAGTAGAAACCACGGACAGTAAAGAGGCTGAGCAGATGGGGCTACCATCAGGGACTGTACTACAGAAGGTGTAGACTGCACAGAACAGGGCATGGTTGAAGTAGATCAGGCTTCTGGAATCCGAAAAGTGCTCAGTTAAAACCAAATTAATCAGAATAAGAGAGAAAGGTAAAAATAAGAACAATGAAAAATACAAATAAAAGGAAATTGTGATAGTTAAGATAAATATTACCTCAGCTACATCAGGACTCACTGTGAATGTCAATATTCTAAACTAGAAGACAGATTGCCCAGGGTGGGTCAATGAAGCATGATTAATAAAAACTCAGGGTCAGAAATTGGGGTTCAAACTGAAGATCCAGAAAGCAAAACAGCCAGCCACTGGCTCTTGCCTTGACCTCAGTCTGAAATGGTGATCTTGCCTCCAGGAATCTCAGAATGAGATTGTGTGTGAGAGCTGTCTTTGCCTGTTTTATATTCTTCTCTAGGGCTGGGATTAAGGCATGCAGCGCTGTCATTAAAGGCATGCACCACCCAGTTTCTATGGCAACTAGTGTGGCTACTGGGACTAAAGGTGTGTGTCATTATGGCTACTGGGACTAAAGGTGTGTGTCGTATAAAATTAAAGGTGTGTGTTACCATAATCTGCTCTGTAAGGCTGACCAGTGGGACTGTTTTACTCTCAGATCTTCAGGCAGGCTTTATTTATTAAGACTATTGAAATGCCACTACAGGTCAAAACCAAGATCCAACTATATGTTGTCTACAAGAAACTCATTTTAAATATAAACAGAAGTTGAATTAAAAACTAAACAGAGGAAAAAATGTATCATGCTGACAATGCTCCAAAGGAAACATGGTCACTAGATTAATTTCATATAGAACAGGTTCAGAAGAGGGACATTTCCCAGCATTGAAAAGAGCAGTGTATAAAGATACTGGGACCACTTCTTCTAGAAGACTTCGCAGTCTGTAATAGGTGTGCACCTAGCAGCAGATTATTAAACTAGGTAGGAAAAACCTTATGGAGCTATGAGAAGCATATGAAAGCAGTTCTTGGAGACTTCAGTGCTCCTCCATTAGAGACAGAGACAGCAGACAAGGACAGATTGGACTTGGCAATACTTTTAATCCTGAGAATGTAACTGACATCTGCGAACTAATTCATCCAACAACAGCAAAATATACCTTTTCCAGCTCCCAAGGGATGTTCAGGAACATAACTGACATGTCAGACCTTAAACATAGCCATATGAGCTTTAAATAATAAGAATGCACAGGGTTCCTTTCAGATCATCATGGAAATCAACCAGAAGTCAAGAATAGGAAACGAACCTCAAGTTTCCCAAACTTGCTAACGTTGAACAGAACATGTCTAAGGAATATACAGATCGAGGGATAAATATCAAATTAGATAAAAGAGGATGACAACATAACTTATCATAATCGTGGGATGAAGCAAAGGCAGGGCATGAGGGACATTCATGGTATTAAATGTGTATGCTGGAAAAGAAAAGGATCCGGAATCATCAATTCTCAACTTAGGAAACTAGAAAAGGGAAAACAATAAGGCCAAGCTAGGCAGAGGAAGAGCAACAAAAACTAAAGCAGATGTCAGGGGAAGTCAGAACAGGAAGTTGGTAGGGGAAATTAGGGAAATTAGAAACCACATTGGTAGTGGTTGCTACTGGGCCTTAATGAGACTTCATAGCACAAGGCCCTTGCTCACTTGTTCTCCAACCATGTGAAAACACAGTGTCACCCCCTTTAATCTCTGTCTCTTATACCATGTAACATGCAGCAACAGAGTGGAAGGCAGGGAGCCCTCCCCAGACACCAGTGTTGATATATTAATCTTGGATTCTCCAGGCTACCAGGCTGTAAGAAATTAATTTTCCTTTGTTACAAATGACCTAGACTGTGACACTTTATTATAGTAGAATAAACTACTAAGACAAGTGAAAGATCAAATGCTGGTCACTGTGAAGAGCCATGGGAAATCCCATTCATTCCTTGTAGGATGCAAAATGATACAGCCATTGTGGAAAACGATTGACAGAATTTTTTTTGTTTTCTGTTTGTTTTTGTTTTGTTTTATAGAAATACTCATGTTGTATAATCCAGTACTTGTGTATCTTGATTGCTATGGGATTTCCCTCTTTATGCTGTGATTATCATTAATGAATAAAGAAACTGCTTTAGACCTATAGCAGGACAGAACTTAGTTAGGTGGGAAAAACTAATCTGAATGCTGGGAGGAAGAAGGCGGAGTCAGAGAGTAGCCCCACTGGACACAGACACTGGAACTTTACCCAGTAAGCCACAGCCTAATGGTGATACACAGATTACTAGAAATGGGTTAAATTAAGATGTAAAAGCTAGCCAACAAAAAGTTAGAGCTAATAGGCCAAGCAGTGATTTAAATAATATAGTTTCTGCATGATTATTTCAGGGCTGAGCAGCCGGGAACTAACAAGCAGCCTCCTTTCAACAACACTTGGTATTTGTACAAAGGTGTTGAAAAAGATTTGGTGCAAAAATATGTAAGAGCTTTATTGTAATTTCTAAACTTGGAGCAAACTGAATGTCCTCCTAGATGAATAACGTACAGTATATTCAGAAACTGTAATGCTACTCAAAAGACAAACTATCAAACCATGAGACACCATCAAAGACATACAGATGAAAATGACCAAAAGAAAGAGACCGAATTAAAAAGGCTACATATGATGTCATTCCAGTCTCCTGACATTCTAGAAACCAGAGAACTAGGAAGTCAATAAAAAGATCAGTGTTTGCCAAGGAAAGAGACAAAATGAGTCTGTAGAGGTAGGACTTGAACCTAGCTATTCTGGTTCCCAAATTTGTGACTCTATTATTTAAGCCACAAGAATGAAAAGGATACTTGTACCTGGAGTTCAGAAGATGTTTAGTTCAGTGAATAGATTATATATGAAACTAGAAAGGACTACAGTGTTACAGTGCACAGAACAGACAAGTCAGCCCTGCTGGAAACTGTAGTGTTCTTGTGATTATTGCACACCAGTGTGAGTTCCCTGACTGTTTCCAGTGCAGTAGTGTAGAGGGAACATCAGTAATGGGCACTGTGCGTGGAGGGACAGAGGATATTGGGAAATCTCACTGTCTTTGTCTCAATAATGTTGTGAGTCTAAAACTATTATAAAAATATAAAATGCATTTTAAAAACCATGGAACAATGGTGACCTCTGATGTGGTTAGAGGTATAAATGGGAATTGGCTTGAGAAAGATTTCTGTAGTATGAAACATTAAAGAAACTGGGTAATTCAAGTATATGAATTTGTCAACAGCTTTTAACTCTAAATGGGGGGAGGAGGCCTGGAAACAAATGTCAAATTCTAGTTAATGATATATGCTCAGAGGTTTTGAAGGCATGTGCTGATGTCTGCCCTTCCCTTTAAAATTGGCTAATTGGTAGCCCTAAAGATGGATGGACATATGAGTAGACACACAATAAATCAATAAAAGTAAAACTGTGAAGATGTGGGTGTTCAGTTAAAATTTTTTTCTATGGATCTGAACGTTTTCATTGAAGGGAAGAAAAACCAGCTCCCTGGACAATTTCCCTCCATCTACCTGAAGAGGAAATTCTAAAGGTCATACTGGAAGCCTGAAACACCCGGCCTGTTTCAAAGGGTGAACTTTCAGATTTCTTGTAGTGCCTTAAGCGTTCAAGCCCCAAATGCAATTTAGCAGAGAAATGAAATTAGAAGTTCACAGTCCTTCATCCCAATGCCTCTCGAGAGTGGTGCCAGAATTTGTTGCTTTGCGGTTCCATGGGTAGACAGACATGGTCTTCATAAGCCTGGTGATTTGGGTCACTTATTATTTATTCTGTCAGTGTAAAGATAGTGAAGGTGGACTTCTCACCTAATGGGCAACTGTCCTCCATTCCAGAATTTCACACTCTGTGGGCTCAGGAGACCACTGTTCAGCTGGGGAAAGGTACCTACCTTTAGCATACAAGCAATCAGAGCATTCTTCAGTTTCAAGAAGGAAATTCATGCTGTAATATGTATCAAGTCTTTCTCTGTCCCAAATGATGACATAGAGACCTATTATTAATTATGAAAGTTTAATCTTAAGGTTAAGCTTGTTTTCAGCTAGTTCTTATAACTTAAATTAATGCACATTTTTATTAATTTACATTTAACTAGGTGGCTTACAGTTTCAAATATTTAGTCCATTATCATCATGGTGGGACATTATAGCATGTAGGTAGACAAGGTGCTGGAGAAGGAGCTGAGAATTCTACATTTTGCAGGTAACAGGAAGTAAACTGAGACACTGGGTGTGGCTTGAGCATATATGAGACTTAAAAGCCCAACTCCACAGTGACACACCTCCTCCAACAAGGCCACACCTCCTAATAATGCCACTCCCTTTGGGGGCCATTGTAGCACAAATTCCAATTGATCTTAATAAAAAAAACACGGAGCTAGATGTTGAGACAAATGCTGAAAGATCAGATAAGAAAGGAGCCAGCCAAATAGACAGAATTTTTACCTCCCAAGTACTGGGATTAAAGGTGTGAACCAGCATGGCTTGGCTGTTTCTCTTTTAGAACGATTCAATCTCATCTAGCCCAGGGTGACATTGAACTGACAGAGATCTGTCTGCCTCTTCCTCTGGAGTACTAGGATTAAAGGTATGTGCCACAAGCTCTATGGCTAACTAGTGGCTTAGCTCTGCACTCTGATCTCCAGACAAGCTTTATGTGTTAGAGTACAAACAAAATATCATCACAGGCCATTTTTTTTTTCAAACCACAAGAACATTAGGAGGTGCGGACTAGTGGAAGGGAGTGAGATTGGGACCTTGTAGGAGGAAGTTAGGGACTGGTAGGAGGAAGTTAGGTTTAGGGTGTTATACCCCTTAGATGGCTATTGTGACCTCTTTGGGGATCTTGTTCCTTCCCCCTTCTACCTTGAAGAAGTAAGCAGCTTCCTTCCACCATGTTTCCTCCACGCTGTGCTGTTTCTAGAGACTCAAAGAGACAAGGTCAACCAACCAGGTGTTGAAACGCTACACACAACAAGTCAGATACAAACCACTCTCTTCTTTGAAATTGTTCTTCTCAGTCATTTGTCACTGTAATAGAAAGGTGACTAGCACGTATGCCCTTATCCAGCCCAGCCCCCCTCATATGCCCTTATCCAACCCATCCGCCCTTTCCAACTTGTGGCTAAGTGGGATTTTAGGATCTCCTGAGATCCTACCCCATGAATGACATCATTTTGAGGAAGACATATATTTAATAAACTATCAATGTTCAAAACAGGCTTTCTATATGTATGTGAGCGTGATTTGTGTGTGTGTGTTTTATGTGTATGTGTGTCTGTGATATGTATGCATGTGAACATGTGATGTGTGTGTTGTGTGTGATGTGTGTATATGTGTGTGGTATGTGTGGGTATGTGTTGTGTATGTATGTGGGTATATATGTATATGTGGTGATAGTCACATCGCAAAATGTCTTCAGATACAACTTTTATATGAGCCTTGTGAGCATCCCTTAAGACAAGGATAGTATTTTTATTTCCATGTTCCAAGTTCCATTAAGGGTGAGAGAGGTCCAAGAGTTTGGTGAAGATTACTTTCTGGGCTAGAGACAAAGAGAGGAGAATTCCAGCCTCCCAGAGATCCTGTTCATGTGGCTCCCACATCACCCTTCTCTCAGCCGGGCTCTTGGCTTCCGGGCTTACCTGATTTGCATATGAGATCATGCAATTTCCTGGGAAGTGACCAATATATAATGTGTAGCTAATGTGATAAAGCACAATTCTACTTTTGTTACAAAGGAAGGGAACTCTCCGGGGGATCATAATCGTCAGGCCCCTCTCGGTGGAACTCAGAGAGTTTTATGGGCATCAGGAAACAATCCATCCTCACAATGGACCATTGGGCCTGGCAACTCCCGTTGTTCTCACCATTCTGTGGAGGGGGAAAGGATATTAAGAGATTTGGCCCAGGGTCACCAGCATCCAGGCTGTAAATCACACAGTCTCAGTGGCAGCTTGAGGAATGGAAGCAGGACTTCGGAATAACCATCCTGAGAGTGTGCTTCAGCTCTTACGTGTGTAATGTGCCTTTAAGTACCCCTAAGAGCTCGTGTCCAGGAGCAGAAATTGATGTCTCACATGTCAGCCTTGACACTCATTAGTAAGTCCCTTGTTCAAGGTCAAAAGGAAACCAGATAAGGAACAGGAGGATCCCTGTCTTCTTTTCCTCAGGACTCTGCTCATCATTCCAGGGCTGGTCATAGTTTCACTGTTCCCTAGTCTGGTCAAGTGGTTGTTCCCTTTCCATGGTCAAGCCTGTGCTAAGAATGGATACTGGGAAAGTATTAGCTTTGGCAGGGATTGCAGCTTGCCTTTAACTTTATGACCTTGGATAAGTCACTCTCTGTCTTTAGACATCAGTTTACTACTCCAAGGAATGACAGAGCAGATGACATTCTGGAACCACAAAGAAAGGCAAATCTCCACACAGATACCATGAGAGCATTTTTCTAGTCTGTGATTGAGAACCCAGGGACCGTGCTATGTTCTCTGTGTGTTCTGTCTGGCCCAGTTCCTGGCAGGAGAAAGGCACTTGATGGATGTGGAATGAGTGTATAAAAATGGTGCAGCTCCATGGCACCAGATGAGCAATGTTGCCCCCAGGTCTGTTAGTAGCTTGCCTGAATTTCAAGCGTGACCCATTTCAGGCTGGAACCTCTGGCTGTTAGTCATCCCCGAGACCTGTCAGCATGTAATTGCCGGTGTCAAAGGTTCCAGTGACATAGAAGGCCAAGACTTTTTCTCCGCATCCAGAGGTCAGAGTGCTTGATGTGTGAAGTTGGAATAACAGCAGGGGTCCACTTAGCTGCCTGCCTAATGGCACTTCAGAGGTTAATTTTGGAAGTGGAGACTGGTGGTCTTGATGAGAGTCGGTGTGACCATTATCCGGGAAAGAGAAAGCTGGTGTTGAAGTCACTTTGTCTGCTTCCAAGCCCATGAGTGATTCTGTTTATCAACCTGCTTCTTTCATAGTGAGTACACAGATAATCAGAGAATGTAGTTTTGAATGGCGAAGGGATCCATTCGAAATCCTAAGCATCATGTGACTTTAAACAAGTCCAATGTGACTATGATTGCCTATGGCGTTAATAAAACATGTCAATCATAACAACTGGCTTTCTGGGATTATAAATGTCAAGAGCTTTGGGAAGCAATTATACCACCCACCAGGAGGGTAAACTGAGGCACTGAAAAAGTAATTCACTCCAGATCCTGGAGGGATAAGAGAGCCGAGCTGAGGCTTTGTCTCCGTGTCTGTTTGGCTATGGAGCTGAAGTTCTTGATTAGCAAGGTCCAATTCAATTTTTCTATCAGCTCATTGCAGAGTAATGACATGGATCAAAGGGGAAAGTTTCAAACAGTATCCTTCAACTAACTATGGCTCCTCAAGGTACATGATTCATCTGGGTATCCTCCTCAGGGTCTGCCTGACAAAGGATGCTCATTAGCTGTTTAGTGGGAATTACTAGGGAGGATAATAAGAACTTTGACAAAGAGTCAGAGTGTTTTCCAAAGCGTCTTCACGTATTTATTTGATGTCTTCAACTTGTATTCTGCTGTGTGTAGCAACTTTGAACTAGCAAGGTGGACATGGAGAGAGAGCTTTGTTAGCCAAGCGATTTTAGTTTCCAAATAAAGGGCTGCTGTGGGTGTTCCTTTCTAATTCTTGTTGCTGCCACTTGCATTGTGTTGTGTCTACATTGGTATGAAATCTGGGTGGAAATTATACCTTATGCTTGTAAGTTCTCTGTTTCTAATAAATCTGCACTCCATCTACAGGCCTTTTTATTTGTAACCTTGCTAGCTGTGGAAAAAGAAAGCAAAAGTTTTAGGTTATAGAATCCTCACAGAGTCTTGTAAGGCTCATTTGTTAGA
Organism: Microtus ochrogaster; assembly: GCF_000317375.1. NCBI lineage: Eukaryota > Metazoa > Chordata > Mammalia > Rodentia > Cricetidae > Microtus > Microtus ochrogaster. The sequence goes on from NC_022016.1 coordinate 71,256,116, forward strand.
TACATAATGACTAATTTACCCAGAGAGCATCAAGATTCCGGTAGGTACTAGCGTATGATGTCACTTCAGATGGAGTCTCCTCCCTGAAGGAATTCTATGGAGGGCGGTTGGCTGGCACTTATCAGACACTCCATGTACCTACCACCTTTTCTACTGCAGACGGTGATATCGAAGGTCTTAATGGTGAGATGTAAAGGCTGTGTGTAAAAATAAACAAATCAGGTCAAGAGGAAATATTACCTCATTGAAGGATGAAGTGGGATGGGGCATGAAGAGGATGAAGTTGGAAAGAGTGATAGGAGGTATTGAATGAAGTAAGAACCAGCTGGTACATGTATGACAAGGGGCACTAAAGATTCAGCATGACTAGAGTGTGATGATGGGTCAATGGGAATCTCTATGCAGAGATGCTCAGAAGCCATACTAGTGATTTTGGCTTTGTTGCTGGGCAAAATAAAAAGCTCCCAGCAGGGGTTTAGTAAGTAATGGCCTGATCTGACATAGGTTTAAAGATGTCACTTTGGGCTTCTTTCTTGGCAGGAAAGAGATTCTAGGAAGTGAGAAGAGAACTTGGAAGTGTTGGGTGAGTGATTCCGAGCCCTAGGGAGGGATTCTATTCAAAAACATAGACGGGTATCCATAGTGGCAAGAAAGATCTGATTCTATTTCTCTGTCCATAGCCCAGCCATGGTAGGATTTAAGACACAAGAGAGAAGGAGATGAGGAGAGCCCCGAGGGCTGCCTGTGGTGTGGGCGGCCACTTACTGGCCCCAAGAGGGTGATGTGGATCTACTCCTTTGGAGCTTAATGTCTAGTTAGGGAGTCAGCATTTTTATGGTGCTTTTATTTCTGTTGCTATAAATGAAACACACAGCCTCCTGGTAGAACAGTCCTAAAATACATGTAGTAGACAGCCCTGCTTCCCGACTTCCTTCCCAAGAGGAAAACACTCGGTTCCAATCTGTAATGTATTTTTCTAGACATGATCAAAAATATATAAGAATATATGCGTATTGCACTTTCTTTTCTTTATTAAAAACTTCTCAATTATTTTCTTTGTAATACTATGGTCCCGACTACATAAGCTATACTGCAGCCTACTTTCCCAGAAAATAATACATCTCAGAGATTAATTTATACAGTATATATAGAAATGCTTCAGAGTCTTTCCCACTGAATTTCCCTACTGAGATGCATTTAATTAATTCCCTACTGAAGACCTCTATCACTATCTCTAATATTATTAAATTAATAATAATGCAATGATAAATAATATCTATGAACATACATGTGGAATTAGATTTGTAGAATACACTCTTAGAAGTAGATTTTTTATCTATCTTCCTATTATGTATCATCTATCTATCTATCTATCTATCTATCTATCTATCTATCTATCTATCTATCATCATCTATCTCTCTCTGAAGAGTACTACTGCACCGCCAAAACTATGGTAACTTACACTCCACCACCAGTGCATGGTGGCATCTGTCCAGGAGAAACTGCTTATGACGACATCAACACTGATGACAGCCTGCATATGTATAGTGTTTTATATTTGACCAAAAGCCTTCATTGCTATTCTTGCCATCTATTTACTGATCCCCCAAAACAAATCTGGGAAGCGGCTAAGTGTACTCCTACTTTTTATAACGAGGAGAACACTTGGAGAGACAGCAGACTTCCTAGTTAGCCATAAGAGAAGTAACTAGTTTAACGATACCTGCCATTTCAGATAGGAACAGTCAGAGATGTGGTTTCTCTGTTAAGACAGACCATAAAGACAGAGTGGTGGATAGATCTGGGTTGTTATGGACCTTAGGCCAACTTAAACTCATGGCAGGAATACAGAAGGGAAGGCCGCAAGCGTATGGACCAAAGGGTACAAGCTGGTAAGGGCTTTACTACATATACCGGGGAGATAACAGGTATAGTGGCTACAGAAGTTCTAGTGTGGACGGTGGAGAACCCTGCCTGGGCTCCCATTCTGACTATCCCACTGACTATCTTCAGGACCTAGGATGAGCGCTTTAACCCTTGCCTGTGGTGATATTTTGTTTGCCATATAACAAACAAATAAAGCTCGCCTAGAAATCAGAGTGTGGAGAGAGCCACTAGTTAGCCATGAAGGCCAGGCAGTGGTGGCACACACCTCGAGTCCCAGCACTCGGAAGGCAGGGTGGATGGATCTCTGTGAGTTTAAGGTCACCCTGGGCTATACTAGATTGATCCAGTCTCAAAGAGAAACAGAGCCTGGCAGTGGTGGCTCACACCTTTAATCCCAGTACTTGGGAGTCACATGCCTTTAATCCTGACACTAGGGAGGTGGAGACATGAAGGGAGATGGCTGGGCAGAGAGAGGAATATAAAACTATAAGGTGGGAGCTCAGGGCATTCAGTCTGAGGATTTGTGGAGACAGGATCTTGCCCACTCTGGTCTGACGATTTGGGAGAGGTAACTGCTCCTTTGTTTCTCTGATCTTTCAACAGTAACCCCTAAATCTGACTCTGGGTTCTTGTTATTAAGACCAATTAGAATTCATGCTACACTTGCCTCAGTTTCTTCATCTGCAAGATGGGACTCTACTTTCACAGTTATGTTGAGAGCTAAGTAACCACATAAAAATCCTGTCAGTCTTGCCTATGTAGTGAGTACTCAGGGAAAGCTGGCTCCTCTCATTTCACTATGTGGCCTGTAGCTGGAGTAGCAAGGATGAGAATATCAGACCATGAAATTCACCCTCTGCCACTCTTGGTTTTGACTGGAAGGAGTCTGGGTTTGAATAAGGTTTCCTTATGTTAGAACAGATTAAAGTAGAACATTACTGGAGTCCAGGGACCAGTGGCGGGTGGCTGCCAAGTTCTTTATGGCAATTTCATTGTCTGGGAGAGAGGGAGGCCAAGCTGTGACTGCACTTGGGCCTTGTCAATGCCCATCAAATTGTCTGCTCTGAACCAGTACATTGGCGCTTACAGCCCAGGTTCCATTGCCAGGGAACAGTTTTTGATTATTACTTTATAGGAAATCGGGTTTGTTTTCATCCATCTGCCAAGCAGTGGGCCCATCTCTATGGAAGCAGGATTAAGAGAGAGCTGGAAGCATCCACCCCTGCAAGAAGCCCAGCCAAGACGGGTTATGCTGTAAGGACGAAGGATCCTCCTTTGTGGAAACTCCTAATACTATGCCACTAGGCTTTGTCTGGGAAGGTCAGCTTCTGGCTTAGCTGGAAGACAGTCACTCCCAAGATGAACTCCTATGACACTAGTGGCCATACTTCCCTCCTAGGACAGTAACTGTGCACACCATTGAGAAATGGACTCGTAGAACTCAGAGGCTGCAACCATCTTTTTCCGTTCCCACCTTGCACATAGCGAAGCTCTTTAATAAACGGCGTGCCTGTGTTTTCCAACTTCACAGTGCTGTCCCAAGGAAGGCTTTGGATAAATATGGTGCCCAATAACTTTAAGGGATCAAGCGCTTTCAGGAAATTTTTCTGCTAAGAAGTTGAGCTGAGGGGAATTGAAAGCAAGGCTGCCAGCTTTGATGTCTTAAGTATGAAATTTCAATGGCTTACCAGCTGTCAAGCTCTACTTCTTTGGGTGGCTGGGGCAAGCTTTAAGAAAATGATTATATCACACATTGCATAGGTGACAGGCAATGAGGCATCAGTAGCCTGAGGAACCCAAAAGGAAAGACGCTGGAGGTGGTTAGGGGTAGGGACTGACTGCTCTTCACCCTGACCCTTTTTCTTTCTTGTAAAGATAATTTGATTTGGAATTTTTTTCTTACAAAAATAGTCTCATTACCAGGAAGTGAGAAAATCATGGAAAATCAGAAGACCAAGTAATTTGGCCCTTCATAGAAGAGAAATATATTGGTTATGCTATTTTTCCATGATAAAAAGGTTCCTGAATATATACAATATCACAGTTTCTTCTACATACATCTCTCTGTATCCATAGCTTAGTGCAGCTCTCATCCCTCATCAGAGAAGCCTCATTTTGCACTTGACGGGATCGAATACAGAGACCTAGAGCTGATGGGAGTGCAGAGAATGAGTGACGGGAGGAATGCTCAGTTCCAAAGGAAACACATAGCACCACGTCCTGCCCCACATAGTTCAGGAAACGTTTGAGAGAGGGGGTGGAAATACTGTAAGAGCTGAAGGTCAGGGAGCCCTGCTGTCAACCAGTGTCTTTGGTCCCCTCTTACTAAACCGTGCTGCTGGGAGCAGCAAAGGGAGCTGGGTATGCTGCCCAACCAGTGCTAGAATCCAGGAGAGGTGGAACCAAGGCTGAGATGAAACATAGGCATCCGTGCGTGGCTGTGTCCCACTCCCAGAGTGCAGGCATGCAATACAGGTGCTGCTGAGAGCTTTACTGGCTGGTGGTGAGAGTACTCAATGAACACACATAGGTGGTGCTGAGATCTGAGGAGGTGGAGCTTGCTCTAGGCCTGAGATCAAGGAAGAAGGCTTGCATCCCAGGCAGGAAACTGCCAGCTGATGATGGTGGTCTTGGTACCCAATATGGCTGAGTGGATGCCATGGAAATCAGAAGCAGGAAACAGCTCCTTCTTTTTTCCTCTTGCCTTCCACTGTCCTTCCAAAAATTCCCTAGGGACAAAACCCGAGCAAAAGCCACCAGGTGCCCCAAGCCAAGGAAAAAAAAAAGGAGCAAGATCAAAGAGGCAGGAGGTCAGCACACAGAGAAAGAAAACTGCAATCGCCCATCCTACCCTACTTTGCCACACTGCGTCTTGGGGAGTTACACAGCCAAGTGGTTATACATTCCATGGCTCCTCTTATCCTCAGAAAATTCTTTTGAAAAGCAGTCTTTGTGCTGGGCCTAGTGGCACAGGTTATAATCCCAGCTACTTGTAAAGTTGAAGTCTAAAGATTAAAAGCTCAAGTTACTGTGGAAGAAGTTCAAAGCAAGCCAGGGCAACTTTGTGACACTCTATTCCAGATTAAAGGGAAAATGATAAGCTGGGGAAATGGCTCAATTGGTGAATTGTTGGCTACATAAACATGAGGATCTGAGTTTGGATTCTCAGCACCTGTATAAAAAGCAGGATATGACAGGGTGTGGCAGGGTAATACCACCACTGGGGAGGCAGAGATAGGATGGTCCTTGGGGTTTGCTGGCCAGACATTCTAGCTCACTTGTTAAACTCCCAGTTCAGAGGAATGTACCTCTCGCATCTACAGACACGTGCATGCAACACACACATACACACACCTCCGTTCCTCCCACAAGATACACACACACACACACACACACACACACACACACACACACACAAAGCTAAAAAGATAGCCACGTATGTAGTTCAGTGGTTGAGTTTTATTTAGCATGCATTAGATCTTACCTTCAATCCCCAGCAACATACACAAGCATGCATGCATGAATGCATGCATGCATGCATACACAGGCATAGGTGCATGTGAGAGTACATTCACACGGAGACACCACTTTGTGCATACATACAGATGCCTTTGAGTTTAAATGAAAACTATGTAAACATTGACAGGGTAGATGAATGAATCAAGTCTTCACCACCAACATATCGCTGCTGCCCCTGCACTCTGCTCTGCTTCCCTCATTACAGCTTCATATCTGTTCCTATGAAAGTGGGCAGCACCACTCCTGTCAGTTGGCGAGACTGAAGCTCCAAGATATACATTGGCTTGCAGCACATACCTTCTAAGAACGACTAGGAAATAATGAGACCGAAGTCTATCGGCCCTCACAGTGGTCAACTCCTTCTGCAATGCCCACGTTCGGCAGGCCAGCATTGCAGGGGACCATTCTCCCCTAATCCATAGAGGCAGGTGGAAAGTGGCTTGCAGCTTACCTGAGCGTCTCATTTGGTCTATGAGTAAGTAACCCGGGAGCTAACTGACCGTAAAACCCCAGCAGAAGTGACAACCTTGCCATTCAAAACCAGGCTGTGTGGCTCCAGGCTCCTGTCGGAAAACTCTCCCTTGACCTTTTCTTAACACATGGCATTTTAGTGTTCTGTTGATTACAGATCACTTACACGCAGCACACAGTTGACTGTTAAATTGGAAAGTGAGAAAAAAAAAACCAGAAAGTGCATGCTTGCCAGAGCAGCGCGTCGGAGCAGTTGTTCCCAAGGTATTCATCTTGGTGTGTCTAAACACCTATAATTAAACTAGCTTTGGAGCCATGCCTCTCAGAGAGCACAGAAGAATCAGTTCTGCAGCGTGTGGATCCTGGGCTGGGAACACACAGCTCAGCAGTGAAGATGTTCAGAGCAGACCAGATGCTGTGGCCTCAAGAATGCAATTATCCACCTATCTGGGCGGATGGATGATCCCCGGATCTTGGGGACATCTGAGCTCAGGGTAGCAGAGGGAAAGAGAGAAGTGATGGATATGGTAACCTCCAGTTCTCTGTGTCTTTACCCCAGCCCTCGTTTCCGTGTTGGCGATTTTGTTTTTTGTAGCCGGGATGCGGTGATCGCCCAGTAGCTTTGTGTTAAACAGCTAATTAAGGAAACTCAAGTCAGAGCTGTCTCATTTATGAGACTCTGGAGCAGGCAGAGACACTTCGCTCATCTAGACAAATAAGTTGGGATCAAGCTGCGTCTCCTATATAAACATCTGAGGCTCTGCTGTCAGATACCAGGAGCAGCCAACACTGTCTGATTCCCATGCATCACTAAAATGACCTGGACCTTCAGTTTGAGTTGATTGTAGCTAATGTGTACCACATAATCTCATATGCTCAGAATGTCTCGTGAACCAAGCCTGCTATCAAGATACAGTTTTAATTAACATTTGCTTTTTACATAATATACGCAATTTATTTTGGCAAGAGCGCATTGAATGTAAAATCTACATAATTAAGATACTAAACCTGCAATATTTTTTCTTTGTAGTATTTTTTTTTGCTAAATGACACAGATTCAGCAACATTTATTACTCTGCAGATAGCTGCAATGGGCAATCATAATTTCGTGGCTGCTTTTTCCTCCACCCCCCTCCCCTTCATTGTTTCTCCAACCTCAAGATACAGAATTACGTCGCTGTTTGTTCACTTTTTACATTCAGGATTATGAAGCTTGTGTGTAGCTGAATTTTACATTACAAATGAAGCAGGAGCTGGCTGTGATAGTACATGCCTATAATTCCAGCACTCTCGAGGTAGAGGCCAGAGGACTGTGGATTTGAGGCCAGCCTGGGGGCGCATAAGCAAGCTTCAGGCTAGCTTGTGCTATGTGGTACGCCCTTGTTTCAAAAAAAAAAAAAAAGTACAGAAGAACAAAGAAAGGACCTCCTGGTTCTTTGGTATAAAAACTGGTTATAAATGTATAGCTTGTTTTAGATTATATATTATCTTCTGGGTTTGCTTAACTGAATGTTTCAGTCATGACTCCACTGATTCAACAAGGTCAGATGGAAGTGGGCATACTGACAGAGACCTTCAAGGTTGTGAGCGTGACCTTTACTCTGAGGTGACCACTGACCCTGAGTAGAGATATAACTCACCCAAGGTCTCATCCATGCAGGAGTCAGAGCTAAAGGTGGAGTCTGAAGTCCTCCAGTTGCTAGGCCTGCTTTGTAGAAACACCTGCACTCTGTCTCCAGGGAGCCTTACAGCAAGTCTTCTAAACTCAGATATGCCTCTGAATCCTGGAACGCTGAAGTGTTTGAGGGGGGAATGGAATCAGGCTTGGAGCCAGGCACTTCCTGGAAGATCCTGTAGGAGCTGGATCCGACTACATTGTTCTCCCCGATAAGTCCTGTAATTGGGTCAGAAGGCTAATGACTTGGTTTCAGGAATCAGAGCCATACGCTGCCACAAAACAACCAGCCATGGCCCCTCACACCAGAGAAGTGTTGATGGTGAAAACCCAGGGTGGAAGCTGTATCACTGCAGTTAGATCGCTGCCCAGTAAGGGAGGCAAAACCCACCCTGCTGCTGGTGCCGTTTTTTTTGAGGTCTTCCCTCAACTCTTCCCAATCTGCTTCCGGATTTCTGGACTGCCAAAGACTTTCCAGGCAGGGACTGGACAGGGGCCTTTCTCTGGACTCTGCTGCGCTCTCTTGAAATGCTCACTGTGTAAGCCAGGGATGGTGCCTGCGTCAGTCTCCTGCTCAGATCTGCAGAAAGCTGCTAATTAGAGCCAGTAATTGCCGGAGAAGAGGGAGCTGACTGCTTGTCGGCTGGGGGTGGGGAGCAGCCAGCGCGCTCCCTTGCTTTCCTCATCTCCTCGGTTCTTCCCCAGCTATGGTCATCATCTGCTTGTCCAGCAGCTCTCAGTGGCGTCGCCAGGGAAGCAGGCCGACTAATGTAAGGGCAGAGTGCTGGTGACCTAGGCATCAGAACCAGGGACCATCATAGAAGAGGACTCAATGATACACATCTGCAGGACATACATCTCAAAAGGTGATGCTTAAAGGAAAGAAAAATAGCAGCATACTCTGAGAGCCACATACCCGCAGAAGGGGCATGGATGGGGCCGCTATCACACCAGCTTTTTTTTTTTTTTTTTTAATGCTGGCACTGCCTCCCACAGCTAGGGCAAAGAACCAGCTTCTTTTAGCCTTAGGATTTCACTCCTATGATAGAGCTGGAAAGAGCAACTACTTTGTAGGATTACGAGAGGTTTAAATGCACAAGTCCATAAAAGTACATATACACCCACGTACCAGTTAGTGATGGGGACGGTCTAAGCAATGCATGATTCAATGCCACGACTCTGCAAACATCCGCAGGTTGCCTGCAAACTTGTTGAAGGTAGATCAGCATCTGTATCACTTTGCAGCAATGGTGTCACAGGAGGGTGTGTGGGTATCTGCTGAATAAGCAGGGTTCTTTTATCGTCTACTTGGTCTTTATGAGTAGGAGAGCAGTGTAATGATAGTAAGTAGGGCGTCAGAAATACGTATACCAGTATCATGCATCTCATGATTATAAAGTGTTACAGATTGCCCCTCATAGTACTGCACTTGTATATAAGAGTGCATCGGGCTTGATTACCTCAGCACCATCACAAACTCAAGAAACACACCATGCCCTGTAGGCTAGCCCCTGCTGGAGGCTTTCCAGCTCCATGGTCATCTCAAGAAGCGACAGTTACCCACTGCTGCCTAGAAGGCTGTTCATTGCATCATGGTGTACAGTGCAGAATAATCATTGGTCCAGACTCTCTCTTCCTAAGTGCATGGTCCTGAGTTACTATGAACTAGGTTAAAGCAGATGGCACACTAGGAGCTGGCACTTTGTGTGTTGGTAAATCTCAGTGCTATTTCGGTTGACTGTGGAGCAGCTTCTAATGGGCTCTGGTTATCCACATGGTCCCTTTTCCACCAGTTCTTCTTACCTTTTATGGCACGTGAAGAAGAAGTGAACCAATTGTGGTGACCAGATTCCTATGATGAATATATCCTCTCCTATATATAATATGCTCAGTGTGGCAGCCACATGCTTAGCCCTGCTTGGGTCTTCATGGAAAATCCACCATGTATCTCAGAGTCCCAGAATATGGGCTCAGAATAGCCAGTAATATAGAAAAGCTGTGCTTTGTTTTATTTACTTAGAATGTAACTGTAAAATAGCATTATTGATGTATGTACTGATATTGGTATTTTAACCTTGCATTTCCTGAAGATAGAGTAATTGCTTTGTCTAATATCCATTTGCTTAGCAAATTCACCTATAGACATATTATAATCTTACTTTTATATGTGTACAGCCAGTACACACACTGCTCTTCATTTATTCATTCAACAAATAATTACTGAGCACCAAGAGAAGCTCAGAATTGTAGATCAAGAAAGGGTTTGGCCAGCATCCTACTCAGGATGCCCTGTGGAGAAGAGGGAAGCCAGAGTCCTACCATAGTGAGACACACCTTCTTCCCTTTTTCAGGTAGATTCCACTGCCCCTCAATATAGTTCTAACAGCAGGCTTACTTTTCAACCTCTGGGCTGGCCAGACTGTAATTCTGGGGAGCAAAGCTCTCTGAGCTTCTGCCTGGCCTTGGAGCAGCTGCTTACAGTTAGTTCCAAGGCTACACGCATCAGCCTTTTGTTTATTGGCACCACAAATCTCCATCTCGAGTATGGCAAAGTAGCCAAGAGCTACGCAGTATTGCTTGGATTAGAATAATAGTTTTGCTGTATTCTAGTGGAGGGATCAAGCACAGGTTATGTAACTTTTTCATGTCCATGTATTCTCACGCAAACTAAGGACTGTTTTGCTACTTATTATTACATCATTTGGAGTTAATAGTTTAAAATATATGAAACATTTAGAGAACAACCTGTTACATAGGTAAGTATCCATTTATTACTATTGGGTAATGTTCCTGAGAATACTTTGCAATGTACCCAATGGTTGCTGGGGCACCAACCATCCAAGTCACATTCTGGGTAGTGTGCATGACAAATTATTCCTATTAAGCTGCCATCTTTAAGGATTCTTTCTAGACATTTCTCTTGGCACTTTTGTTTACAAAACCTGTTTCTTACATATACTTACTAGAAAACTAGATTTCATGCTAAATAGCTTGTGCCTTACTGGGATGTTGTTGCTAAGGAACAGGGGTAGTGGTGGCAGTGGAATGTTTTGAGCCAGTGGTAGCCTCTCTTATATATTCAAGGCTCGTAGAAAACACCCTCACCCATTTGCCCCTTGCTGGACTGAATGGGAGCTTGAGTTCCACACGTGAGCACAGGTGTATTTTTGTCCTCTCTAACCACATTCTAGTGTCCCCCCCCCCCGCTTTGGTCACTGTCTCCCCACATGGCTGTGACTCTCTTTTCTCCCTTTCACCCCTCTATCAGCGACCCCCATCCTGTGGGCTGCAGAGTCCCTCCTGCTCTCCTCCCACACTCATTTGTGTGGCTGAGGGTCCAGCATGCACTGCTGATACCAGCATTTATACCAGACCCCTTCCCTGAACTCCAGAAGAAGATGCATCTAGGGCCATGTCACCATTTGCATGGCCAAATCTCACTCAGCTCACTCCCTTGTATCTCTTTCCCTGGGGTTTCTTCTCTCAGAACATAGAGACACCCCTAGTATTCTTGAAGTCCAACACTTAGCAATCGGTCTAATGTCTCCATATCCTTGACTGTCTCACCCCCACCAGCAGGTCCCTGATAGTCCTTATAATGCCCACTTCCCCTGCACAGTTACACCTTAGTCCAAGTTGGGCCATGCTCAGCTGGGCTGTGGAGCTTCCTTTCTAGGGAGCTGCTCGGCCTCCGTGCTCATCTGTGTGAAACAGAGGGCTCAGTTCTGGGTGTTACAGACAGATTGCCTGGGTTCAAATCTTACTCTTACACATATTTGCTACTACATGATAGAGTGAGCTTCGTGTGTGTGTGAGTGTGTGTGTGTGTGTGTGTGTGTGTGTGTGAATGTGGTGTGCACGTGCCACAAAGCATGGGTGTCAGAGGACAATCCTGTTGTCAGTCCTCATCTTCTACATTGTTTGAGATAGAATTTGATTTTTGATTTTGTTTTTTTAAATACATATGCTTGGTTAACTGGCTTGGGAACTTTTGGGGACATCTGGTCTCTACCTCCCATTTCCCCATTGGAGTATTGGGATTACAGATGCTTGCTCCCATGCTTGGCCATTGAGGGAATTCTGGGCATTCGAACTCAGTCCTCCCATCTACACAGCAAGCACTTTTCCAACCTCGCAGCCATACGCTCCTCCCCGAACAAGCTTCCTCATGCTTCTTTGCCTCTATTTCTTCATCTATAGCAGGAGAGCAATAGTAGTACCTAGCTCGTGCAGTTATTGTGAGCATTAAATGAGCTAATATAGGAAGGCACTCAGCAATGCCCGGCACATAATAAGTACAATCAATAAATGTTCGCTATTATCATTAGCTCTTATTACTATACATTTTTCATGTAGCAGCCAGAATGATCATTTTACAACATAAATTAAATGCAATCATTCTTCTACTCAAAACTCTTCAGTGATTTCTCCATTTCAGTTACAATGGAATTGTTACACATCACAAGGCCAGACCCTGACCTCAGCCTTGCCTCTTGTCTGAGCTCTTTGCCATCACTCACTGTCTGAGGGGCAACAACATTCTACACTTTTTGCTTCCTTTAGGGCTTGGCCCTAGCTCTGCCCTCTGCCTGGGAAGCTCTGCCTCCCTCCGGCTGTTCACAGGCTGCCTGTCCCTCCTCCTCCCTGCTTTTTATTAGATCGTTGTTCAATTATCTCTTTTTTTCATAGACTCTCCCTGATCACGGATCATAAGGAACACCTCCGAGCTGGTCACTCCCCCTTATTTTCCACGACATTGACCAGGCTTTCCAGTTACCTCCTTGTTGGTTTATCGGCTTAATTTATAGTCTGCCTCTACAAGAATATGTGACAGATAAGATCTCACCTTGTGAAGTTATGGTTCCTAGAACCTAAGATAGGCACGCACACAATGGGTGCTCATAAGCCAGTTGTTAATGAGAGGAGACATCCTTCCAGTGGAGCTATGGAGGATAATAACCTTTCTTTATACTCAAGGATTTGAGGCACTAAAATCACACAGCAATAGCAAATTCACGTGGATAGGAGCACTATAGTGCCTCGCTGTCACAAGTGTGGTGTCATTCTCAGACCTAGAGAGCCAGCCTCACCTTGGTGACTCAGCAAGTCCCCCAGATTCTCCTGTCTCCACCTCCCAGGGTTGAGGTTACAGGCATGCACCGCCGTGCATGGGTTCTCTGCCGACACTGGAGATCCAAACTCAGCTCGCCATGCTCACACAGAGAGCATGCGCTTTATTCACTGAGCCATTTCCCAGCTGCGAATTTTAAGAAGGTTCCCAGGAGGTTCCTTAAGAAGCCCTGGGATAGCGTATCCAGGGAACCAGAACTCCCTAGCATAGTTAGAGAATACAGGACACAGGGAGATACGTTCACTGGTATGTGTAAGTTCACCTGTAAGTAACAGAACCCAGAACGGGGGTGAAGTTTCAGCCGGGTTCATTTGCATCTTCTGTAAAAGTCTGAGCTGACATAGCTGCTTGGAGGTACGGTGTTAGAGGCTCAGCATAGCCCTGAGCAGTTGGTAAGTTTTCCAAGCTTGTCTTTTAATTAAGCTTTTTTGACATTTTGAGTCGCTGCTTTATGCCTAGTTGAAATCCATAGTAGTTACTGAGCACCCACTACCTGCTAGGAGCTGGGGAGATGAAAAAGAGGGAGCTATCACCCCTCAGGGATCTCACCATCTGCAGGGGAGAAGAGCTAGTAATGTACAGTTGTGGTTGCTGACCCCTCCTCGTGACTTCTCAGACAATGAAAATATTAGGTGCACAACAAGGATCAGAAATAAGGTCCTGATGACAGAGAGTAGAGAGATGCCCGGGGTTCATGCTTCTTTCAAAATACTTAATTGGAGCAACAGAAAACTTAATGGCAGAGAGAAGGTAACAAACACACTGACCAACAGTACAGAGAGGAATCTGAGAAGAATCTACATGCTTGGAGCAACACTAGAAACTGTGGGCAGAGGGGAACTCTGCTGACAGGAGCAACCACCAGTACAAGGGATGCTAGAGCCAGGACACCACAGTTTGCAACTGTCATTATACTAATTGTTCAGACAAGAATTATCAGAGGATGCTTATACAGCACTGGGAGAAGTTGAGGAGAGAATATTTACATGGTCTCAGATATAGTCTCAAATAATGCTGATTTCTAATTGGCCAGACAAGGAAGGCAACCTTACAGCATAGCAACCTGGCCAACATGGAGTGGTAATGTAATATTCCCAATGACAGGGCCAAGTGGAATCACACATCTCAAATTGAGGGTCATTCCGTCTACAAAACAACTGGAATACACAATTCAAAATGAAAATAGGGTGGTGATAAGCCTGAGAACCAGGTTCAGATTACAGGATAACAAGACATGACGGCCAAACTCAATTCCTTCCTTGATTGAATCCTATCTGTAAAAGGGACGTATACATCACGTTATTGGGACAGTTAGGGACATCTGAATGTGGACTCTGAGCTGGATAATAGTTCTCTGGTGTACTGATGGGATCATGGCATTGCAGCTAGCTAGGAAAATGGTCTTTTTCTCAGAACTGAAACGCTAAAGGATTTAAGGGCGAGGAATAACGGGACTGTCATCTGTATCAAGTAGATTCAGGAGGGGGCGGGTTTAGAGAAGAAAAGATAAGACGAACGAACGCGGCCACTGTTAACAGCTGGCGAATCTAAGTGAGATGCATTCAGGTGTTCTTTGCGCTGTGATTGCAGCCTTTCTGTAGATTTCCTTTCCTACGGAATCAAAAGGATGTTTTGCTATTTGAGCTGGCTGGTTTTTAGTGTGTTCAGAGGACACAGTGCATTCCCAAACACACATCACTGGGGGTTTCAGCTACATTGGGCCCAGTGCTTACACCCCAGGAAAGGGGAAGGGCGTTGATTTTTGCAGAGGATGTGGCACAACAGCTCGGATTCCTCCTCTGGGGGAAGCCTGAATCTGTTCCTTCATGGAGAGCCGGCACTCACAAGCCACGAGTCCACACCAGAAGCATAAAGTCTAAACTCTTGCCACCTAGGAGGGTCTGGGAAGGGTCAGGGGGCTTTGGGAGGCGGGACGGTGCTGGAATTTTATTGGCAACAATGAGCGCTGTTACTGCTGTGGGGAAGAGAGGTGGAGGAGGATGGATTACAGTTATGAGGACTTGAGAAGAGTGAACAGCAAAGAACATTTTTAGTCACAGATGGTTGACAAGAAATGCAGAGAACTGGCCCCAGCACCTTATCTTCCTAGCTGATTGCAGGCAGGGAGGGTGTGCTAATGAACACATTGATTTTTCCAGCTCCTTAGAACAATAGCAAATGCTTTTTGCCGTTATTAATTGGGATCCCACAGTAGGTGTGGGGGAGGGAAGGCACCGCTGAAGTTTCTCTGGAGGGCTTAGGTGAATAGAAAGAGAGAGGAAGAAGGTCATGTAAGCAAGGGTGCTGGACAGACTTGACATCCAACTCCTAGCCTGGCTCACAGACAAATTAACCTTTCTCTTCAGACTCTTACTTCCTGACTTGTAACAATTTGAATAATAGTTCTCTGTGTGAGCAATAAAGGCATGATGTGAGAGAGTTAATAGATGAGAAAGTACATCCTGTGCTTTTGAGCCATAGATTGTTTTAATTCAAAAAGAAAAAAAATCATTTATTCAAGAAGCATTTTGAAGCCCATACTATTGTGGTGGACTGGAAAACCTGGTTTCTTCTTCCCTAGAACTGGTCATTTTGCTGAGAGGCCATCAACAAACAGGAGTCAAGACTCTGAGAAGAGCTGGAGAGATGCTCGGTGAATACCACACATATACATGCTGCGAAAGCATGAGGCCCTGAGTTCAGATACTCAGGACACAGCTAAGAAGCTTTGCAGCTGTACAGATCTGTAACCCTGGAGCTAGGGAGGGGCTGGATCCCAGGGGCTTGCTGGTCAGCTAGCCCAGCTTAAACTGTAAGACCCACATTCACTGAGAGACTCTGCTCACTCCCAGGGGGGAAAAATAAGTAAAGAGCAATAGAGGAAGAAGCCTGATGTCAACCTCTGGCATCTACACACATGTATGCACATATACAGATGTGCACACATTAGTTTTAAGTTTGAATAAAAAATGGGGAAACAGTACTCTGATGAGGACTGGCTGCTATTAAAAACATAGAACAAGACTGACTTGCGACATCAGGAAGGGCCTCTGGAAGAAAACAGTGTCATCAAGAAAACCCGCCAAACAGCGACACTCCTGCCCCTCCCTAGACATCTACAGATTGAAACTGGTTGGCCAGATGTGATGTGGGATTCCCCTCTGTATGCTGTGAATACTATTGGTTAATAAAGAAGCTTCTTCGGGCCTATTTCAGTGCACAGTAGGGCAAGGCAGGAGTTCCAAGAAGACAGAGGAGGAGAGAGTAGGCAGAGTCAATGAGAAGCCTTGTAGTAGCCGCCTCAGGAGACAGATGCGCTGGAATCTTGCCGGAAAACTACGAGCCTCATGATAAAATATAAAATAATAGAAATGGGTTAATTTAAGATATAAGAGCTAGCCAATAAGAAGCGTGAGCTAATAGGCCAAACAGTGTTGTAATAATCCAGTTTCTGTGTGGTTATTTCAGGTGTGGGCGACCGGGAAACAAACAGTCTCCGTCGACACAGGTGGGCAAAGGTCTGGAAACTCGAGAAAGATGGGTTGAGTTTTCCTTACCCATGGAGCAAAGGTGATCTCGTGTCCTTTGAACAACCCTTGCAGGTTCACTAAGCCAGAGGAGTTTAGCTATTAGGGCCACCAGCTCCCTATGAACTGCCCAGCATCCTGGAACAAATTTCCTCACTCTCATGAGGCTGACGATCCAATAACAAGGCTTAGGTTTTTCCCAAATTGGAGAGATAGTTTCCACCTTCTTCTAATACATAGACAGCAGGGTGCTGGTCTTACTCCTGGATCCATCAGACATCCCCACAATGTGTCCGTTTCTCCTAACCGTGCATACATCTCCACGGGGGTTGTCTGTCCCACAGAGCCAGTGTCTGCATTAACGACTCTGCCGTGAGTGTATGCCTTGTTGTACTGGTGGCATTCCTCCCTGGTCCTATTCCAACACCCTTGGAAGAGGGCTTTTCCAAGCTGATAAACCAATAGCTGGCACATCAGGCAGTAGGACATGGGGGGGGGGTTCGTTTGTTTCACCTGGGACTGAGTTTCCTGTGCAGTAGCGAAGAGAAACGCTTAGGGCAAGACTTGAGGCATTCAGAACAAACACTCCTCTAGTTTGGGGGCAGATTCATGAAACAAATGTTGTGTCTCATGCAAGGGTTAAAATAAAGGGGACATAGGACGAAGCGTGGTGGCTTGCACCTGTAATTCCAGGGCTCAGGAGGCTGAGAAAGAAGGAATACCAGGTGAATGAGGCCAACCTGGACTACATAAGCCCAAGCCTGGTGTACAGAGATTAGGCCCTGCCTCAAGAAACTAACACAAATAGCAACAAAATTAAATAAAAACAATACAAAGGGGATTGGAAGGATCATTGGGCCCTGAGTTCTGTCCCTCTCTTCTTTGTGGTCCTCTGTTCCTCATTCCTTATGCAAGCCAGATGGTCAGGGCTCTTCAGGGGTTCTGTGCTCTGCCCTTCTCTTCCGGTAGTGAAGTGTCACCTGTGATGGCTGAGGTAGGAAGGTGGGACAGACCTTATAACACCTGTGATGTCTGCAATGGCTTTGGCCATTATCTGGTCAGACACTGATTCTGTACCCTGTCTATACAACAGATGCTATAGTTCTTTGCGTTCTTTAGAGACAGAATTCCAGAATGGTACACGACAAGGGAGGTTTTCCAAGGCCGCTAAATTGAACAATGGAATGACATCACACACTTCATTCCTCCCCCCACCCCCACCCCCACCCCCACCAGAATCCAAAGCAATTTCCATGCTCTTGGTTTAGGACACGAACTTCACACATAGATGAAATTGGGAAACTGCTCCTATTTCGTGAGAATTTTAGAAATCACATCTTCTCTATTTCAGACTTCACAAAGGAGAGACAGGCAGAAGATTCACACATTCGCAGGAAACTGCTGGTGTTTGAATATCTTCCAGAAGCAGGGAGAGCTGTTTAAGAAGCAGTCGAAATTTCCACGTGTGAAAGAACACATGTCTTGGTGGCATGATGAATGGGACTATAAAGCAGATGTTGTCCGGGTCTTGTGTTTGTTTTATCTGTCTGTCTGTTTTGTTTTTAGGATGTATCCTTATTCCTAGGCTCTCGAGTAAACTGATGTCTATTATTCTCTGTACCTATCACAATGCTATCTTATCCCTAAGTGGCATGGGATACTTGTGAAAACATTGAATTCCTGTCTCATTAAAGCACACACACACACACAGAGAGAGAGGGGGGGGGAGGAGAGAGAGAGAGAGAGAGAGAGAGAGAGAGAGA
>NC_022016.1:71274189-71311653 GCF_000317375.1 Microtus ochrogaster
GAGAGAGAGAGAGAGAGAGAGAGAGAGAGAGAGAGAGAGAGAGAGAGAGAGAGAGGGGTGAGGGGTGGTGGGGGAAGAGAGACGTTAATCATCAAGGATCAGCTGGTTCTACATCCTAGGCATTTTGAGCAATGAGCAGACAGACACAGCTCCACTGTCACCCTGAGCAGCCTGAGGCACTCCCCTAAGCTTTTAGGGACATCAGCTCAGGCTAAACCAGGATTCTGTTTGTGCCTTTGATGTAGAAGAGAATTTCAGGACTAGCTACTATGAAACAGAGCTAATTTCATTACATATATTTTATTATGGGTTTTAAATATACAGGTGAAGAGAGGAGGGAGCTCTCAGAAGGACACACCCAAGTGTGGGTACCAGTTACTTAAGAAATTAAACTGTGGATTGTCTTAATATTAGCCATATATACCATCCTAGTGACTCTCAAGTTACATCTCAAAGGGTTGCTAAGAAACATCTTTTTTCTTTTTCCTCCCTCGTTTCATGAGTGAGAGCCTAAGGTGACTCTGGAGGTTCCTGGATTGGAATTATAACCTGGTGTTACGAGCTGGGGGACTTCAGCTCCAGGTTCTTTTTGAGTAATATCTATGAGGACTCTGTGCCCTTCTTCCCAGAGAGTGATGTGTAACCAGACCAAGCAAGAGAATTGTCTTTATAATGATTCTTTACTAGCAACTTCAATATCCAATACATCAATGGGGGTTTCAATCTTAATAGGCATGGGGGATTGATAATGGGCAACACACAGGCACTTCAATATCACAATTATTAATCCCACTAAACCTAATACATAAAACCAATTCATAACTTTAATCTAACTTATCACTTATTCATAAAACACTTCTTAACCTTAATACAACTTATCCATTAATTATCTATAACCTTAATACAACTTATCCATTAATTATCTATAAAACACTCCTTAACCTTAGCTTATCCATTAATATTTCTTAATCTTATCAATTATCCATAAAATATCTCTTAACATGTCACACCCTAAACATATGTATTAACACATCTATGCTCTTCTCTTAGCCTCTCATACACACATAAAATAGCATCATACGACCTGATACTCCCTGGCTTAAAAAGGGCTTTTTGAATTTCTTCAGGCTGGGCTCTTGTCTGCACTGGAGGCTGGGCAGTGAAGGTCCTGTTGTTCCAGGCTGGTATCTGGTAGGGCCTTGGACTCGGCTTTCAGGTTACTGAGTCTCAGGAGACAAGGCTTTTAGTTCTCTACTCTCAAAGACGAGGCTTTGCTCTCAGGATAGCAAAGCGTTCTGTCTGCTCAGAAGACGAAGCTTTGCTTTCGGGATGGCAAAGCATTCTGAAAGGCAGAGTATCTAGTCTGTTCTCGGGAGACAGACCTCCAAAGTCCACTCTCAGGGAATGAGGATTTGCATTCGGGATGCAAGGCGTTAAATGTCTGTTTTTGGGAGACAAAGCTCTGTGCTCGGGAGACAGAGCGTTAAATGTTTAGGCAAGGCATTCAATATTGCTGCTTTTCGGGAGGCAGGCTAGGAGGATCTCTCTTTCCACGGAGGCCTGGTGCCAGAGCCATTGTGAGGAGTGAGATAACCGTCCTGCTTCAGCCACCTCTTTTAAGTCAGTTCAAAATTGCCCCTCGTTTGATCCTTCTGATAACCAGATGTCCTCGGTTATCAGTATCAACTGGCCACTGAAGGGTAGGGGTCCCTCTTGTGTGGCAAGATTATTTCGTTACCACAGTTGCTGGGTGCAGCCCCCACATCTGGTAGGGTAAGATGGGTGTGGCAGCCTTCAAGCAGGCAAATGTTCTCTTAATATTTCACCTTAGTAATTTTCCATACCACACACAAGAAGAAATGCTTTTACATTACACCAAGTTACATTCATTCTTATTCTATAAATTTCCCGCTTTATCTACACTACAGATTCCCCTTTATTTATTCATTCAGAGGAATCTGCCTCCATGCTCATTACACCTGGTAAGGTCAACCTGAGACTCACAGGATCACATACAGGGTTCAGTGCTTGGCCTTGTCTTGTAAATGTGGTTCCTGGTGAAAAATCCTCAAAAACTGATGGGTTTCCAGCTGGGTGGGAGAAAGGCCTTGAGAAGGTACAGGAACTTTTGCTCCTCTGCTGATCAGAGACATCTTGTGGGCTCTGGGTGAGGGGCTCTTTCCCTTTCCCGTGTCCTGTCATGATCCTTGTCTTTCTACCCTATCTTAAATTCATTCCATTCCTAAAACAGGGGAACGTTCCAGTCATTGAAGGCAGTAAACTGAAAAATGAGAGAGATCAAAGTCCCCATTCAGCTTCAGTCCTGAAAAAAAAAAAAACTTACTTTTGAAATTTTTTTCATGGCTATATAGTGTGGGATTGTGATGTAGTGGTCAGAAATCATTGCACTGCTGAAGGAGACTGGACGTCAGGTCTCCCTGATCCAGGGGCAAGGCCATGCCATGTTGAGTTCTCTCTTCAGGCCCTTCTGCTATTTTCTCTTGAAAACCTTGCTTCCCAAGGGGCCTGTTGTCAAGCTATAGTTCAGGGGTGTCAGGGTTGGTGTGTGTGTGGGGGGGAGGGGGACTCTGTTCCTTACAGTTCATTCTGCCTCTGCTCTTTCTCAGAGGAACTGGATGTGGAGACAGACAGATGACCCTAGAGTAAAATGCGGTTTTGTAGTATATCTTGCCAAGCCTCCTTGCCTGCTGGGCCTCTGTTTTTCCACCCATGGAGCGACTGCACTGTCAACCCGCACTTCCTAGTGTCCGAGCCCCATTTCCTACTAAGTCACTATTATCTTCACCCGAAGAGGAGGCTGCTGCTGCTGCTGTTGTTCCACACTGGCTGAGGAGGACAGGGATCCAGTTAGAAGGAGGCTGAAGTATCCAGAAAAGGGCTTAGGCTGGTCACCCAACCTTGAAAGGGATGGGGTTTCTGTCACCAAGGCTCAAGGCAACCCCTAATCTGCTGAGTCCAGAGCATGAGAGCTAATTGGAGGGACCGTTTGTTGCTAAACTAAGAAAAAAAAATGTGAAATCAATTGAGAGAAAAACCAATAGCAGGCTCTACTCACACACAATGAAAAGGCAAGATTGCCGCACAATTAAGAACCGGGCCCAGGTTTCTACGCTGAGCCCGTCCTGTTCTAGTGTTTCTAGGCCACAGTTGTTCGTCAGAAATAATTAAACATTTTCCCATGGGCAACAATTACTTGCTTAAAATATTATGAGTAAGGAGAATACGTTTATAATTACCTAACCTTTCTGAAGGTGAAAATATATATTATCCTTTTCTGTTCCATCAAAGGAGCTGGTGGATCCACCAGCTCTCTGTACCCTGTTTCCTACTGCGCTAATTGCCAGAAGGGATGGGATAGCACTTTCGCCATACTTTGTCTTTCATTTTCTGGAACTTTCAAGGAATCAAATCATGGTTCCTCTTTCATTTTTTTTTTCTTTTGGCAAGTCATTAAACAGCCTGCCTATAAATCTTCAGCATCAATGAATGACCCCAGCGTTCTGTTAAAATTAGGGTGGTGATGTCTCTTTCTTCTTTGGAATCCAGAGCCCACAACTGACATTTTTTTTTTCAATAGATTCTTGATTTCCTCTTAAATTCACATGCAGGGAAAAGAGCAAAGTAATAATAATAAGCACCAACAATAGCATAAGTACAATAGCTAACTCTTACAGAAGCCAGCATTTCTTTAATGGTTTTATCCTTATCTATTAATTATACACACTAATGGGTTTCATTATGGCATTTCCATTCATGGACGTAATGCATTTTGGTTATATTCCCCCAGTACCCTCTCTTGTCTCCTCCTGCTGCTGCTAACCTCTTTCCTCTTCTCAATTAGCTCCACTTGAACTTTCTGGTTTTTGTTTTGTTTTGTTTTTTTGAGGCATGCATTCTAAGGAGGTGTGTATACTGTCTCATTCAATACAATTGGGAAACTTACAGGTGAGAGAACTGAGGCCCAGAAATATTAAGACTCTTACCTAGGATCAAACAGCTAATAAATAGAGAAACTTATATGGTCTAGAGAGCATCCCTGTAGTCAGCATTATCTTCTAGCTGGAAGACTCCTTCAAATTTCTCTATCAAGTCATTTCTCTTCACTACCTACAAACAACACATTTTATACAAAATATTGATCAAAGTACTTGTTGCTTTCACAGTAAGCCTTTTGTGCTCCCTGATTGATCTTAATTTTTATAGTCCACAGTTTAGTTTATTCTTTGAAAATTTTATGCCTGTATACAAAGAATTATGGTCACATCTATCCCTCATTTTTTCCCTCCAACTCTACCTGTATCCTCCCCCCAATGTGAGTTCATTCCAACTTCCTGTAGATGCCGATGTCATTTCTCTTCCTCCTCCTTGTCCTTCTTCTACTCCTCCTCCTCCTCTTCATTCTTCTAAAATAACCTTAATCAAGTCAAGTTAATCCTGCCCAGGTTTGCACAAACGTAGGGCCATCGACAGGAGCATGGGCAACGTAGCAGTGAGCCCGCTCCCACAGAAACCTGATTCCCCGCAACCATCAACTGTCAATAGCTCCTCAATAAGAGGTGAGGCACAGAGAGCTCTTCTCCCATTTATGCTGGGATTTTGACTACCTTGATCTCATCTTCTTGGCATGAGTGTATGAATGCGATAGCCATCTCACATCCAGAAGACAGCAATTTACAGCCTCTGACTTTTAGGTTCTTTCTGTCTCCTCTTTCACTTTGTTCCCCGAGCCTTGGCAAGAGTATTGATAAAGATGATCCATTTGTGCTAAGCACTGACAGTCACTTATGCCCAGCTCTTTGATCAGCATGAGCCTCTGCACTGACTGCCTCCCACTGCAAAAAAAAAGAAACTTCTGTGACCAAGACTTTGAGTACAAACATAAATATTTATAAGGCAATTTCAGAACGTGACCATTTAAAAGCAGGCCCCACCCTATGATTTGTGTCCTCCTTGCGATGACCTTTTGGCCAGATTTACAGGTATGAAATTCCCTCCTGTGGAACAGGTCTTAAATCCAAATACAAAGCGGTTGGTTACCTCCAAACAGACATACCACTATTGCGCAGTTTACCTGGCATGCTGTAATTGACTCATACAAGATCCAATGTTGGGTAAGACTGCTGATAACTTTTCTCCCCCAGCAGGCTGCATAGAACTTTCTAGCCCTATGAAAGCTAGTCAGCAGGGACTCAATATCCTACATTTGGCCTTACTGAGTTTCCATCTACCAATATGTAGTAATAGCAACAGTAACAGCTCCACTTCAATTCCTGAGTGTATGACCTAGACACACCCTGACTTGGGGCCTCCCCCCTCTCCCACGCATGCACAAGAACTATGCCTGATAATTAATCTTACCTTGGGTTACCAATGAAGATGCTGAAGCACAGAAAAGTTAAGAGATACTGTCAAGGTCACACAGCTAGCGCTCTGGGAAGCAGGGATTTCAAGGCAGTTGACATCCTACTTAGCCTGTTTTAACCCACAGCTTGTGATAGGTACTGACCTTGGTTTGCTAATGGGAATGAGGTCTCAGAGGCCCCATCTTCTGCTACTTAACTGGGCTGACTCACACACTATGTTTCAGGGCCAGTAACAGGTAAGGTTTTATGAATGCTACCTTCTGAAGTGTTCTTTCTCATATTTTAAAAAATGAGATCTGGGTAATTTGTTGAATTTTGGTACTCTTCAGTTGACTCCAAAATTAAGTAAAAATCTGTTTGAAATTATAGTTTGTTAACGATCGCATGTGCCCACAGAGCCTTGGCATGCTCCATTGGTTCAGAGCATGATTTCTTTGTGGTGGTGTTTCCTCGCTGCATTCCAGTGGCAGTGGATACCATAGTTCCCCGTGTGCTCCTCTTCTGTGATGCATACACAGCATACATGGCATAGCATGCTATGCTGGAAATCATGCTAGGAATACATCACAATACAAGGTCTCCTCAACCAGAGCTGACTTCTTATTTTGCACAGTTTCTTGAGGTAGGAATACTTGGATGATGGCCACACTCGATATCCAGCCTGCCTTCTGTGCTGAGGTTCTAACGCTAGCCAGCTGTGTGACCCTGGGCTAATTATTTGTGCATCCCTGGCTTCCTCGTCTATCCATCTGTGATAGAGCGATGGTGGGATCATTGGGGGTCTGTCCCTGTGCAGATGAATGAATAGATGCGCCTCATGCATGGGATGACTGGATCTGGCCCACTGGCACCTGCAAATGTGGGCTCTTGGTACTGGTACCCATCCATAGACCTCGCATTTGAAAACCACTTTTTTCTTTTTTAACAGAAGAAAAAAACAGCTCATCGTTATCTCCCCCAACCCCTACTTTCCAAAGGCCACTTTTGTTTCTCCTATTTCTTCTTGGAATCGACACTCAGCACTTCTGGCGAAGGTGAGAACATAGCAAGCCTTGGTGTGAACATTTAGAGGAGGCATGAAGCCTGCATGGCAGCCCACTCTGCAATTAGCTGTGCGTTCTGCAATTCGTTACATTGGCATGCATTCTGCCATAAGTCCTATTCTGCAGGCCTGTTGTCTGACCAGGTTGCAAAGTTTGGACTGGCGCAGCTGGTAAACTGTCCCCTCTCCCTGTCCTACCAGACAAGCCCTTGGCTGTCATTCTATGTTGTATAGGAACCCTACCCCCTGATAACTGATCTTTTACTTTTCACTGTTGCTCTTAAGAACCTTTCTCCACAGGGCAGCCAGAGGGATATTTTTGTACATCAGATATGAGGTCTCAGCTTAAGCCTTCCTAGTCTTCCTATTGCATTAAGCATTGAACCCCAGGCTACCCTGTGGACTGCAGGTCCTATGTACACTGAGTTCCTAGATCCACTTCGCTGCTTTTCAACACATCACACCTCCTCTGAGAGCAGGAAGTTGATCTCCGTGTGAAGAATCCTTCTGTCTGCAACATCCTCTGCTGCCTATGGTCTCAACATGAGCTAGTGCCCCCTACGAGAGGCCTGCTTTGACCACTCGGCATCACACAGCAGGCCCCTCCTTCACCGCCACAGTGCCAATAGTCCAGAACAAAACGCCTTCTCTAAGGGATTCGGGCCCTACTCTAAATTCCATCTCCCTGACTTCTGTGTCTGCCCTGTCTCTGGCTGTTTATCCCTAGTTAGGCTCTTTATTTTAGGTTCCTCAAGACGGAAATGAAGTCATGGTCAGATGTCGCTTTGGATGGGCTGGAGAGATGGCCTGGAGTTTCCCAGCACCCATGTCAGGAGCCTCGTAACTGCCTGGAATTTCAGCTCCAGGGACATGTCTGTAGTTTCAGCATAAAGCATGTAGCTTTTGGCAAAGGTACCTGGAATTTGGGTCTGCAGGCAGGATCCTATGATCGAGGAAATTATCCGCTAGTAAGGAGTGACTAGCAAGTACTTAGTCTCCCCGGAGTATCATTTGGGTTCAGATATGGGGGAAATGAATATCCTAAGGGGCACTGGAGAGATGCCATCAGTTGCTGATCACTGGGAGGTACAGAGGTAAAAATGTACATTTCAGGGATGGCTGCCCACCTCTACCTGTTACCTGCTGTGTGACCTGAGTAAGTCACTTCTCTGGGTTTCAGATCCCTAAGAGTAATTTACTTTCAAGCTCTCTGCTGATTGGATGGGTCATCTTAAGGACAACATATTATTATTATTAATAATAATAATTAATTATTATACTAATTATTATAACCGTTATCAACTGACTGTGGCCAGAGGCATGGGATGTACCTTTCCCATTGCCATGCACAAGCATGGGATAGGCACTCAGGGTGTTTTCCAATGCCTTCCCCTTAAAGCCCAGTTTAGGGCTTGGTCAACAATCTACAGAATCTCTTCATACCTCAGGGGTACTCAGTCAGAACACTGTTCCTCAGCAAGATCTCCTAGTAATCCTGCTCTGTTAAGTTTTCCAAACCATAGTTGTTCTTAGGCCTGGCTGACCCCATATGCCACAGGAGGGAGAAGACATGTTTGAAGCACAGAGCGATGAGATAGGTCTGTGCTTGGCCCTGTAGCTTTTGAGGCAGGAAGGGATAGCAGGATATGGCTCCACCAGGTCCTGGGGTGGGAACTGAACCTCATTTGCCTGCAGAAGCAGGGAAGTGCTTCAGTCAAATTGTACTGGAGGAAGTTCTACATGGTGACCATTGTGGGGGGCACTGAGAGAGAAGAGCAAGAGTGGAGGACAGGAGTCCCAAAATGTCCCCTCAGGGGAAATGAGTCCTAGAGGTAAATGAGGCAGAAGGAACCGGGCAAGGGTGTTATGGAAAAGTAACTCAGGGCCTCAGGACTAGACATGGGTGAGGGAGAAACCAGAGTGCCCTGTGACTGGACTTGGAACTTAAGCCATTCTTCACGACCCATTCTGGCTGTCGTCTCTCACAGTTCTCTTTCCCGATTCTGCTCAGAGAAGAAATGTGTCTTGTTCTACAAGCAGAACTTCCTTCTCGCTTATTCAACACCTACTTGAGACTATTGCCTGCCCCAGAGTGTGTGGACAAGATGTCATACAGGTTCCACAAAACGTGTTGGCCTGCCTTTGTCTAATGTCTCTTTCTAGCAGCCGGTTCGATTGCAAACTCCTCAATTTGCCAGATTCCTCACAACGAGCCGTTCTGTACAGCAGTTCTCAGCCCATCTTTTAGGTGCAGAAAGTTTTTATTTAAAATATAGTTCCATTTTCTTTTAAAGCATCAGTCTAAGACCTTTTTTTTTTAATAAAGGCAATGGGGCCCTTTTAAAAACTAGTTGCCCGTGAAATCCCAATCTACAAAACAGAATAATGACAGTTGCCTTTGCTTAAAGGGAAGGCTGAGCCCCAGGTACTTCTTTTTCATTTACCTCTAATTTCACTATCTACAGATCCCTTAGAGCACATTAAGCAATCTTGAAAGCATTGTTTTAAAACAAATATACTCTTTGCATCGCTGACTTCCTAATAGAACAATCAAATGCATCTTTTAAATGACAAGGGCATTTTATCAGAATCTTTGTGATAATAAGATTGAGTTGGTCCAGATCGCTTGCATTGACAGGGGCAGGGGTCAAATTAATGTAAGTAGGCAAAGCCGTGGCTTTATTGGCCTGTGCAGCTAGGCAGTCTTAGAGTGCTGGCTATAGGCCAAGTTTTAGCCAGGTGCTAAGGTGACTTTTCTGAGTCATTCTCCCTAACCATCGATTGCTTCTAGCTTTGCCTGCTAACTGTTATCCCTGTTTACTCCTGCTGTGGTTGCTTTATCCTTGTAACAAATGTATTTAATTTGGGTGGTTGCAAGGTAAAGTCCTTACAGGTCTTGATCCCCAAAGACCAGAGTCCCTTCTCTTCAGCATTCATAGAACTTTTGTTGGTACTTCTTGGGTCATGTGATATCTTAGTTTTGTTTCAATAGCTGTGGTCAAACACTAGGCAACTTGGGGAGGAAAGGATTTATTTCACATTACAGCTGGAATCCATCACGAAGCCGAACCTGGGCAGGAACGCAAGGCAGGAACTCGGAGGCAGGAACTGAAGCAGAGACTAGGGAGGAATGCTGTTTGCTGGCTTGCTCAGCCTGTTTCCTTACACCATCCAAGACCATCTGCCCAGGGATGGCACAGCCCCCAGTGGGCTTGGCCCTCCTGCATCAATCATCAATCAAGAAAATGCCCTGCTGACTTGAGTCAGGTTGGCAAAAGCTAAAAATCAGGACACATGTCAACCCCTAAGCCAGTAGACATTCAGAAGTCATTATGATTGATAGTTCCTCCAAAATCCTGCCTGTGGTCCCAAGTGAGACAGCTCTCTAATTACACACAAAAAGGTGTTGGGAAAAACAAAGAACCAGATGTCCCCTGCAGTGCCACAGGCTCTTTAGAAAAAGGGTTTCCACATTCATACTGTATGCTGAGCGTTGTTGCAAAGATCAAAGATGGAAACACAGAATGACACCTAGGACTGGTCATGAGGTGCCTGAATTTAACTTGATGTGATGAGGTGAACCAAGCAGAATTCTCTGAGAGTCTGAAAGAAATAACATTGGCTGAACAAAGGAGCCATTCATTTTTCCTGGGGAAATAGGTATGACTTATTTGGAGGTGACATTTGATGGTGTTTCCATGACAAAGAGGAAAAGAACTTTTCAGGGAGAAAAAAAGCAAATCACAGAAGGGCCTGGAGACATGTACTGAGATGGGGTGTCAGAGAAATGTGGGCCCATAGGCTGGGCAACGGGAGTGACTCCTTCCTCAGTTTACCCACACTCCTTCCTAGGAGCCACCACCATCCCCCAGAGCCATCACAGTCTGCAGAGGTAGTGTGCACTCTGGGAGTTCTGTTAGGTTTCACCACCGTGAGTTCTCTTAGGTTTCACTGTCCCAGGAGTTGGCCTACTCAAGCTGTATGTGCAAGGTCCTCCAGAGAACTCTGGCTCAAACCTTCCAGATCTCCTGAAGCACCCTTGTCCTGAGTATGACTTGCCCTTTCTCTCTGATCACAGCCCCATCCCATCCTCTCTGCTCTCATCTTTTCTTTCTCCTCCCCCACTCTGTTTCTCTGGGCGACTCATTCACACCTTTCAGCTTCCTTAGGAGGAAGACCACTGCTTTGTAAAGAACACCAGCCAATCCATCTAGTCTTCTACTCTTAGAATTTTGTCTGCAACCCAAACCATCATGTGACAGTTCAAGAGTTTGTAGGAAATGTCCTCTATGCAGGCTCCACCCACAAAGACAGTCACTTCCCAAATAGGGGGTTAGAGCCCTTTGTAAAGCCTTCCACAGTAGCATCAGTATGCAGCCAGCAGGAGGCAGGCTCAGGGAGCACCTGGGCTTTGGGTCCTCCTCACAGAAGCTGGTCTGTAGCAGGCCTGAGTAAAGGTGTGACCTGTTTTGCATACCGCCCAGGCAGAAGTCTACGGCCTTGATAATCACCAAGACTCCACTGTGCTCCGGGTTAATGGCACATTCCCAGGCTTGTTAGACTGTTGTCTTGTTCTCAAAAAATTATGTTTTAGCCTTCTGGACATCTAATTTTGCAAATCAGTGTCGGGTACAGAAAGGAGCCTGTCACTTGAGCAGCACATTCAGTAATTTTAAAGGTCAAAGCCCCACATGGAAATGAGCTTTCAGCCATTGAAGTCCATTGATTTAAACACACATAACAGAAAATGTGTACTTACGGTGCAGGGCTATTTCTGCATATATAAATTAGCCCATTAGATGTACTGATAACCAATATCTCAAGCACTTACTCGCTGATCATCAGGGCAGCATGGTAGAAAAACACTGATAAGTGCAGAAACAGGCTTCATTTTAAGGACATTGCAATAATAGCTCTCCATGATAGAGTGTCTGCTTATGACAGACATTCTGTGGCTGGGTGGTTTATCCCAAATCCACATGACAATCTTGCACAGTAGGAAATCTGAGCTCAGCAAGGGAAGGGATGACATCCAGGACATCCCAGAGAAGAGAAGAGAGCTAGATACCTATGGCAGACCCTGGGAGTTCAAATGCCCTCAGCAGCACACCCTGCCTTAATGCCCAAGTACAGAGAGAGCAATTGTGTGGGGGAAGACTGCTAGGAGCAGGCTGCTCACAGTGAAGTCGAGAACCTACTCATATCTGTGACCCACAAGGAGGATTCTTTTCTTGGCAAAGAATACGTTGATTCCAGAAGTGATGTATGATGACTGGGGTTAAATTATATTTGGGCACCTACTAGTTCAGATTCATTTCCTTATTTTTGCATGGTCTGGTTGGGTGACATTGTACAGGAAGTAAAAGACAAGTAATAAGCATTTAAGATCTGCCCATGTGTATGTCATGGTCACTGTAGATCGTCAGTCACTCTGGCCGAAGGACTACTGAGAGCTTTGTTGTTGTTTCTGCTGCTGCTGCTGCTGTTTTGTTTCCCTTCACACCTCCAAATGGTGTGTCTCTGAACTGTTTGGACTCTGGAAGTAAAACCGACCCAGCTAGCGGAATGTCTGTCTTGATAAATCGGAAACAAAAAGACCCAAACTAATGGCTTCCACAGTGGAAGGTGCCCTGGGAAATAAACTAGAGAACAGAGGGACTGGGGGCTTGTTTACTATGACTCTGCGTATCCATTTGATGGGAAGTATAAATAGGTTTCTTTCCACAAAGGACCCGGGGAACAGTGAATAGGGGAATAATTGACTTGTCTTGGTATGTTTGTGAATGTGCATTTTTTATCTGATGGTAAATATGCTGTTGGCCTTTGAGTCAGTCACCCACCATAAAATTTCCTCAGCCTCTTCTGCGCCAAGATAACGGACCCATCCCCCCACCCCAAGAAAACATTTCAAATTAGCATTAATCATCCTGGGTCTTGGTTTGGGCCCTACGGTGAAAGCCACCTACTGCCGCTGAATGGCATTCAGCGGGCAAGAAGTGATTTGCAATATAATTTAAATGAAGAGTTGGTTTCCTTTCCCATTCAGAACACACCAGTATGGAAAACTGATTGTCAGACATTCTGGCGATGCGCATCAACTTGGCTATTCACTCAGAAAATGAAGTTTCCTGAGACACCGGTACATTTAATTTGTTTTTTTTTTTTTCCTCTCCCTGTGAAGTTAACTTCAGCTTGTTAAATACAATGACTATCCAAGCCACAGAGAAACCAACACTATTAATTTTAATGCTTATAATGTAATGGAAGGAGATTATATTCATTTGGAATTTTTCCCCTTTTTAATAGAATGTTTACTTGCCCCGTTCCTTTTGAGTTAATTATTACTTTCTCTCCATAATGCTCTGCGTATTTCTGAGCAGCTAAACACAGGCCCGAGTTTAAGATTTGGTGGTGAATCTAGCATTTCAAAACCGTTATTGCTAAAGCTTCAATAGCTTGGCAGCGTGAAGTGGGGGTATATATGGCTGACGGGAGTACAACTGGTCCCTTGCAGAGCCCAGCCATCTATTTTTATAAAGTATTTCACTTTCGTACAGTTTCTTTCCTATGCTTTGATTGTCAGATTGAATGACTTTTCCGAGAATTATCTAGTCATAAGTTATGATTTGGTGGCTTTCCCTGGTTGCTCACTCACTTTTCTATTTTTAGCTCATTGGCTCACTCAGTTAATAGACATTTAGTGACACCCACTTATGTCAGTGCTGGGTGTGAAGTATCAGGGACTGATGATTAAGACAAGTCTCCCTTTTCCGGGAACGTGGTGTTGAGTAAGAATTGAAACAAGGCGCTATAACACATGGGGCATCAGTGCAAGAGAATTGAGCATTAAAGATAACGCCAGGTATGGTGGGGCACACCTATTCCCAGTTCTCAGGAGGCAGGCGTAGGCAGATCTCTGTGTGTTTGAGGACAACTTGGTCTACATAGTGAATTCCAGGTCAGTCATGGCTATATAGTAACATAGTAAGACCCTCTTACAAATCAACAACAAAAATTAAAAGATGATGGAGGGCACAAGGGGCAAGGCTCTCTGGAAAGGGGACCACCAAGCATGGATCTGTTGGGGATGAATCTTGGAGCCCTAGGCCTTGGCTTCCTCATGGTCATGGTGGAAAGATGGTAACAACAGGAGAAGGCATTTCAGGTCCAGACTTTAACATGTGCAAGCTGAGGGGCAAAGCTGTTAGAAACTTTGACCTACTGTGTGCTTACATCTCAGCAAAGCTATACACAGTTGAAAGTGCATTCAACTTATCCATTTACAGAACATCATGCCTTGGATAGTCAGTGCCCTGTAGATTGCAGGTTGTTCTTCTGATCCCTGGATTGACTGGGACCTACACTTCGCTGCCACAACCCAGCATGGAAGAGAGTACGTTCACACACTTGTCAACCTAGGGAAACAGCAGATTTCAAAAAGTGTGACTTCTACTCAATCTACATTGCTTTCAGCCACCACGGAGTCAAAATGCTATGACTGAGACAATCATGCCTGTATTTTCTTTTTTAAAAAATTCTAGTGGTGTGGGCTGACCACTCACAAAGGTCTCCATCAGTCTGGCACTGTTTTAGATTCTCTGATCTATAATCTGAGCCTTCTGATGTCATTTGGAAGCAGGCATCATAAGCATCCCCTTTCATAATGGAAACTCATGCAAAGTTGGGTAATGTATGAAAGCACAGAGGCACTGGAATCAATGGGAACTCAAAACCTTTTCTCCATTTAAAAGTCTACCATTTTAAACATCAGGCTCAGAGTTTCTGCCCTCAAGAGCCTTCAGTCCAGTCCAGGCACACAGATAAGATGTGCAACTAGTGACAGTCCTGTATGCCTATGCGTAGACACAACAACAGCACATACAGTTTGTGGAAAAGATCAGGAGAGATACAAAGTACATGCAGTATTGAGAACAGTGCCTGGTACACAGGTAAGCTTGTGCTATCTGCTGGCACTGTGGAGATTAACCTTTGAATAGTGGTAGCATCCAGTGGCACTAAGGAACTCAGAGATAGAGGAGTGTACGTCTGAGGTCAATGGCTAAGGAATCCTGCAGAGTTAGTGGCAGTTGGTGTAGACTTGAATGGAAGAATCCAAAGGGAAAAGATTTGAGGAAACAAAATGATTACTGCAGCAAAAAGATCAGGATGCAGAAATGCAAGCTGACTGAAGGATTCCATCATGTTTAATAAAAGCAAATAGACCAATTTGATTGAAGTGGGATATCTATAAAAGAACAAATGAGATCAAGCAAAGAGACAGGAGCTCTTTACACATCATGATGCCTGCCGAATGGAAGGCACTATTCATATTTAGTTGTCATAAAAACTTTCCTGAGGTTCTCAGGTCACTTTTTCATTACATAATGAGGTTCAGAGAACTTAGGCAACTTTCATAAGGTCAGAAAGCTAAAGAATGGTAGACCATGGGCTGGAAACTAGAACCATGTTCTTTGGGTTACACCACCCTTTCATTTTTGGATTTCATCTTTGAAATTTATTGTCAATATTTATAGAATCTTTTTTTTCGGATGAAATATGAAGAAAAAAGTGAGAAAAATGTGTTAATGTGTTGACATGTTCTTCTTTGGGCTTTGGATATCATTCCACTTATCCTAATATTTCAAAATTTTCTTTCATCAAGATGGCAAGAACTAGCTTTTTGTTTGACTTCTTATACATCCCCCTCCCCTGGTTTCCTCTCCATGTGTGCCTGGTAGAGCACACATCAAAAATACACCATCACTTGGAATAAGAGCTGACAGTTAAGACACTTGACTTTGAGTAAGGACCTTGGGGGCTTGAGCTAGAATCTTCACCCTTCCCTTAAAAGCTGTGGTCACAAACATATAAGTTATGTTTGTTTCTGTCTCTCTATCTGTGTAATAACCATAGTAACCCTACCAGTGGCTTACTATTAATTAACAATATATGTAATGACTGCAACCTGCACTTAAAACACTCCTATCACTCATGAACTAGCAGCATAAGTATTGTCATAATTGCGGTTTCTATCTCCTGTCTTTCCGCAAACGGAGTTCGGATCTGGTTGTTCATGAGCGTGGCCCAGTGCTGAAGAGAGCACACAATTACAGCCACTGCAGATGTTCATTTGGCAACATCTGTCAAGATTTAAAACATACATTTAAAATATGATTTACTGTTATTCTTAAGTTATTGTTATTTGTACATGTGTATGTGAGGGTAGGCACCCACAGAGTTTGGAAGAGGGTACTGGATGCCATGGATCTGGAGTTGCATGTTGTTATGGGCCCCCATCTCGGTGCTGGAGACCAAACCCAGGTCTTCTGCAAGAGCATTTGCACTCTTAACTGATGAGTTCTCTCTCCCCTCCCAAAATATACACCTCCTTTAACCTTTGCTTCCAATGTATTTACTCCCACAGATAGACTCATGGAGTGAAGAATGTACTATGTGTAGCTTTAGGGGTTTGGGCTTGTGTGTGTATCATCCCATCTAAAATATTGAAACAGACTTTGAGGAACACTTGAGGTTCCGTGTGTTTTCCACACCGCCCAGTCCTTTGCTAAGGCTCAGCCTCCCATACATACTTTGGACCTCAGGCCTCCTCCCTCCCCAAACATTTGATACAAACTCCATTGTTGGGATCCTCTGAACTCCATCCTGGTATTCTCTTCTCCTGGAGTCTGCTCTCCAGACTGACGTGGGCTTCTTTCATTGCAGCTGCTCCCTGCCTCTTCTCCATGATTCCTGACTTGTGGGCTTGGCAGTCTCAGAAGAGCTTCACTGAATTCCCTTCCATCCAGATCCTGGGGACTCACCTCCCCTAGCATCGCCCCTGAGCAGCCTGGACACACTGACTGGACCAGTTGTTAGGATACTTGTGAGTCCAATACTTGATTCTTTCATAAAATTATTTCAAATCACCCCTTAGCCCCTGTGACTCTTTGATTTTTTTTTTTTTTTCTCGAGACAAGGTTTCTCTGTGGCTTTGGAGCCTGTCCTGGAACTAGCTCTGTAGACCAGCCTGGTCTCGAACTCACAGAGATCCGCCTGCCTCTGCCTCTGCCTCCCGAGTGCTGGGATTAAAGGCGTGCGCCACCATCGCCCGGCTGACTCTCTGATTTTATGTTTCTCTGTTCTCCCCCTTTCTGGAGCTCGCTGTCGGCTCCAGAGGGAACACATCAGGGCCTTCATTTGTTTAACCGCTGACTATGGACTAAGGTAGGAAGCAGCAGGGACCAAGAACCACAAGGTGCGTGCCTTTGTCCTCACATGTGCTTCCATTCCGGTTACTCATTTCCCACTTAGACTGGGAACTAAGTGGATTAGAATAAAACCAATTTGAGGGGAAAAGGAAATGTTCACAGGAATAGAAATAGAAAGCCCTACTGTCTTGGCTACCTAAGATCTGTAGTCCTCGCCAAGGAATTTAAAAAGTAATGTTTCTTATCATAAGGGACAGAAATACGCGGCTTTCTGCATCAGTAGATATGAAGATTAAAAGGTCTGACCGTATTAAACAATTTCGCATAGCACCAGGCACTCTGGGCAGCGCTCTTGGCCTTATTACCCTGCTTCGTGGGGCTATTTCAGGCCCAATTTAAGAACACAATGCAGCCTGGCTTTGCAAATTGACATCCTTTAATTTAAGCTGTCTTGTGGGAGAATTAAGAAATTATGGAACAATTATTCCCCCTCAGTTGAAAGCTGGATGACATCCTGAGATTCTTGTACATTAGCCATTTGAATTGATTAAGTCACGTAATTGAATTACACCTTTGCCCCCATAATATCTCGTGGCAGATATGTTGGTGTTTCCTGTTGGGGAAATGCTTTCATAAAAATAGAACAGGGGCTGGGGTCGCAGACTGACCTGGGTGACAAAGAAAAGCTCAGAGCAGGTGGGGGTACAGTGAGGCTTGTAGAGGTGGCAGATTGAAAGAGGCCGCATGTGTCTGGCATCACGGTGGATATTCACAGATGAAACTGTAGCAATGAATGGAGCCCGTCCTTCCCAGCTCTTCTTCTTCATCATCCTTGAGCACTTAGCTTGGGGGTGTGCCGCTCATTTCAAAGCTTTGGCCAACATTGCCAAGGAACAAAATGCTGAATTTGGGGTACCCTCCTTTGTCCTCCATGGTTCCCCACAATTCTTCATCAAAGGTACCTACTAGGAAGTTGACAAGCCACCTTCCCTAGGCAATAAAGCCGAGCTGAAAGCCATTCCCAGCTGATCTATGAGTGAGGGAGAACACATACTATTTGCTGCAGGAGGTTTGAGCTGGACTTGGACGTACGGTTGTTTTACCTTCTGAAATAATTTCTTTTCTAGCCTAGCCTGGAGAGAGGCAGCCAATTTTTAAAGCATCACCCATAAATAGGAGTGCTGGCACTACCTGCGTCTTTAGAGGATTCTATGTATGAAATCCAATTTATTTATTTATCTTGTTCAGAGAGTTGTATTCATTAAACACAACTCTCCAAGTCATAGATACGTATTATATACAAAAGCTAGGCAGTAGCTAGCAGAGAAAAAGTGGTCAAAATGTATTCCTACTTTTTAGCAGTGCTTAATAAAGTAGAGGGGAAATGCCCTGGTTTGAAAGTAGAAAGCAGACCAGTAGGGATCAAAAAGCATGCTGGGAGGGGAGGGCGGCGGGAGAAGGGTAGACAGCTGTGATGGATGTATGACACATTTTTTTTTTTTGAAAATCACAATGAATCCTATACACTTGTGCAATTAATATGTGCTAATAGTTATGATAAGAAAAATAAACTGAAAACAATTAAGTCAAGTGTTATTTTTTTAACCTGAAGACTGGAGAGATACAGGCAGGTATAGCCCTGTTGACAGGAAGTACAGGGAGGAGGCAGTGGACTGTCCATTTCATTTCTCTCTGAAGTCTGTGTTGCCCTGGCTGCCCCTGCCCCCGTCACCCTTTCCCACAACATCCACTTGGAACCCAGCGGAGAAGAAACCTATTAGATTCTCATCCGATGGTCAAGCTGGCCATGTGCCTTTCATTGGCAAACTCCTGTGAAGGAGAAAGGTTTAAAACATGGCTCTGCTGCACCCCGCCCCCGCCCTGACTTCCAGCTCACTGCCACACTGCGCAGCATTCTGGGGCTTCGAATTCTTTGTCTGTTCTGTGTGGCAGGAGAATCGCTCACTCTTTTTAAAAAGCCCTTTACCTTCTCTTTGCCTTTATCAAAGAACACTCTCGGAGCTTTCAAACCCAACGGCGACTATCCTCCTGACTATTTCTGTGTGGAAGGGATTAATCAAGTCTGTCAAACACTGAGCAGTAAAATCTTTAATATTTCTAAAAGGTTTAAAGCCTGCATATTTATCGCATGCATCATTGAGAATAATCTTTCTTTTTATATATATAAAAAAATTCAGCACTCATGGTGAAATCGTGTGGATGAGCGCAGTGGGTGAGAGGCTCATGCAGGACCCTGTTGCGATGCGCAATGGAGGCTTCAGTTCCAGCCATTCTCTGGCATTATCTGGCTAGGAGCAACCCATCCACCCCTACATGCGTTTACACTAAGGTTTATGCTGGAATCTGAGCATTCGGGTGCTCCAGAGAAAAGAAGGAGGAATGAACAAGACACTAATTCCTGCCCAGTGCTTGCTATGTGTGAGGTATTGTATCTGCATGCCTGAGGGCATTGTTACAGTTTTATTTTCAAACACCCTTTTGTCCTGGCATTATCGAACTGATTTATAGATAAAGATATCAAGGTCCCAAGAGGGAAGCAAATTTTCTCAAGCTCCCATAAATGTCCATTTACAAACCTGGGATTTGACCCTGTGCCGGTCTAATTCTTCCGTTCTATGTGCACAGTATGTGCTTAGTCTAGAAAAGGTGGCCACTTGTCTTAGTTAGGGTTTCTGTTGCTGTGATAAAACTCCATGACCATAAACACTCTTGAAGAGGAAGGGGGGAGCCGATTTCAATTTCAGTTTACAGCTCCTAGTCCATCACCTGGGGAAGTCCGGGCCAGAATTCAAGGCAGGAATCTGGAGGCAGGACCTAGAAGAAAAGACCACACAGAAGAGCTGCTGAGTAGCCTGCTTTCCATGGCTTGCCCAGTTTACTCTCTTACGCCACCCACGGCCACCAAGCCCAGGAGTGGCACCACTAACAGTGAGCTGGGTTCTCCCTTCCCAATCCTCAATGCAGAAAACACCCCACAGGCTTGCCCACATGCCAGTCTGGTGAAGGAATTCACAATCTCGGCTTGCTCTTCTCAGACAGACTACTTTAGCTAGTGTCAAGATCACAGAGAACTAGCCAGCACACCACTCAAGTGTCGTCAAAGGCAGTTAGGGCTGAGACATCTGAGGGCTTTTAAAGATTCGTCATCATTTTACAGACAGAGAGGCAGTATAGCTAGCTGGACATGATTCTGAGACTCTGCGATGCTTAATCTAATAGTGGTGTAAATAGTTATTAGAGCAGAGATTCACTCGTACTAATACGACAGACTTGTATTTTGTTACGTAGGAAGTAGTCTAATGTAAACTACTCAATCACCCTGTGAAATGATATTAGCACTACTGCCATTTGACAAATGGAGAAACTGAGACCCAAAGGCATAAGTTATGTCTAGAATATACAGGTAAAGCAACTACATTGATGCTCTAACTCTGTTCCTCTTTTTTTTTATTTTTTATTTTTTATTTTTTTTGGTTTTTCAAGACAGGGTTTCTCTGTGGCTTTGGAGCCTGTCCTGGAACTAGCTCTGTAGACCAGGCTGGTCTCGAACTCACAGAGATCCGCCTGCCTCTGCCTCCCGAGTACTGGGATTAAAGGCGTGTGCCACCACCGCCCGGCTCAACTCTGTTCCTCTTATTCGAGAACATTTTTACTGATATTCTATAGATGTATATATGTCACATGCATCTATATTCATACACATGAATGTATTCCCTATATAATGTGTATATATAATATATAATATATACACACATTATGTATTCACATTATATGGGGAATACATTCATGTGTATGAATATAGATGCTCATGACAAACTGGTGGTGGCCAGAAGTCATCCTTGGATATGCATCCTCATCATCCAGCTTATTTGGGGATAGTATATCTCTGTTGCTGTCTGTTGTCATGCCAGGCTGATGAATCTGAGGATTCTCTTGCCTTCTCCTCCCATCTTGCTGCATGAGTACCTGTTTATACAAATGTTGTCCTTGTGCCCAGATTTTATGTAGAGTCTAGGGATTCAAAGTCTGGTCTTAATGCTTGTGTGACAATCTCTGTACCCACTGAGTCATCTCTCCCCTCCTCCACTAATATTTTAAAACCATTTGTTAAATGTCTGAGAACTAGAAAAAATGAAAGAGTTGGAATTTTATTGGTGAGAAGTGTACAATTTCTAGAGTGCTTTATCAGTTATCAAAATATGCGGGATTGAAATTTTGGTGTTTTGATTTGGAAATTTTTATAAACACTTTTCATTTAGAAAACATAAAAGAGTTATGTGATATTTTATGAGTGTGCATACATAATCATGTTCTGCTTTACTGGCAAATAAAAGAAAGTTTTGAAGCTTGAAAAGACTTCAGAGACCTGTGCTTCTGGATTTCAGATTTGACAGCTGAGGTACCAACACTGACAGTGGTGTAACCAAGTCCATACAGCATCCTGCGATGGAAAGAAGGATTTCTTCCTTCTGATGGGATGGGTGATGTAAAGCTAGGGAAGTTTTTTATAGGAAATGCACAGGTTGGTATCCAGAAAGGAAATGAGGATTTTAATCATTGGAAAATATTCAACAAGTAATATTAAAATGGGGAAACGGAAGAACTGCATGGCAGAATGACAACTGATGGCCCCATGGGCAGGGGGCTCTTATGGAAGCTCAGGTTTGTTGTTTCAATAAAATTAAAATTGGTTATATAATTGTATATTCTTCGACTGCCACCATAGTGAGATATGTACATGATTAGACCCCTGGACAGCCAGGATGTGACTTCTGTCTCCTCTACTTCATGCCACCAGTTTGATATGAGCTAACACCTGGAGGAAAGGCCCAAGGAAAATTCTAGAAGATTTGCTTTTGCAACCTTACCTTATGTATATGTAGTCCTCTCTGTAAAGGATGAGAGGTGCAAGAATGGCTTTCTCCTTCTAGCCTACCAGGAAGACAATGGGTCCTCTTCTGAAATTCTTTGGATGGACAAGATATTTACCCAGCTCATACACTGCACCCTGTAAATAGCATCCACAGGGGAAGAGAAGTGAATTCTCTGTGTTCCTGTGAGCTGCAGCCTTCTCTGGAGGACTTGCACAGGCACTGGCCTTTTCCTGTGTCCATGTGTTCTATGATGTGGGCTTGTTGTAGGAGAAAACTCTCACATGCCCTAAGAGGCGGAGACCTAGATCTTCTTCAGACGGTGAAACGTATCTTAAGTGCTGCAAGTTGGCATTCAGAGTTCTTGAGGGTCCCATTGATTCTCTCAGCACATGCCAGCTTACTTCCTCCCATCATGTTGGACACTCACCTGGGCACAGTTCTCTCAAAAGTCATGCTGGCCAGCGGAGGGCAAGAAGCTAAAAACATCAGCCGAGGCTCCTGGGCTTGAGGACTTTTGAGTGAATCAGAAACTCTTTGCAGTAGTTAGAAAGTGTAAAGTTGGCTTCCTTAATCAACAACTCTCCCCAATTTTAGTCTTAGTACCACTGCAGGGTATTGTTCCACTCGGTGCACCCATTTGGAGAACTGGGTTGTATTCCAGCCTTTCTTCTGTTACCATCATCTTCTCACGTTCCTGAAGTCTTGAAGAAGAGGACGGGAAGAGGAAAATGCCACTTGATGGGTTTGGAGGGGTTCTTACTGAATATGGTATGCTTTCTGTCTAACTGTATATTCCGTTGGTGGGAGGTCAGCCTTAGAACCCACTTAACTGGGAAGGAACAGCAAATGTAGTTTAGCTATATGCCCAAGAGAATAGGTGACAAAGATGCTCTCTTGTCTCAGCATGATCCTTTAAATGATTCTTATTAAAATATACACAAACCTTCCTAGCCATGTCAAAGGGCCCCATCAGAAAGTCTGATATTCTGGGGTGGGAAGGAAGCTCTGCCAAGCATTTTGCCACCATAAACTGTCCGGAGGAGTTTTCAGTGGCAATACAACTTTCCACCCCAGGATCCCTCTTCTAGTATTGCATCCTCAAAATAGATAAAACAAAGATTTGTGAGCCAACACATTCATTTCCATAAAGTTTCTCGGGAGTTTGAAAGTGAGCAAGAAGCAAACTTTCACAAACGAGAAAATGGTTTCAGTGTTTCCCCCTTTACGTAGGTAGTAATTAGATACAACTACTTTCCAAAGGCTCTTTAATGTGGTTAACGACATATAGACAGACGGGAGGAACTAGAACCTCGCCACAATCTTTTCCTTGCAAACATATGCTTAGCTGCGTCATCACAGACCCCTAATGAAGGCTAAAAACAGCATTAACACCCAACAGAATTTTCCCCGAAGTGGGAAAAGAACACCTTTCCATTGTTCTCCATGTGTGTTTTCTTCTAAACTTGTATATCTTTTGTAAATATGAAGAGAAAGACAAGGGGGAGTGTGCTGGCTCACCAGGTAAACGGTTTACCTTCCAGGAATGAGGATCAGAGTTCAGATCCCCAAATTTCACATAAAGTTGAGTGGATACGGTAGTCTGCCTGAAACCCCTGGCACAAAGCTGGCTTGTCAGATTGAAGCAATACACTGAGTTCCAGTTTCAGCAAGAGTCACTGCTTCAATATATAATGAATGGAACCATTAAGGGAGCCCCTCAGTGTCGACCTGACCCTCTCTACGCACAAATACACATGTCTGTGAACATGCATACACTCCCAAGCATACGATACACACATACAATACCAAAAAGCAAGATAATTAAAAAGAAACTTTAACAAAGTAGGAAAAATGGCTTTGGATGCCTGATTCATTGAGAGACTTATCATTCCAAGCATCTCAGGATGTGATCAAGTAATGTCTTGCAATTGTATGAGAGAGAAGGGGAAACAGGAAGCTTGAGACCAGAGGACTCTATGGAGGTCAAAGGTTACACAGAATATGATGCACATAACACTTTTCTTTTCTGGGCTGGAGAGCACCAGTCTCAACTTTAATTGCTTTTCATAATTAGGACAATTACTGGCTGAGTGGTACATGCCTATAATGCCAGCATTTGGAAGGCGAGTTCGAAGTTCAAGGAGACCCTCAGCTACTTAGCAAGTGTACGCTAGCCTGGGATACCCGAGACTCTGTCTCAAAAGTAAAAATTTTCTTGATCAGGTAACTGATTTAAAAACTCAAGAAAGTAGCAATGGGTTCAAATCTTGAATTTCTGTCTGTTGATTGTGGGACTTTCGCTATATAACATCACTGCTTTGAATGTCCCTTGTAAAAGTAGAAATGATACCTTTTGGGTATATGGCTAGAGTTGCACTAAATATGATGATATCTTCAAATCTGTAATTCCCATGCTTTTGCGTAGATGAATTTCTATGAACATGTATATTTGTATTTGTGTGTATATATGTGTGTAAATACCATACATCTCCATCTGGGAACAGGTAACTAAACTCAGAGGGGTGCCCTTTGGGATAAAAGCCCCTTTCTTATTTCAATTCTTTTTGGTCCCCTGCAGGCTTTTTCCCTTAACCCCTGCCCTTCTTTGCCCCAGACTCCACCTGAATTTTTTTTTTTTTGTGGGAAACTAAGCCAGGAACTCCCACCTGTAGT
Organism: Microtus ochrogaster; assembly: GCF_000317375.1. Lineage (NCBI taxonomy): Eukaryota > Metazoa > Chordata > Mammalia > Rodentia > Cricetidae > Microtus > Microtus ochrogaster. Next base: position 71,298,392 of record NC_022016.1, read on the forward strand.
GAGGAGAGTTACTCCTGGGACCCCTCCCCATCTCCTTTCCTGTAAGCTTTCAGGTTAAGACGGGCAGCCCAGGCCCACTCTACCCCCTGCTTGTGTGCCAACTCTGAGACAGCAGGTGTGAACTTGCCTAAAGGTTTTAAGAGAGACATTTGGAAGCAAAACAATTCTGGGTTAACATTGGGCATGGGTAGTTCAGGAGTTCTTGTGGCACTCCCCAGTGCTGTAAATCAAGATGAAAGACAAGCATGGCATCTAGACCCATTGTCCTAATTCTGTCTGTGCTACTCACCACAGAGCACACAGCAGTGCACGAATAAGGAGCACACATGTGGAGTATTGGGCACCAGACTCTTACACCCAGGGATTATCTTGGCATCATGCTTCTTTCAGCAATGAATTCTATTTTCCTATTTTTTTTCTCCTGGACATATCTATATTTATACAGCTGCTCAACTGGATGGAGAAAGTGCTATCCGTGTGTGATTTGGGTTGTCTGCATTCCTTCTCCTGCACAGAGGAAGGGGTCAGGTTGGCTGAGACTCTTCAAGGGTCCTTGAACATCCTGCCTACAGGCCTTCGGCATCATTAAAATTGTGCTCCGTAACTTCTAAGAGAAAATATGCAAGGAAATAGCTCATTTGCAACTTAGAACTCACTCGAATCCTAGCCTAGTCTCCAATTTCTGCTGCCAAGAATCCTATTGCTGATTATGCTGGATGCCCCATAAATTAATGAGAACTGGACTCAGAGGTGACAACGATCGCTGAGCCTGTGGAGCAGAAAATGCAACACTAATACATATGTTTCAGAAATGCCCCTTTGTCTATATATTTGGAGGAGAAAGTGCTGATGAGGATCAATTTCATATTGACTTTAAATTTTTCAATTGACCCAGAGCTCTTTTTATTAAGTAATGCACACGAGAACGGTTCATCTCGTGCCCACTTGATGGCTTGGAGACTTCTCTTCAGAATCCAGTAAGCTGAATAGAATTTGAAATGCAATTCATCCATGTATTCTTTTATTCATTCTTTAATAAATATTTATTGAGCAGCTGCTATGTGCTTAATTCTAGAAAAGAAGCTAGAATATGAGGAAGACGCAATATGCCCTCAAGGAATCTAGACTGTAATGAGCTTGACAGACACCTCAACATACAGTCCTGCTCGGAGCAGGTGCCTCATGGTAGTGAGGTATGGAAGGGGTGAGAAAGTACTAAGGAAAGCCTCACAAAGAATGTTCTGGGCACTTGACAGATACTAGCTCTTGTTGAATGAATGAATGAATGAATGAATGAATGACTAGATGAATGGATGATAGGGCCCTTCAGTTGGGTTTTGAAGCACCATAAGGTTTAGTTAAGCAGGAAATAATGTTAAGGGCATTTTAGATTGAGGGAGCCTAATGTGTAAGACAAGAAGATCTGGTATTTTAAATATAGCCCAGGGCATAAGAGGAGGCAGGAAGTAGGGCCAACTGTTCCAGAGCATCTGGAAGAATCTTGAGTGCTAATCCAGCAATTATGCAAATAGGTGTGAATCTAGAAGGCACAGTTCAAGGTCCTAGGGCTGCAGGGACCAGTATGGCTCAGCTGTGATTGCTTCCTGTGGTTGGAACAGAGATGGGAAGTAAAATAGGAAACTAGTGCTCTTATCTTTGAACATTTACCTGGAAGGGCAGCCCAGCAAAGGACCCAAAGGCCTGGCCTCAGAAAGACGTGGTTGGAATTCTGTTTCACCACCCATCATCAACAGTACTTGATTCTGGAAGCTTGGATCCCCCTGCTGTGTCTTCAGCTTGACTGAGTGTTGGGCAATATGTTGTGTTTTCTCTTCTACTGCCTTCGTATGGTTTTCTCAACTAACCTTTTTCACATCCTTTCTCACTGTCTGGATGCCTGCAAGTGGTGCTGTTCTGTTTTGTCTTTTAAAGTCCTAAGCAAGTCTGGGCAAACATGAGCATCTCTCTCCTGGGCCCCTGCCTCTGGGACATCCTCCCTGTGCTGTGCATAGCAGGTTGGAATCTTGTTGGATTCTCCTGGACTTGACTCAGTGTCTACAGTGGCTGGTTGATTTATGACTGCTTGCTCCTCTGTTTGATCTTAGCACAGTCTGCTATGATGTAGCAGCTGCATTCCACTCACCTGCTGGTATCTTCATGTTTGGTCAATAGCTTATTAACTACTCGGAGGACAGGGCTGCCCTTCCTGGCTAACATCGAGAGTGGTCTCTATGGTAACTGCATCCCATCAGAGATTGTGCTCATTCTTCAAGGTTTTCCTCATCTATTTCTCTCTGGTGACTTCTGAATAACCTGTACCATTTGGAGCCCTGTCTCACCCTGCCAGGAAGCTAGTGCTGATTGAAAGCCTCACAGAGGAGCAGAACAAGACACACTGCTTTCTTCTGGCTTGCTCTGTGTTGCATTTGGGCCAGGCCTGCTGGGACTTGTCAACCCTCCTTTACCATCGCTCTTTGTGGCGGTCCCCAGCTACTGCTCTCGGTGTCACTCAGAAAGCGTTGCTGAGGTTTTCCCAGATCTCCCTGCTCATAAATACCTTGCAACAATTGCCCCTGAGTTCTGCCATTCTGTGGATGCCTTTTCCTCGTCTGCCTTTGTTTAAGTCTTTATCATCTCCTCAGAACTGACTCCCAAGCTTTCTGTTCTTCATCTGTGCCAAAGAAAAGCTGTCAATGATACTCATGTAGATTGCTCACATATAATATGGGGAAACCATCATTTATATGAAATAGGACTCGAGAGTATTCGTTCTGCTGATGACATCAGGGCTCAGCGATAGCGCAGGTGGTAACAAACCCCATGTGGAGAGCTGTGCTCCAGGTACGGTGGTGAGCTCATTACATCTTTACAATGCCCTAGGGAGGAAGGGTCTATTTTTGTGTTGTTGTGTAGATGAGGAAACTGAGACTGGAGAGTTTACGAATGTGCCCTGGGGTTCTCACTGCTGAATGGCAAGTCTAGTTCCATACTCTGGTTCAAGAATGTTATTGTGGTGGTCTTGCAAATTTTACTTTTTTAAAGAAGCTAAGCTAAGATATAGATACATAAATATATATATATATATATATATTTCAACTCTATCTCTATACATTTATTGATATGTGTCTATAGAGTGATGAACCAATACTTTAAAATTATTCTCATTTTTTTCAGCTTACTACTATGCTAAAGATCAACTTTAAAATTCCAACTCCCTCTGGTTTAGTTGACTGCAACAAACTTCTTTCACCTGGGCTTGTTCCACACCTTGTCTGCAGCTCTCCTAGGCAAAAAAATAAATAAATAAATAAATAAATAAATAAATAAATAATAAAAATAAAAAAAATTCAACATCTTGGAGGTCTCCAGTGAAATCCAGGCTTCACCTTCATAACTTTACACAATAGCCTCTCTGGGCTTCCATGCAGGGACATACCAGAACATGCCTGAAGCTACCAGGTTCTGCTTCTTGATGGCACTGGAACTTGGCCCCCTCTTTCAACTACATTTGGCACAGTTTTCTTTTCTTATGGTTCCCTTCTTGGTTTAAGAGTCCCTTTAATCCCCTTGCTTATTTTTCACATTGTGGAAGTTTACCTGGGTGGGGTCTTGCTCTGAGGTCATCATTCCCTTTTTTCCCATATAACACCAGGCTTTACTTTATAAACCTTTTATCTCTTTGATCACTGGACTTAGCACTATTCCGTTTCTTCATGCTCCAGTTTTCTTCACTGTGTGTTTTTTAGTTCTCTTTGTCCAGCTTACACAATTATATTGTAGATCTGAGTAAGTGATTACTAATAACCACGTGACATAGTCAATACTAGACATCTTAAAAATCTCCTCTGCCAGTGAGATTAATTCAAAACTCTTTGACTTAGCCTTAGATGTTTTGTGGACAAGAGCAGAAAGCACTTCTTCACCTTCTTTACAAGAACATCACAAGAATGGTCTTTGGGTCACTTTCTGATATTCTTCCCCTCTGAAACATCTTGCTTCAGGCTCCCACAGTTCACACTGTCCTCAGTACTGTCTTCTGGTTCTTACTAGATGACCCATTAAGCCCCACTTGAAGCATCCAACCACTGTTCTAGCCCAATGTCCGAAAGTCTTCTTTATTCCCCCAACAAATACTATGGTCAGGACTGTCACAGCAACACCCTACTCCTGGCACCAACTTCTGTATTAGTCACTATTTGATTGTTGCGAAGAGACATCATGAAGAAGGCAATTCATAAAAGAGAGTATTTCATTGGGAGCTTGCTTACAGTTTGAGATTCTCAGTCCCTTATCATCCTGGTGGGGAGCATGGTGGCACACATGGTGCTAGAGCAGGAACTGAGAGCAATATTCTGGTCCACAATCTGGGAGGAGAGACAGGAGATGCTGGGCCTGATGTGGGCTTTTTGAAACCTCATACCCAGTGATACACTTCCTTCAACAAGACCACTCCTACCCTAATAAAAACACATCTCATAATCTTCTCAAATAGTGCCACTCCCTGAGGACTAGGTGTGTGAGCTATTCTTATGCACACCACAACACCTATCTCAAACAAAACAAAATTAAAGTCTCTCTTTTGTATGTCCCATGTTTTTCTCTTTCTCCTTGTTCCCAGTCTAGGTTCAAACTGTGAAACTTTCCAAACTTTCTTGTTGCCCACAGTACCATCAACAAGTGATTAATTCAGCCTCCACCTGTGCTCCCATAGGTCTGTAATCCTTTGATGATACTCTCAATGCCAAGTCTCAACTGTCTACCTATGCATTTGTCCTGTGACACAGACATACTGGAGGTTAGGCACAAGCCTCATTTTTGGTTGCCTTCCAAATCCTAGTACCTCATGAGCAGCCATGAGGCTGGGCTGCTTAGGCTAACATGAAGACATTCTGATAGATAAATAGCATTTGAGTGGCTTATAAACAAAAGAAGGTGATTTGTCCCAGCTTTAGAGACTGGAAAAAAAATTTTAGACCAAGGCTCTTACATAGCTGTTCTGATGAAGGCTCATTTTGTTTCATGGTGACTTCTCACTGTGTTTCCATATTGTACAGTGTATATGGGGACTCCTTGATATGGGTGCTAATTCCATTTGTGGGGGCTTTACCCCGTGAGCTAATTACCTCCCAAAGACCCACTTATAATACTGTTGTACTGGAGATCTGTGAATTGGTTTCACTATATAAATTTATGGAAAGGGAGGAGGAAAATATCATGATCATAGAAAATTAAACTTATTATTTAACTGCTAAGATAATTAAAAAGATCTAAAAACTTGTCGTCAGTATTCTGATAACCATCTCACTTAATACCTTTTCATCTCAAGACTCTTAAGCTGGCAATGTGGCTCCATGGAACAAGATCTTCCAGCATGAAGATAAGGACCAGATTTGAGTCCCCTAAACCAGATCCCTAGAACTCACAGAAATCCCATGTGGGCATGGTAGCCTCCACCCCCAAGAAATTCCAGTGCTCAGAGAGTAGAGAAGAAAGCAAGCTGACTGGCTAGACTAGACATATCCATGAACCCTGAGTTCAACTGAGGGACCTTGCCTCAGAAAATGAGATGGGAGTGACTGAAGCAGACTCCTGCTTTAATGTTAGCTTCTAGCCTCCAAACACATGCTGACACATGTGAGCACAGAGATACACTCATCTCTCTCTCTCTCTCTCTCTCTCTCTCTCTCTCTCTCTCTCTCTCTCTCACACACACACACACACACACACACACACACACACACACACACGCAAAATCAGAAACCTTTTAAAAGACCCTTGAAGTTCAGATTATGATACAGATGCAAATGTATGACTCAGGTCACATTCCCTGTGCCATGAGCCTGATGGAAGCTACAGAGCTGTGCTCTGGGGTGTGAGAAGAGACCTACCACTGTCTGCTGCTCATCCTCACATCCAGAGCACCTAAGGCAATAGGACTGTAGGTGTTGAGATACTGTTGGATTAATGAAAAGGTGGATGGATGGATGGATGGATGGATGGATGGATGGATGGATGGATAAATGAATGGATAGATGGATAGACGGATGGATGGATGTATGGACGGATCTATTGATTGATTCAATAAACTCCAATATCTGCCAGATGAGCATGCACTTGCCTCTTGAACGTGTAAGAAGAAAGGGACGTAGGAGAACTCTCACTCCTAACGGGCTTTTACAAGCATGTACTCATTCACACGTTATAGCTCCACTTCTCAGTATGGAAAAGGGAATCAGGACATTCTGAGTTTGTGATGGCAGGCTGTGTTGTCATCTTTAGGGCAGGTTGCCTTTGGGGTCAGGTGACATTTCTTATGATCTAGAACAATGCGGCCTTGTAGACTTTTAACTGTAGCCCTGATGGGTCAAATTTTGGAGTCAGTTCAGATATTAGAATCTATACTTTCCATGGATTCTCTTTTTTTAACTTGCAAAAGACATTTAATGCTTCAGAAATTTAATAGAGTGGTTAATGAAACCCTGAGAGTTCTGAGGGTACATGGCCTATAGCCCTGAGCTCCCTGGCTGTATGGCCTTGCATCCAACTTCTGAAAGTGTAGTAATAACGAGTGTAATAATAGTAGGTGTAGTAATAACATTTTCCTTTTGGAATTGACATGATAATGAAATAAGTCAACTCACCTAGAGAGTTTAAAATGTCACCTGGCACCCAAGATCGCTAGCTCTTAGATGTTGTGTTTCTGGACTTGCAGAGAGAATGAAAAGCCCCGATTTGTGCAGCAGCTAGCTTTCTGAAACTACAGCTCAGAGCTGCTCCAGTGACTCCTCCCCACATTCTGTTAACTGGACCCCTGGAGCAAGCCATGGTGTGTTTAAAAGGCTTGGAAAGAGCTAACTAACTGCAGGAAGTGTGTCTCAACTAAGACCAGTAAGGGGCAGAGTAGCCAAGCACAGGAAGAAGAGACAGCCGACAGGCTGGAGGGCTTGGGTTTGGGTGAATGATTCTCTTGCAAAGAAGCATCGGGAGTGTGACCTGTCACACTCTTAGATGGCTTAGGTGGCCCTGCTCAGAACAGACCCCTCAGGCTCTGCACTCAGGAGCAGCCCCGCACTTTCTACAAAATTCTAACCAGCTTTTAAAAGCCATTTTCTAAAACCACATGAAACCAGAATGCATGAAAGGTAAAGTAATTTCAGGAACATGACCTTTGGCCATGTAAAAGGAAACAGAATAAGCAAAAAGGGGAAATGTAATATAAAAAATTATAAGGTAAAATTTGAGAATGAAGGGGAAACACAGACATTTAAGATAGACTGTCACCAAACAAGGCTGCACCTGTCACCAGACACTAGACAAATACACACCCTTGCCTGTAATGTGGACCCTTTCTCTACATCCCCACATCAGTGATGAAGGGCTGCTGCTCTTCCATGGATCCAGGGACCCTGTATACCCTGTTCTCGATGGCAGCCCACACACAACACTGAGGGCTGCTTTACAGTGTTCTCTCATGTTACTGCCAGCCATTTATTGAGTGCCTCCCTCTTTTCAGGGGCTACACAAAATTCTTCACTAATACCATGTGATTTACTCTAACAGTTTTCAAATCCTAGGATCAATAAGATGGGCATACAAGGGTTTTCTCCAATGAGCAAGGTGAAGATACTAACAAAAGTAGTTATGTCTTTTGGCCTAGTACTCTTTTCCCCTTCTTTATACAACATTTGTACACTTAGTATATTCACTGTGTATTCCATACTATTATTTCACCTTTATCAAGTGTTATGTGGTTCTATACACACAATGTAAATCCATTTTCTCAGCATCCTTGTGCATGTGTATATACTGCAGTCTCACCCACACTACAGTCGAGAAATCAGCTTAGACGGGTCAAGAGAAGTTCCTTTAGCCCAGAGTTGAGATTCCCACATGATCTATGTTCTGCTTCAGACCCTGGGATCCTGAGACCTTTCTTGCATCCCATGTCACAGAACCCTTTTCATCTCCCAGAGCAGACCCTTGGCTGCACTCAACCATCTCCTATGATGCTGTGCCTGTCCTCTGAAATTTGACTGGAAATAAGTCTACAACCATGTTCTGGGATGTTTTTCTGCAGCAAATACCTACTCAGGCATGTAGACCCAGGCTAATGGTTTCTGTCCCCCCTCCTCTATGCACTTGGCTCTAGACCTGTTATTTACATATAGCATGACATTTCAGAGAGACTTTGAATAGTGTGGAACATAGTCTGAGGAGACTTGGTGAAGAAGAGGAAGGTTAATGGCGCCTCAGAAAGCTTATCCCACAGCTGCTGGAGCATTCCACAAGGCAACGAGTGGGTTATTACAGCTATGATTGGGTTTCCATGCACTTCTCAAATCAGATGTGTAAATATAATCAGAAACATTTCTCTCTGAGGCACAGACCTCCAGCAGGTTCTACCTGGCATCCTGGTTCAGAGAGAAGAAAATAAATTAGCTCTAATTAGCTTTCCCACATGCTGGAGAAAGACTCTTGTCACGGTTGTGCAACCAGGAGAGAAAGAGCTGCCCCAGACCTCTCTTGAGGAAGGTGGCACAGCAGGTAGATGGAGTATGGGCTTGATGGACGTGTAACCTGTTCTGCCCCAGCTTGTGCACCTGCCGTCTCTCCCCTCTGGCTTGTGGATTTGCCCTTTCATCATATTCCCTCTCTCACATCCAGCATCCTTGATTCCACTATCCTGAAGAATTCCCCAGACTAAGCATCTACTTCCGTATGTGTGGGAAGAGAGTTATATGGCGTCTACGATGATCAGGCTTAGACCTGAATCCAGGCATGCAGAGATGGATAAGAACTGGTTGCTGCCTTTAGGGAAATCCTTTTTAATGGGAGAATAATAAGAATAACTGACTCCGTTTTAGTGCCAGGGGTGTGGCCATACCCGGCAAAAACATTCTCTTATTTGATCTCTGTAATCTTTTTCTTTCTTTCTTTCTTTCTTTCTTTCTTTCTTTCTTTCTTTCTTTTTTTAGCCTTTTGTGAGCAGGGGAGTAATTTCAATGTGGTAACTCATTTTCTAATGAGTGTTGGCGCTATGATAACAGTTTGGAGCCCAGATCTTAGCTAATAGTTGAATGTCTTGCCTAGACAATGCAGTATGCCATAAATGAAACAGCTAGCAGCAAGGGAGGCTCTGGAGGTGACATGTGCATCAGCTGAGTGATAAAGAAAGGTAAGCTTGGTGAAGAAGCCCACTGAACAGAGCCAGGAAGGGAGGAACCCTGAAAGCTTTATTTACTTTTACTTTTTAGAGTGTCTACATGTGCTCGTGAGTTGTATAATGTGTTGGGGGGAAGGGGGCACCTGTGTGTGTGTGCCAAGGTGCCAGTGTTGAGGCCGGAAGACAACTTTGTAAGCCTGATTCTCTCCTTCTACCTCTAATGTGGGTTTTGGAGATTAAGCACAGCTTGTCAGGTTTCCATTAGACGGTGGCAAGTCTAACCCGCTCCATGAAGGGTTTTAATAAAGGAAAATGGAAGGAAAAAGCATTTTGGGTGGAAGAATCAAGACTCTGATGTATGAAAGGAAACCATGGGAATGGACCAGAAAGAATATGCCCTTTAAGGGTTCATGTGCAAGTAGATCTTATGCTAATCTACTTAAATGACAAATGTGTCTTCTGTGTATCAGGTGTACTGATTGCCTGGGGATTAATTAACATGGTGATGAACACAAAATTCACACGCTTAAGGCATTCAGGATTTTAGTACATCACTTTATAGTAGGGGCCAATCTTATCTCTCAAATGGCACTTGGCAGCATGGAGAGGTATTGTTTGGTTGCAATTAGGGGGATGCTACCAGTATGCTGTGAGTGGAAGTCAGATATACTATAAAATGTCCTTTACACTCAGGACATTGCCCTACAAGACCTAAATTGTCAGTAGCTCTAGTGAATGACAAGCCGGGGGAGGAACATACCCTCACTTTTTTTCCCAGATTGTGTAGTTTCTAGCGAGGAAATAACAGCAGCTAAAAACTTTCTATCATAAATAACCACCCAACACAAAAGAAATCAGTCTAATTGCCCGGGCTCTTTTATGAGCAACCCCTGATGACCCAAAAGTGTTCTCCTACCACCTCTGGTTCAGAACCACTCAGCCCTTAGCCTCCCCGCAAAGGGGGTGTCAGATGGCTTCTTCCTTTTTAATCAAATTAAGTAAATCATGGCGCTGCAGACACCGCACAGCTGAGGAATGTATTACAAATTACCTAATCACTTGCTTGCTTCTTCCGCAGAAGGGAAGTTATCAGAGTGCCTCTCCACTTCCCTTCCCCCTCTCCATGGTAAGCAATATTATCGGACCTAGCTCACCAGTAACAATGTGCGGGTCTTAAGGGCTTTAAAATGAAAGTCCACTTTTTATGGTTATTTCAAACACGCCAGAGCTGAGAGCTGTTATACCTTTTGTTTGTTTGTTTTGTTTTGTTTGTTTTATTTTTTTCAAGAGAGGGTTTCTCTGTAGTTTTGGAGCCTGTCCTGGAATTAGCTCTTGTAGCCCAGGCTGGCTTTGAACTCACAGAGATCCATCTGCCTCTGTCTCTGGAATGCTGGGATTAAAGGTGTGCCCGGTGTTATACCTTTCTAATGCTGGCTGGGAGCTGAAGAAAGAGCTGGCTGTGGCCCATACTTGGGGAAACTTCAGATTCCCAGCCTGAAGAATGAAAAGAGTAGGATCAGAGTACTGGGGACATGCTCCTTGGACTAGCTCTGGCTGTCCAGTTCAGTCTCACAGAACTTTTTGTCCACCACTGCCTTTAACTGTGTAACTCTGAGCAAACTGTTCACTTGATCTCCTTAAACCTAAGTCTCTCTACCCAAAAGAGGTAAGAATCTGTTCAGTACCTCCTCAACTGTTAGGGGTTAGTGTGGTGAAGCTAAGGGCAAAAAATAGTATCCATGGTGCAAAACAGAACACGCACTCAGCAAATGGGGACAGGCTGATGGTGTCCTACCCAGATCTGACTTCAGGAATGTGGGGTGTGTCAGCAAAGAAGAGGCGCTCTTGTGGCTTAGTTACTTTTCTTGGCTTTTAAGCACAGGTAAGGAGGAGGGAAATTCCTTTCGCCCTAGTAGTTCCTTAGCAATTCATGTGGTCTAAGGCATGTCTCAGGGTGCAGGCTGGGCTATGAGGAAGCTCACGGACAGATCAGAGAGAACATGAGGGAAAATCAATTAAAAGGGCCTTTCAGGTGGCAAATGCCTAGCATCAATCCCAAGAGATACCTGAATTTCCATAGCCGGCAAGGACTTCCTTTTAACCTGTTGGCTCCTCCAGTTGGAATTTCCCAGGATGAAGTCCGTTACTAGCCATGGGTGTGCGGGTGTGATTAATGACCCTGGTTACGGGCCGGTTAGCAGCAGAGAGCTCCATCCATCTCACTTCGTGGAAGCATCACATGCCATTTATTGTCTGCCACCGGGATGTGTTCCTTTGCAATTAGGTAAATGCCTTCTTCGCAGGAGATGCTGTGGTTCCTTCAGCAGCAACTCACCTCTCCTCCCTGTTCTGGCCTGCACCCTGCAGGAAAACGTAGGCTGGGGAAACCATTGCAGGAAATGGCAGTGACCTGACCCATGGGGCCTTGGAACTTTGTCTTCTCCCTGATGCTTCATATAATGGTGGCAGGGGGTCAGTATTCAGCCCAGGGGGGCCATAAACATCATGACTTTGTAATCAATCTAAGGGTTGGGAGGAATGAGAGAGCAGGAGGCAGGGCATGGCGTAAATTAATTGAGACATGGTGCTTCATTTTTACTCTTCAAAGAATACTCCAAAACCCCACTTTTAAAGACCAGGCTTGGTCATTTAGGGAATATTACTTCGATGTGGCACTACACTGTTAGCAGCACTGTTCCCTGTCACACACAGAGACACTCAGGTATGAGAGGAGACAGACCTTCCTCTGAGTTACCCAGAACCAGGCTCTGAACTCTGCCGCTCTGTTCCACTAATAGACAAGTATGACGTAGGACAAAGAGAGTGGCCATCTGTGAGTACTTACTTCCTTAAGATAGCAAATGAGAATGTGAATTTATATCGCAGTTACTCATTAAATCCTAGGGAAACCAGGCATTGTTCTGGAAGGAATTGGTGAAGAAGATAAATGTTCATGGAGACTGACCCTTGTCTACAAAAGGGGACGACAGTAATGACCTCCAGTTGTGTTATCATACCTCAGGTTCTGCTACTTACATGCTCCACATTTAATCTTCGCCAATGAGTAATAACCATTTCATTTTACAAATGAGACAATGGTAGGAAAAAAGTGATCTCATCATGACTGGGGCTGTGTTCTTTATAAAAAGAAGACTACAGAGAGTTGCCCTGTCCCTTCTACCACAGGAGGACGAAGAAGGCATGTACCGTCTTTGAACTAGACACAGAATCTGCCAGGACCTTGGTCTTGAACTTCAGAGAAACTCATTGTGGATAGGGTGTGCAGTCTCTGGTGCTTTGTTATGCGATACAAACCAAATAGAGATAAACAGCATTATATAATCTGGTCAAGATTGTGCAGCCGATGGGTCTTAGACTTGTACTTCCAGACCACACTGGCTGACTCTAACTTGCTTTTGCACATTGAATAAGCAGGTTCAGGTATGTGGGGATTCTTCTTGATGTATGGAGAAAGAGTTCTGGGAGGTGGCAGATACCTTGAGCATAAGAAGCTAGAATAAAAGGTTTTGAGGCCTGGAGGAGCAGTGTGGTAAGCCTGTAGAAGGAAGTGGGCAGGGGACGATGCTCTTGCCCAGTGAACAGGAGGAACTCACAATTGTTTTTTGATATATTTATGTATTAAAGATTTCTGCCTCCTCCCCACCACCGCCTCCCATTTACCCCCCTCCCCCAATCAAGTCTCCCTCCTTCGTCAGCCCGAAGAGCAGTCAGGGTTCCCTGACCTGTGGGAAGTCCAAGGACCACCCACCTCCATCCAGGTCTAGTAAGGTGAACATCCAAACTGCCTAGGCTCCCACAAAGCCAATACGTGCAGTAGGATCAAAACGCAGTGCCATTGTTCTTGAGTTCTCAGTAGTCCTCATTGTCCACTATGTTCAGCGAGTCCGGTTTTATTCCATGCTTTTTCAGACCCAGACCAGCTGGTCTTGGTGAGTTCCCAATAGAACATCCCCATTGTCTCAGTGTGTGGGTGCACCCCTCACGGTCCTGAGTTCCTTGCTTGTGCTCTCTCTCCTTCTGCTCCTGATTTGGACCTTGAGATTTCAGTCTGGTGCTCCAATGTGGGTCTCTGTCTCTG
>NC_022016.1:71312309-71320564 GCF_000317375.1 Microtus ochrogaster
GTGTCTTTTGGCCATTTGAACTTCTTCTGTTGAGAATTCTCTGTTCAGCTCAGTGCCCCATTTTATAATTGGGTTGGTTAGCATTTTACAGTCTAGTTTAACTTACAATTGTTAAGCCTGTGAAGCCAAATGTGGGCTGAGTACCAACAGATACAAGGCAGGTATAGAGGTCAGAGGTCAACTGATATAGGTTCCACTAGTCTGTGCTCAGGATGGTACTTTATCATTTTAACCCTAAGCAAAAATGAAATACTCTGAGATAGCTAGCGTCCATTCAAACTTCATACTCCTTACTCCACATTTGTCTCATGCGTGACTATGGGTAAATATAGGATTATTTCTTTTAAAAATGTTTTTATTGATTGGTTAAAAAATTTCATGCATGCCTACGACATAATTTCAGCCATCCATCCATTGTATTTTTACATTCTCTTCCCCCGCTATTCCTCTTCGCTCCTCCCATGCCACCTAACCCCCCTACTGAGTACAATCTGTATTGTCTATATATAGGCATGGGAGTGGGACCATCCACTGGAACAGGGTCCCTACCAGGGACCATCCTCATAAAGAAAACTGACTTGTCTCTTTTAGTAGCCAATAACTGTTCATTGCAACAGCACCTCAGCTAGGGGTGGGAGGTAGGGGTAGGGACTCAAATATCCTTCCCCTTTCCATGCTGGAATTTTTGTTATCTCTTGCTAGGGAATGTACATGGAAATGATGCCTTTCATCAGATTAGGGTTATGAAAAGGCAGGTATGGCCACTCTGTCTGTTTTCTTTCCATTTAGTTTATGTATTTGAGCATTTCTATTTCCTAGGAGGAATCATGTTTGATATTCTAGGTGATGTGGAGATGGGAGGAGATGGTATGCATCCATGAGTCACCCTGTGACACACCCCCTGTGTGGATAAGCTTTCATCAGGAAGCACAGACACACTATAGCCATTGACAAGACTTAATTGGCCTTTTCAAGGCATTACTGTGGTTATGGAATGGAAAAGACAGAGAGAAGACTCAGGAAGACACGTGGTTCTGTTGAGAAGGGCAAGAACCTCAGGTCATTGTTAAGGTCCACACATACATACACCATGCATGCCTTCTTTAACTCTTCCATAGAGAAACGGTTTGTTTGAAACAAAATGTCAAACTCAATTCTTCTAGAGCACTTCCAAGTGTTCTCTCTCTCTCTCTCTCTCTCTCTCTCTCTCTCTCTCTCTCTCTCTCTCTCTTAACAATATCATGGTTTGCAAAGCCTTAGTTTCCAAATAAGCAAGGAAAAGATTAATGCAGGTAACTGTGAATCTCAATTCTTTAAGCCCCGGCTGTCTATTGGGTATCCATGAGCTCAGGATTAGTGGTCTCAAGAGCAGGTGGACCTGAAGTGCTCCCTCAGAATATGCTGCCTGCATGTTTCTACAACTCAAATAGCTTGTCTTTCTTTGCTCATCTACAAGATGAGATTAACACTAGTGCTTGCCTCATGAGGTTACCCTAAGATCTCATTGGCACCCCAAGAGGGTCCAATAAAATGGTAAGTTACTGTTTTCATAATCCTATAATAGAACAACTTATTTTTAATCCTACTGTCCTATATCTTGTTGTGAACCCTTCTGACTTAATCTTAAAAAAGTCTTCTTCCACGCCCAGCTCCCTTGGCTTCCACTCTCCTTGCTCCTCAGAGTACTCCATCCAGATACTTTCCCCCAAAGATATAGTGAGGTTCATCAGTACTTCATTTGTGTTTATTGATTAGTGGTCCAGTGTATGACTGTATTACAATGAATTCACCCACATGCCCTTTGAACCTTTATGAGGTTTCTGGGGTTACTAATAAAGATGGGAGCATTTGCATGTAAGTCTTTGGGCAGTAGTGCTTTTAATCTTCCTCATACTAATATATGTAGGATAAAAAATTGCTGGGTTATAGGATATATAATGATAAATTGCTAGATTCACCTCCATGTGGCTAGACCATCTTATATTACCATTAATAGTGTATGAGAGGTCCTATTTGTTTCCTTTCTTGCCAACATAAAAGTGTGCAGTGGTTTCACGTTACTCTTTTACATTATGATTCCCAAATCAGGATGGATTTTTTTTTGTGTGTATTTCCCTCTTTATTTGTTCTTTGGTAGAGCACTCATTTTACGGGCTTATTTGGGGTTGTAAGAATGTCAAATAATTTTGCAGAATTCAGCGATCTTGGAGAAATATTTTTTGTGACTTGCCTTTTCAAACTCCTTTGCGTGTATCATAAGGGAAATGATTAATTGCAGTTTCTTCTATATTTCTAGACACTCAAAACACTCAGTGTTAAACGCTGAAAATATTCAATATATTTTTGGTTGCCAGAGACAAACTCTAATTTCGAATGTCTAATTTCTATGTCTGCCAAGAACATGGTAGGTGCTGCCTTGATTTGCTAATCCAAATAATAATGATAACATGTCTCCTCCAGTGGTCACTGCCCAACTAATGACAGTGACTAGTTTTCCTTGATTCAAGTTAAATTTATTGTATGGTAGGAGTTCCAGAAAAATTGCCATGATTTTAGTCTGTGGTCCTAGGGGTTAGAATTGGACCAAGCAGTAGAAAACCTAGAGAATGTGACTATAGCGAGGCATTTTTCCATTTCTTTTCAATAAATGGGAAGGGATTGGCTGGCATCTAGACTGCTGAGCTATCACCGGGAGTGGTTAAGGCCAGAAAGAATGGTCACATGATTAGATTCCAGCAGAGATGATAGCTACCGTAAGAGAAACTGTAGACATCTCATGTCTTCTGTTCTGGAAAAGTTTGGGACCCTGTTAGGAGATACAACAATATATAATATCATACTATACTATACTATACTATACTATACTATATTATACACATTGCACAACATAAAATACACTATGTATATAATAGTAAGTTATTTTTGAAGACATAAAATTAATTTTGTTCAATATTTAAAGGACACAACTCTAATTAATTATCACAAAAACCTCTAGGGTAAGAGTGAATATTGTCCCTAATTGATAGATGAGAAAAATGAACTCAAAGTTGTTAGCTAGCTTGCCTGGTACCACAAATCTGCAAGGATTGGTGCCTTGAATTTGGGTTTATGATAGATAGATATTTCTCTCCTGCCAAAGACTGTCTGTTAGAACCCTGATTCCAAGTGATGGCATTAGAGCAAGGTCTTTGGGAAGTGACTAGGTCCTGAGTCCTCATGAATGAGATGAACACTTTTGGAGAAGTGGCCATAGAATTAACTGGCTTTTCCCATGTGGCAAAGAGCCTTCCTCCATACCAACCGATAATGGCATCCTGATCTCAGAGTTCCAGCCCTGAGCACTGGAAGGAATAAATGCCTGTAGTTTATAAACCAGAAAGTCTCATATGTTCAGTATGGCAAGAAACAAATTTCTTTCAGAAAAAAGTTTCAGAAGCCGAAACGCAGTCTGAGTTAGGTCCATGTGTGCCACCCTCAGACTCTGTGACCACTTTGCCTCTGCTTAGTCATTGTCTGGGGACAAATGCTACTGAAGCATTGTTCTCTAGTACTTTACATCACAACATGCCCTCCTGTCTTCGAACCAGTGTAACTAGGAACTTAGCTTTGCGGCTGCAGAGGGCTACTATTTTAGCCTAGCTGGTTCCCCTATGAAGTGGCCAAATGCCAGGCTGAGGATTGGTTAAGGTCAGCCAATTGACTTGCTCTCTACCCAGTCCTACCATTCAGATCTCAGATCCATGAGAAAATGGCACTCACCATCCCCATATGGAACAGGTCTTTCCTTGGCTCTTCCTTCTGGCATACGTAGTATTTATTTGTTTTGGAAGTCTTCAGAAGTGGGCAGCGTTTTCAATACGCAGCAGTACGGAGTGTCCCCATTTGGTGCCTGTCCATCCAGCATACAATGTTTACCCTGTCACTGAAAAGCTGTTGGACCCTTCCATCCTAATCATCCAAAGATACTTTTGTGACTTCTAGGAATCCAGCCTGCTCTTATGTAAGCCAGTAAGCCTGCCTCCCTGCCATCCCGATTACCAGTTCTTGTTGGCAAGAGGGCCATAAGGATACTCACCAGATTGTGCCAAACTGACGTTACCTAGCAACCAGTGGGCACCATCGGGATGCATCTTTGTTTTATCAACACAGTGTGGGATTCTTTAAGCTTCCTGGATTCGATGGGGAACGGAAGTGCTCCATGAGACAGCCTTGAAAGAAGACTCTTCATCCTGTAATTCTGAAAAAAGGCATGGCTCTCTAAACCTCTGTTCCCCCCTCCCTCTCTCTCCTTTCTCTCTCTCTCTCCCTCCATCTCTCTCTTTCCTTCCTTCCCTCTTTCTTTCTCCTTTTTTTAAATTTTAAACTGTTTTTTATTTATGTATACATTTTTCTCTGCTCCCCTCGCTTCCTCTCCCCTTCTACCATCACCCCCATGCTCCCAATTTACTCAGGAGATCTTGTCTTTTTCTCCTTCCTATATAGATCCATGTGTGTCTCTCTTAGGGTCCTCTTTGTTGTCTAGGTCCTCTAGGGTTGTGGACTGTAGGCCTGCTGTTTTTTTTTTTTGTTGTTTTTGTTTTGCTTTATGTCTAAAAGTTGCTTTAAGTGAGTACAGCCTCAGTTTTCTAATCTGGATGGTGGGATGATAGTTAATTGTGCAAAAGTGACAGATGACAGATGTTGCAGACTGCATAATATTCTGTAATATGCTATTCTCTATTAAACAGTTATTCAACGAATGTCAGTTCACTTTGAAGTACATTTTGGTTTTCTAGGTTACATTATTAAAATATATAAGTCTAAGCCTCTAAGGAACAAGGATCCAGCTATCTGCACTCTATATTAGTAAATCATTTGGTCCTTAAGATAGTTTGCTAAGTTCTTATTCTGGTTTGAATATGAGATTCCCTACAAAGGCTCATGTATTCCAGGAACTGATTAGATCATGAGGGCTTTGTCCTAATCAAAGGATTATTCTCTTGATGAATGTATAATATAACATAATTAGGATGTGGTAGAAAGTGCAACATTGAGTTTAAGTGGATCAAGTCACTCATTGGTGACATGGCATAAAAGACATATTTTGTCCCTTAACTCTTTTTCTTCCTGGTTGCCATGGTATAAGCAGCATGATATATACTACCACTTTCCAGCACCATGATTCTGCTTCACCACAGGCCCCAGACAGTGGAGTTGGATGATCCTCAACTGAACAACGGCACAAATGTTCCAAGGCCCTCCTTATGTGGGGATGTGAGACGAGAGTCAACACTGGACTCTGCACATCAGAGGTGGTCCAGACACCTGGCTGAAGGATCTCATTAGAGAGTCAGAAGCACCAGAGACTGACCAAGGGCTTTCATCGTAATGTCACGTTTTTTATTCATGCAGGTGTTCAGTTTCTGAAAGAAACCTGGAGTCACAGTGAAGTCCAACTGTTCTCTCTATCCCTGCCTTTTAGCTTGATCATCTCTCTTTACGTGAGAAAATGTACATCATGTGTAAGCCCAAGAAAGCCAATTGCCAGAGGAGATGGAAAAGATTCAGAGAGTGGGTTAGCCAAGCAGGCTGGAGAGGCCAAATGCTCATAGACTGGAATAACAAACGTGAGATGGATAGCACTGTGCAGAATTCTCAAGTCTGAAGTAAGGAGGCCCTAGATTTCCATCTCTGAGGATGTTGGGTCTCCGTCTTCTCAGATATAGAACAGGTAGAACATAGCACATTTGCAAAGCTGTTGAAGAGAGGGGAGCAATGTACATAACATGGCTATTAAGATGTCTGAAAGATCAAGGAGCCTCAAAATAGGATTTTAATATATTACTAATAGCAATAATAGAAACATACATATATATCTATACATGCCTACATACAGACAGGAAGAAAGCAGAACCCAATCTGGAGGGATGGCTCTAAATGATTGGCCCGAAAGGTGACTCTGAAGCACTCACTAGAGAGTCAAATGTAAACAAGTGTATGGGATCAGATGCCAGGGAGATGTGAGAAGAAACAAGTCAGTAGGCAGACTGATGGGGATAAATAAATCAGGGTCCAGACTAGTCATAGGCCTGAGTCTGGGATTCTCAGTAAAAAGTGCAGAACGTGGCAGACATCTCCTTCTTGGCGCAGCTCTATCCATAGGCCTTTGCTGTCTCCATCAGGAGTCCACTGGCAATGCCCTGCAGAAGTGTGCACTGGACCACTGAGATGTCCTATACACAGGGTGCTGACCAATAAAGTATCTGGCATCTGTCCCTGGGGTCACAGCGCCTCAGTGCTGGGAATTTCCCAGAAAAGGTGGCACCTGTTTCCCCTTAATCTGGTGAATCTGAGTGAGCACATTCTCATTTATTTATTTATTTATTTATTTATTTATTTATTTATTTATTTATTTATTTATTTATTTAAGATTTCTGCCTCCTCCCTGCCACCGCCTCCCATTTCCCTCCTCCTCCCCCAATCAAGTCCCCCTTCCTCATCAGCCCGAAGAGCAGTCAGGTTCCCTGCCCTGTGGGAAGTCCAAGGACAACCCACCTCCATCCAGGTCTAGTAAGGTGAGCATCCAAACTGCCTAGGCTCCTACAAAGCCAGTATGTGCAGTAGGATTAAAAACCCATTGCCATTGTTCTTGAGTTCTCAGTAGTCCTCATTGTCTGCTATGTTCAACAAGTCCGGTTTTATCCCTGGCATTTTCAGACCCAGGCTAGCTGGCCTTGGTGAGTTCCCAATAGAACATCCTCATTGTCTCAGTGTGTGGGTGCACCCCTTGTGGTCCTGAGTTCCTTGCTCGTGCTCTCTCTCCTTCTGCTCCTGATTTGTGCAATCACTTTGGAAAGCAGTGTGGCATTTTCTCAGGAAATTCGGGATCAACCTACCCCTGGACCCAACAATACCACTCTTGGGAATATACCCAAGAGATGCCCTATCATACAGTAAAAGTATATGCTCAACTATGTTCATAGCAGCATTGTTTGTAATAGCAAGCACATTCTAAGATGCCTTTAGGGCATTGTCTGGCTGACTTCTTACCTCAGGGAGTCCAGCAGAGAGGCCTTCCTAGAAACAGAGACAATAACTAGGGATATATTCATCCAGTCATGCCAGCCAGGTGAATTTTTGGCAATTTCCAACCCAGCCTCTGAGGAGCCCAGCTAGGCAAGGACGACAGGTTAAGGGGCAGAGAGTGCCTGTCTCTATCATTTACAAGGATGGCTTTCTTCTGTGACATCTGAACTGTAATTATCACCTGTCAACCTCACAGAGTTCAGAACAATCACGGAGCAGCCAGAAACCAGTTCTGTATTTAGGAGCCCGGCACAGAGAAGCTGGGTCTGAGAAAGTGACCCGGAATCCACCCACCTGTCAGTCTCATTAGTGCTGTGGGGAAGAGGACTGTTGAAGTCGCTGTGCTAATGGCAACCCCCTCCTCTACCAGGAATCCCAGCACACCTTAGTTCAACACATGGAGGTGGAATTTTTAAGTCATTTAAGTAAGGGACCAACAATCTCCGAGGATCCCTTGGATTCTAAGTGGAATTCTTGGCAATCAGGGGCCCGTGAAACTGGGGACACTTCACCAAAAGCAGTCCAAACTCGACCCCCAATTAACTCTGTATGTGTCATGAAGTTGGCTGGAGTTTTGAAAAGTAGTACTATCGGCTTTCATTCATTTCTGCCCCTGTAAGTATCTCTCACTCATATTTCTATTAGGAACCCTAAAAAAACTCATTTGTTGGGGCAGGGGGAGGTGGAGGCAGAGGGGGAAGACAAAGTCAAGGGGGAGGGAGAGGGCGTTATTAGATCAAGAGTTATTAGATCCCAGAGCTTAATCGTGGTCTGTGGTTAGTATGCCGTGTGTATGTGTGTGTGTGTGTGTGTGTGTGTGTGTGTGTGTGTGTGTGTGTGTGTATGTAAAGGAGTTACTTTTACTTACCACTATAGGTTGGTAAGACACAAATAGGAACCTTGTAGCCGGTAACTTTTAAGGTCTTTTCTGTGCTAACTTCCTAATCATCTTGTAAAGGTTGAGCTGCAGCAATGTAAAGCAATGTAAAAATACTTATAATCTTGGACAATGCTCTTAACTTTATCACATATTAAGAATTTCTCTGGGTTCACCTTCTTATTTAGCTTCTTTAGGATATCAAAATAAAGACTCACTGACCTTTATTTGTGGCTAGAAACCAACTATGAGTGAGTACATCCCATGTTCATCTTTTTGGGTCTGGGTTACCTCACTCAGGATAGTATTTTCT
>NC_022016.1:71321229-71354764 GCF_000317375.1 Microtus ochrogaster
AAAACTCATTTGTTGGGGCAGGGGGAGGTGGAGGCAGAGGGGGAAGACAAAGTCAAGGGGGAGGGTGCACAGATAGTGGCTAGCCATCGGTGGGGAAGGGCTAGTTCCTGCTGTTCACTTCACAGTGCCCACTAGATTCAGCTGTGAACTCTGTGTCTTCTAACCCTCTGCTCAGCACCCGGGTCTAGGACTCACTGTCTAAGTAGAGGTAATAATAGGCCCTATCTCACAGCACTGTTTCAGGTTAAAGTAAATTATTGTATGAAGAACACTCCCAACAACAACAGCCAGGACACTGCCATCACCATCCCGACATCCTCATTGCTCACTGGGTGACTCCTCCCATGCTCATACTGTCTTCAGAGCTCTGCTTCATATGCCAAGGTCATCTGATTATTTACATAGGCCCCATTTCCTTGTTAGTTTTCTTGTTTCCAGGAAGATATGATATAAGATGGACATTCAATCACAATTTTTTGAATAATGAATTAGATTAATAAAGTCTGTATCAGGGCTTATTTGTAAAGCCTCAAGTTTCAGGGTTTGAGCTCATAGAATTTGCTACTTCTTGCAATGACTCAGTTCAACTCTCCCCAAACTACCTTGCTGAAGAGAGCATTCAACCACAGATGCACCCAACCTACCCTTTCTCTGACAAGAGATTAAGCAAAGTCTAGCCTCCTGGCTCCTCTTCTAAGACTTATTCGGGCATTCACTATACTTTCGTTTTAGCAAGGTCAGTGTGTAGGCGGAGGCTGCTTGTTTGTTCCCGGCTGCTCAGACCTGAAATAATTGTACAAAACTGTACTAATTAAAACACTGCTTGGCCAATCACCTCTGTATATTGTTGGCTAGCTCTTATATCTTAAATTAACCCATTGCTATTATTTTATATTTTACCATGAGGCTTGTAGTTTACCAGTAAATGTCCAGGGCACGTTTGTCTTCTCTGTTGGCTATATGGCATCTCACTGACTCTGCCTACTTTCTCCTGGCATTCAGTTTAGGTTTCCTGCCTAGACCTACTCGGTCCTATCACAGGCCAAAGCAGCTTCTTTATTCATTAACCAATAAAAGCAACATATATACAGAAGGATTTTCCATACCATCAATGTATTTCTTTTTCTGGGTTAAGAAAAAAAGAAAAAAAAATGTAAGAAATGCAGTGAGCATCATAGTCTACATTTACGGTGGTTCTCAACCTTCCTAATTCTGTGACCCCTTAATATAGTTCCTCATGTCGTGGTGACCCCCAGCCATAAAATTATTCCATTGCTACTTCATAACTGCAATTTTGTTAATGTTATGAATCATAACGTGAATATCTGATATACAGGTATTTCTCATAAATGACCACAAGGTGGTCATGACCCACAGGTTGAAAAGTGCTGTCCTACAAGAGTTGAAAAATCATTATTTTGTCTTTCATGCCTTCCTGGACATTCGTGTTCAAAATATGACTGCTAGTATCCCATGTAAAAAATTTACATGAGAGGTCATTTTGGGGGTCTCCTTGTTTTAAAGTATCAGTCTAGGGCATCATGACCCAAGCCGTGCTCTCCCAGTATGTGGATTTCCTGCCCTCCTCCTGGTGGAACTGAGCAGAGTCACTCTAGTGCCAAGTGAACTGAGTTAGGGACATGGCCAGGCCACCAGGTCTCCAACATCTGGGCAGCCCTTGGTGTGTTAGAGAGAGGAGAGGAAAAGCTATGAGTGCCGGGAGGAAAAGGTCATTGGCAGAAGAACCTGGAGTTCAAATCCAAGCAAACTATGCTGACAATCTTACATAAACCATTAATGTTCTAGAACCCTCCCTGTCATCACCACATAAATGCTTTTTCTTGATGTTGTGAAGATGAGGTTACGCTTTATTCAGGAAGCATGTTGCTCCTGGAATCCTGGGGAGTGTGCCTCACTCATCCCCCTCGCATCCCCTCTGATACTGCGACAGTCATCCTCTCCTTTGTAATAGGCTACATAATGGTGCCTTATGGACACCTCAGACCCAGTGGTACCCTGGTAATTATCTCAGCTTGTGGAAATGTCAGGGTCTCAATGTCTGAAGAGTTCTAATAGCATTTGAATTTTATTAACCTGAGGACGGTTTCAAAGAATTATTTTAGGGAAGCAGGGCAGTCCCAAGAGCACGGCGTGCATTGAATATTTATGCATCTTGAGTGGGTGAATGAATACATGAAATAATGAGAGAATGAGCGGATAATACCAGCCAAAGAAGAGCTGCTGGGACTCAAACTTGGGTAGCAATGAAGCCTGCATGTTAAACCCCAGATACCCAGCATGACCACCAGAACCTTCTGACCTTTAGTGGAGGATTCAGTATGGCCTAATGCCATCTTTGCAGTGTTGAAGGAGTGGAGGCGGGCCGTTTCCTGCTGCCTGGCTATCTTTACCAGAAATAATTACACGGAAACTGTATTTTTTTAAACACTGTCTTGCCCATTAGTTCCAGCCTCTTATTGGCTAGCCTTTACATATTGATCTAACCCATTTCTAATAATCTGATATTGATCTAACCCATTTCTAATAATCTGTGTAGCCCACGAGGTGGCTTACGAGGGAAGATATTAACCTGCATCTGTATCAGGTGGGAGAATCATGGTGACTGCCTGACTCTGCTTTCTTTCTCCCAGCATTCTGTTCTGTCTACTCCACCTACCTAATTTTCTGTCCTATCAAAGGCCAAGCAGTTTCTTTAGTAATTAACCAATGAAAGCAACAGATAGACAAATGACCTTAACCAATAGACAGATGACCCTTCAGAAATTTTGGTAAGATGCAACCTAGTTGCATTCAGGGAGAAAAAGTGTAAAGAAAGGAATATTCACTCTAGTTCCAAATAATTTTTAAAAAACCTTAACTTAAATCAATATCTACATCTCTAAGTTTTTTTTTCCCCATTGGTGTGTTTCATTCACTAATATTTTTTGGAAACAGTCTTTCTATGTAGCCCAGGCTAGCACTGAATAGTCTATTTAGATCAGGCTGGACTCAGACCTGCAGAAGCCTTGTCTTAGCTTCCAGAGTGCTGGAATCCTGGCTGTACACTTCACACCTGACTCTCATTCCCTCGAATGTTAAGCATGGATTGTGTGTTCTCCCTGAAGCTTCACTCTTGGGCTGTGCTCAGCAACTTAATTTTTTAAATGGCTTTCTTCTTATGGTATATTCATCAAAGATCAATATAAATTTTCACTGGCTATTTTCTGGAATGAGGAAGAATCATGCTATTCAATACACAGCAAAAAAATATCTTCGGATCTGCTTATCAAATCTTTACCTAATCGACCTATTCAGCACATCATTGGCTTAGCTAATAACATCCTGCCATTTGCTTTCTTCTCCTTTTCTTTTTCTTCATTCATTCTCCTCCCCAAAAGTTTCTTTATTTCTTTCTTTATTTCTCTATGTAGCTAGATTCTTTTCTTGGCATTGTGGTCTAATAACCTCTCCTTAACCCGCTCCTCATGTAGAGTTGCCATCCCGGCTCTACAGAACTTCTGTCTGCTGGTCTGCCCTTCTCAAAATCTGTAGGAGAAAAATTCTGTGGCTAATTATACTCTATTGTTTTTACCCTATTTGACAGATAGATTGTAATTAATTATAGCCTATTTTTACCATATTTGCCAAAAAAGTACAATTGCCCCATCCTCATGTAGCTAATTATTGACTCAGTACAGTGTAGAAATACTAAGATTCACTCATTTGACAAGTATTTATTGAACACAGACTACATGTCAATCACCTTCCTCAGTGCCAAGAACTAAACAGGCAGTAGACTCATTAAAAATAGGTATAAACTACTTATGTCTGGTGATAACAAATGTAATAAGGAAAGCAAATGAGGGGGAGGGGCTGGGGAAGAGAAATCGGGTTACTTCTTGCCCGTATAAGTGTGTGACAACTGAAATTTGGACAGAAAGGAAGCCCTGAAATCATTTATAAGTATGCAGTGTTATTTGTGATGGCTTCAAGCAAGATCCCTGTGCTATGCTGTTGAGTACTGGGAGCCAGGAAGAATGTGGTACCCTTGAGGGAGCCCTCTCTACTCTGGTGCCAATGATGGCACAGACATCACTGCTACCTCCACAGGTTGCTCTGGATTGTCAGAGCATCTGGAATTCCCCCACCTCCCCAGCGCCCCTGAGTTTTACCAGCGAGGGGGGAGGGAAATGTGAGAACCTTTTGAAGTACGGATGGGGTTTGAAGTATAAGGTTGAAAAAATTACATGTGTCCTCGGCTTTCACACTGGGCGCAGTAGGAACAAGAGACAAGTCACCAAGAAGAAAAACATGTCAAATTTGTTTTAAAATGTTTTGTATGGCACTGAACCTTCAGAAATGAAGATGTGTAAAGCCCGGGGCAAAGTGGGCAGCTGTGCAGACTGACAGGGATCTGATTTTGTGGAAACACACTAAGGGACAGCCAGTAGGACTTTTCAACTGTAGTCCCTGGGCCCTCTGTGTGCAGCTTTCTTTACATCTCAGTGTGGAACAGACTGCTGTCACATGAGGGCATTCAATGGAGAAAAGAGATTGCTAGCGAAGAAACTTTCGTATTTTCAATATTGTGTGTGTGTGCGCACGCGCGTGCGCGTGTGTCAAGTATACACACATACACATGGATAACAGAGAAAGTAATAACCCCCTAAAACTGCAGTTACAGGCAGTTGCGATTGACCCAGTGTAGGTGCGGATAGCCAGGTCAGGGGGCTGGGTTCCCTGGAAGAGTAGAAAATGCTCTCCAAACACTGAGCCATTTTCCAGACCCTGAAGAGTGATTTCTCTAGACTGTATGACTTACTTCAGAGCAAGAGTCCTAGTTTCTCCCCAGAAGAGAATTCTAATGTTTCTGGCATGCATCAGGAGAGAAAAGGAAGAGAAAAGGATAGAGGTGTCCCAAAGATCTGGCTTCCAGGCCCCTCCCAGTCCTCTCAATGCAGAGTACCATGTTCAGTGTGCCAAGGTGGCCATAATTGGGGTATGGTGTTTTGTGGGTGACAGCTATATGGAGGTAAAAATGGAGACAAAGCAAAAGCTATGTGTGGACGGTCAGGGCAATCCATGATGACAGAGGGTGAGCTCACTATGCAAAGTGCAGGTCAGAGTTACCACCAGAGATGCCAGTTGCCTGCATGGAGGAATGGCATGCAAGTCATGTCTGACGTGCTGGTTTACACCACCAGCAACGGGAACCCATGGGAAGTCGGAGAAGGCAATGGATGGGGGTCAATGTTCTTTTCTGCTGTTTTGTGTTGTGGTATTGGGTACTGAACATGGGGCCTTGTACCTGATAGGGGAGTGGTCTACCACTGAGCTGCAACCCAGCTTCTTCTGGACTTTTTATCTCGAGATAGTATCTTACAGAGCTTTTCAGACTAGCCTGAAACTCAGCTGGAGCTCAGACAAGCCTAAAATCTGTAATCCTCCTGTCTCAGCCACTGGAGAGGCTTGTTTTATAGCCCTGTGTCATCAGGCCCAGCAGGACTCAGAAAAAAAAAAACCGAAAAGCTGACTTAAAGAAAAGAAATGCTTCATCCGGGAGCAAGGGCAGAGCTTAGGCAAGAAGGCAAGGTGGAGACCAGCCCAGACACTGGGTCTCAATCAAATCCTGCTCTGTCGCTGGGCCCTGCAGCTGTCCTTCTCTGTCCACAAACCGTCTAGTCACCGGGGTCACCTCCCAATAGCTAGCACATCTCAGGTGCAGTCTGCTAATATCTGGGGCTCTCCTTGCAGGCTGTGTCCTCTCTCTCTCTCTCGTCCTGTTGTCCTTTCATGCAGAGATCTACATGGAAGGGAACAGGTGTTGTGAACGGTACTAGAGAAAAGGAGAATCGGGAAGCAACATCTTCAAGGCCAAAATAATAACATCTTAATTGGAAATGTACCGTGAAGAGGCTAACCTATGTAGATATATGCAAATCCTATGCAAATACACATGTGGTCTCTCCGACTATTGTCAGAACCTCAATTTGACTCGTGGGAATTCCGAACACTAGATTCTCTTGCTTTTAGCAGAGGCTAAGGGCTGTTGATGAACAATTCTGGGTTTTACCTATGTTTAAACCATAATTAAGAAATATATTGATGGCAACCTGAGCTTAATTAGCCTAATTGAATGTTGGAATTGATTGGGTCTTGAGAGAGCCTGGTCTCTGAAGCTAAGCCTTGGGGACCTCGCTGGTGTAGATGGCAAACTAAACTTAAAAGTCCCTAACAGAAATGAAAAGGAATGGGCAAGAAGCCACTGGGAGTTTTCCTAAAGGGAAAGGGTTTTTGTACGAGAGTTGAAAGACGAATGCTGAAATCTCAAGTCACACACAGCCATTCTAGGTCAGACCGCTCAGTCAAATGGGAGAAAATGATGTCAGGAAGGGAGATTCGGGGAGACGGAGGCGGGTGGCAAGCACTGAGGATGGATGTGTTATGTGCTGCTGAACAGAACACGGGACTAAATGATACAGTTCAGCCCAGTACTCCAGGCTCTCTCCACACAAAGCACTTGTACTATACAATGTGAGGAAGGGCTATGGGATCCTTAATAAGGTGAATGAGAAAGGATTTCAGCTATGTTGTGTGTCATTGCCTTTCAGGTATTATGAACTAATTATATAAGCTACCATAGTTTATAAACCTTGAAAACCAATAGCATAGCTCCACCTTTGCTCACATTTTACAGTGTGTCCTTGGACAACTGTTTTTTACATTTCTGAGCCTCGTTTTAATTTATTTTGTTTTTTTTTGTTGTTTTTTTTTTTGTTTGTTTGTTTGTTTTTTCGAGACAGGGTTTCTCTGTGGTTTTGGAGCCTGTCCTGGAACTAGCTCTGTAGACCAGGCTGGTCTCGAATTCACAGAGATCCGCCTGCCTCTGCCTCCCGAGTGCTGGGATTAAAGGCGTGCGCCACCACCGCCCAGCAATTTATTGTGTTTTTAACTAGGAATGGTACAAATCCATCTAGTAAGAAGGAGGAGAGTTGAAGAGATACTGAGGCCCTCAGTATCTAGGTAATCACCTACTATCAGCGGTCGGGCTGACACACAAATCTAGGCCCAGGTCCATATCTATCTCTCCATGCGTTTCTGGCTTAATCCCCCAGCTCCACTCTGGCCCATTTCTCTTTAGAGCAGCTGTGAGGACTCTATCTACAGGTGTTGGCTGTCTCCACTTCCTCCCGTCCCTTGCAGTGGCTGACCCACTAGTGTGTGCTCACACCTCAGAGTTCAAGGTCATCTCTGCTCTCCTCTGTATCTCACTTCCTCAGCAGCATCCACACTCAGCTCTTCTTCCATGAAGTCTCTCCCTTCCACCCCCATGATGATGGGAAGATGATAAAGCGTAAGCTAGAATATACAACACAAATTACATTTCTCATTTCATTTTTACAATATTGCACATACGCATATATGCACAGCTCTACCGTCAGGCAGGAAAATGAAATTGCTGGGAGGGAAAACAGCCCAAATGTTACCAGATGTTATTTCTGAGCATGGTTGGAACTTTTCAAATTATCCACAAGGCATATATTATTTTTAATGAGAAAAATAAAATGGTTTAAAAAAAATTGTGGTTGTACTAGCCTAGAAAGCCTTTGAACCTGGGTTTCCACCCCGCCCTTCTCCCCCAGTGCTGGGGGACCAACACTCAAGAGAGGTCTGTTTTCCCTCTGAATTCCTCACTTCCTGCATCCTTGTTTTCAATTTCCAGACCTTGTTGGATGTGAAATTTAGATGCAACAGGGATTGACTTTTATGAGGTGGCCTCTCCTGGGCTTTATTTCCTTAGCCGTCATGACGCTGGACTCATGTTTTCTCTTATAAGGGTCTTGGTATGTTAGTATGATAAAGGAAGAGAGGCTGGCAGGTGAATAGACAGACGGAGAACAGGGATGGGGTGAGGTGGGGGTGTTAATGAGTGTGTAACAGGACAGGTGGGGCCACATCTTTCTGGTGCAGCTGGCCCAGTACCAAGGCACCTTGGGCCTGCCTCAGCCCCTCTTTGACCCACTGCCCTTTATTGTCCTTCTTCTTATTGTGGCTTGGGCTCCTATGAAAACCTTTGAAAATGCTGAATTCCTTGTCACCTATACACTGTCTCAGGTTTGAGCTGCAAGAGAACCAAACACATTTTTAAAAGTATTGTAGCCGGGCTCTAGAATATTGCAAAAACACAAAATCTCTTTTTTCACAACTGAGAATCTAACTTTCCACAAACACCTTTGGATATTTTGTAGCAATTTCTTCCTTCAGGCATGGGGCCTGGAGTGATCTTCTTATGACTTCTAAATTCTGCTCTAAAAATGTAAACTCTTGTGTGACCCTTGCAAAATGAGGGTTATTCAGCTATTGCCTGGCCCCAAACACACACCTGCCACCATTCTGCCTGTGGCTACTACGCATACCTCCACATCTGTCTCAAGAATTTCTTTACTTTGATGTAGTTCAGAACCAAGTTGCAAATTTCCTTCAGCCTCCGGTATTTTGCTACCTGTCTGGCTTGGACGATTCTAATCATCCTGCACTGTGGTTTCTCTCTAAGTCGTGGCTCTTGGTGCTTCACTGAATAGAACGGCCCTTCTCTGTCTGGCCTGGACCTCTTCTTAACACAGATTCCACATTGCAAAGCTGTGACTCTCGTGGAACAACCATGTCTCCAGGTGGCCACGTGGCTTTCTCCTTTGACTTACGTGTAAGTATCACAAGACTGTACAAACCAGATAAATCCCAAAACTCATAAGAATTCTTTTAATAAAAAAAATGCAATAGGTTATTAAGTGTTTGCCTTAGAATTTTGCCATTACCTTCCCATGATGTTTTTTTTTTTTTTTTTTTTTTTTTTTGTGTGTGTGTGTGTGTGTGTGTGTGTGTGTGTGTACACCATACTAGTCAGGTTGTAATGTCACTAATGTCTGGATTTATACTGTGTTCTAATCAGTAGTCCTTTCTAGATGGTTTTTTCCCCCCTTGAGGCTTTTTGTAGCCTAGCACTAAATCTGCTTAGTTCTCCTTAGTTCTCTAAATCAGTGTTCTCCTTTGCTTAGTAAGAAGGCTGTAGGTTCCCACTCTGGAGCTATTTAGCCCAACAGTTCACAGAACAGACTTTCTGGGACCGTCCTCAGTTTAGCATGAGGCTTATACATGCAGGCAGTGTAGCAATGCCATGGCCTGGGGTAATTTGTTCACTTCCTGGTGCTTCTACTTTCTTAGCTCTAACACAGGGTTAATGATTTATCCCCACATAATAGCCTGGGGTAAATATTCAGTGAAGCAGGAGTTTGTGTCAATATTTAAAATGGTGCACAGAACATTGTAAACACTCAGGTCAGCTTTAAGTAGCTTTATAATTTTTAAATTTGCACCTTATTAAGGGTAATACATAGTTTTATTTTTCTGTTCTCATAGTCAATATCAAGATACCTGGAAAGGTTATTTTTGTCCTTTTCTTATGCTTCTGCATCCTGCCTTTGTATTCATTCTGCCATTGGGTACCAGCATGTCTCGGATTGCTTCATTGAAAAGTATGCCTTTTGTCAATATAAAATAACATCCTTTGTCTCACATAATGCATTTTTGCCATGAATTTCACTTTTAACTGTGGCAAGTTGCTGCTCTCTCTGTGTTTGTTTTGTGAGCTTGATAAATATTTGCCAACCTTATCCCCCTTTCTTCTTGTTTTTGTTTTACTGTTTGTCTGTTGCAAGCAGCATATGGTGGAATTTTGCTTTTAACCCAGTATGAAAGACTCTATCTTTTATTAGGGGACTTAAACCATTTATATTTACCGTCATAACTGGTATGTGAAGTCTTATGCCCATATCTCTGTTTTTATACTTTCTCTCCTTTATGTTTTGTCCAGGCTTCTTTTGTTTCCTGTTTTTCTTATTCAAGCTAACTTATCTTCATATTTTTCTGTTCTTTCCTAGTGATTTAGCCACTAAATTTCCTAGTGTCTTTTAGCCAATCCCAGATGAATTTGCAAAAATAATACTTAAGTTCCTATAGTAATAGCAGTGTATTAATAATAGGTGGCCAGGCCACTGAGCATGGAAATCAATAAAACATGTCTTAAACCCCATAGAAACAATGGTGGTCCTTCCTCAAGCCAGTTCCCCATGGTGGTGTAAAGCCAATGTTGCTTAACTCTTTGGAACATAGGAGCTCATGTCACCTTCCATTTCCTCTGAGACCTAAGTACCATGTGCAATAGGCATGCCTCACTGCTAACCATTCTCCAAACCAAGACAAATTCTCACGTACCTCCATATTTTTGCTCATCCAATTCCCTCCTTCTGTGAGAAGACCCCTAAGACCTGATTCTGTATATGTGTGCTGCCCCTGACTGCTTCACTTTCCTCTCTAGATAGAATTATGTACTAGAAGTCACTAGTTCGACCAAGACTGGCACCAAGTTTCAACCCTGTTATTTGTAGCTAATTATTCCCCGGATTTTTTTTTACATAGAACCAAATGTGTTTCACCCGCACAATGAGAGCGACTTCGATGTCTCAGTCAGAGAAGGGACTAGATGAGATAGGAAGTATACGAAGAGTGGAGTGTATGGCACAGAACAGGCATTCAAAACATTTTAAATTAAAGAATACAGAATGGAAAAACAGGAGGAAAGGAAGAATGGATTTTTTTAAAATTCATGATACATATTTAAAAATCATGTTATAAAATGACTTTTTTTTTTTTTAGAAAGACCAATGTTTGTATTTCTGAACAACACTATTGGCTCATTTTAAATAGCCCCCTCCCACCACAAAACCTTTGATTTCTGGGACAGAATAACAGTCACATGGTCCACAAAGCACCTCCTGAGCAGACAGCATCTTCATTTATATTGGCCTGCCTTGCAAGGGACCATAGGCCTAGGGCAAATTTATTAAAGTGGAGTCTATTTATTCAATTTATTAAACAAGGGATATGTGAAGGGTTTTCATTTAAAGGAGAGAGGTGATTTTTCCCGTTTGACTTTAGAAGGCAGGGCTAACTCAGGGAGGAAAAGTTATAGAAAGACAGATTTTAGCTCAATGTAAGAAACAGCAAAAGGTTTATTGAAAGAGGATCCATCTTTTCATTCATCTGACATGTTTTCATCAACAGAGCATCTGAGAGGAGCTGATGCCTTTTACATAGCTTGAATTTTTTTCCTCTGGATCACCGTGGTAGACTCTTTCACATATGCCAATGTGTCCCTTTGCCATCCATACGTGCTAATACTTCCATAACAACCATCCAGGCATTGTTTGTGTAATTACCCTCTTAAACACACAATTCTGTTATGCAGACATTAAAACTCAACAAAGTTGTCGCTTTCCAGATTGAGCAATATTCCCATGTGCTTAAGTCAGATTTCTCCCTTCTCTTTAGGGTTAATTCTCTTCCCATTGACTTCACAGTCTCCCTAACAACAGAGTATCACTTCTGCTTGGCCACCAGAAATCAGATGCAAGACTAAGAGGCTCCACCATGCCATTTTCTCTCTTCCCCAACACTCTTCTTGTCTTCTGCCTATTACCAGTCCATCTCTGCCAGCCCCCAGACAGCCCCAACACATACAGAATGAAATCCTTGATATCTCTGCCCTTCAGGCTGTGAGTGGGGCCACTTCTCCAAAGCATTGCTCACCACTAGACACACCCTCCATTTCATGGTCTCATGTGTGCTTTCCTCATTCGTATTTGTGGAGACATGTGTGATGTCTGGAAGTAGCAGAGAAGAGTGAATGGTTCTTCCCTGATGAGGAAGTGAAAGGAAGACGCCATTCACAAAGCTTTGAAGAGAGTTGATGAATGAATAAAGGCAGTGAGTCCCCCAAGGATGAAGTAGCAGGAAGCTGATGCCATTGTTACTTCTCAAACAGCAAATTTGGAAGCCTGTTGTCTTTTGAGCAGGTGAGAGTCTGCTATAAGTAGTCACCTGCCATTCCGGATGGCACAGCTACTGTAAGGTAGGCTCTAAGGCAGTAGGGAAGAAGAGAGAACTCCAGATTCCCTCCTGGTTCCTTCGCATCCCATCAGAGAGTCTCAGTGTTGGAAACAAACCAAAGGTATTGGAGGCCCCATGACATTGCCGCAGAGGCAGTTTGGTGGTTCAGAGAGCCAGCAAGAAAGGGGGCCCAATAGGAAGCAACTGGCTCAAAGAGGCGACTGGACAAGCAATCTTATGGACAGAATCAAGACGTGAAATGAATATTGAGAAAAATGAGGGCGTCTCCTCCAGCTTCTAATGCCCAACGTTCAGAAAAGAACGGGAAACTTGTATAAGGGTTTCTTCTTGAGGTTGCTGTCATTCTCTTCACAGCCCTGTCAAACACCATGCTAGTCTATATGGAAGAGTCATTTTGGATGTGAGGAGTCATATCCATTCCCTCACCAGAGATTTGCAAAGTATTGTACTTTATCCTCAATACTTGGAAGGAGAGGGTGAAGATGGTTGGATGACTTGTATTAGTTCATCAGGGCATACTAGGGAAAGCAGAGGCATGGATTAGTCATTGCAGGATGTCAGATGCAAATGGGATAGGGAGAGGAAGAAAAGGGGCTTTCAGTGAGCAGAATGAACAAGGCCATTCCTGGAAGCTGGCAAGGCAGCTGCTGAGGAATTCCAAATGAGGATACGGTGTGTGAAGAAAGAGCTAGAAGAAACTGTGCCTCCAATCTCAATGGGCTCAGGAGCTTCTTAAATAGGCCAAACCTCACCAAATCTTTGCTTCTTCTATATACCAAGTCATAAGGAGATGATTTCAGAGAGGTCAAGTGTCGCCCCTCCTGCCCATTTTCCCCAATAACCCTGTAATACAGGAAGGTGTCCCAGGTCCCTGAGTGTGCACCTATAGGAGAAGAGCTTGGCAGTACTTAGTGGTGTGCTTGGGTATACAGGGTCTAAAGCCAAGTTCTTTCACGTTAATTGATCTTTTCTCAAAGCCTCCAGCTTGCAGGCTTTCTGCACAATTCTAATAACTTGCCTGAAGTTGATTCCTAAATTGATGAATTCCAGGAAAGACAAATTTTGACCTAATGCTCAGTGACAGGACAACACAGATTCTGAGATTCTGCTACATGGCAGGAATACATGCCATGCCTCTTAGGTATTATGGAAATTCTGTGGTCAATTTTGCAAATAGGAAAGTAGGATTCTCTGAACCACCAGGACCACCTGATGAGATAATAATAAAACAGAATTCAACCTCACAGGGTAGGAATCGAAAACTGCCCTTTTTGCCATGGTATTGTTTGTCTCTGCAGGATGAGGCACGCCACATACAGTCAGTACAGAACACCGGGCAGAAGGGGGCTTTTCTCCTGTAAATGAATACATGCATATAACAAGGTTTCTAGAAGGACATAACAAATGAAGATGCCCTCTTGTTTCTTGCTTCCATGATGTTGTGCATGTCAGTCCCACAGCCTGTCTGTACTTATCTTTCCCTTCCCCATGCTCCACACAGCCTCACCGCTTCTCCTTTCCCTGTATCATTTTAAACTTGGCTCAGATGTCTCTTCTGTGGGAAGCTTTGCATACTTGTAAGTATTAGCTGTGTCTTAAGGACCCCGCCCCTCCCAGACACTGAACCCCTTTGAACTCTTCCATGGGGCTTTAAGAACTGTCTGCACAATGGAGTCCACCAAATAAATAAATCCAGATCTTAGAAATCCTACAGCATGCTAGGTATTTTCTAAATGATATCTTTCCTTTCTAGAGACAGGAGACATTGAGCAAAGACTCAGAAGCGGGCAAGATAGCAATTACTTTGTTTGAATTAACATATTCCAGGAAATCTACCTCTCTGCCTGTTTCTTACAGAAGAAGTATCTCCAGGTCTCTGTGATTTGTCCAGGCTAGGTCTTGACCAGCACCATCCAAGTTCCTTTGGCTTTGCATGCAGGGCATGGATCTAGGGACCATCTCTGACCTGACACAATGCTGAGGTTCTTCCGCTCACAGGGCAAAGGCAAGGCTAGCTGATGGATTGGCAGGAGCCGGGCAGCACACAAAGTAACAGTAAAACAGAATGATAATGCATTTTCTAATGGCCTCCTTCACAGCTGTGTACACTGATTTAATCTTTGCAAAGCACTCGATTGTTTATGAGGCCTCTGGGTCCAATTTTATGCCTGACTGAAGAGGTTGCTAATAGCTGCCATATTTGTGTTTAAGGACCTGCAAAGGATTAAACGAAGTATTTTAAAGCAATGAGCCATAATAAACTAATAATATATTGCAAATAATAAATGTTTTTTAGTCAATAATTGCCTACAAATCTGGTGAACTTTAAATGACAAAAGGTACTAATTACAAAGGCAGCCATCCCATGTCTCCTTCAGTGAAGATGAAAAATCTGAGATGGGTAGGCAGTTTGGGGCATTTCAAGTCATTGGGAATGGTGACATGATCCCTGAACTCTTCCACTGGCGTCATGGCTAAGAACCATCAAAGTCACTTAGTGAAATTCTGGGTTTCATTTCCACCTTAACAGGTTGGAGGGCTAAGCCATGCACTTAGATTGAAGATTTACACACATTTACACACACACACACACACACACACACACACACACACACACACACACACACACCCATGTTCTCTTCCCTGGCCTAAGGTTTTCATGCTTAATTTGCATTTAGGACAATTGCCAGAGAAACAACCATGCTGCCCTGGAGGATCTTGGAACTGTGCTTAAGTGGGACTTAAGAAAAGGAGTTCATGTTTGTATATGGCTTTGCAAAGTGCCAACTTGGCTCGTAATTCCGTTGCAGTATCTGAGACACGGGGATATGAACTAAGTAGCAAAGTACCAAAGCCAAGCACGGCTGCCACTCATGCTGTGTCTTCTTCTCTGCGCGCTCTATAGGATGTAGAAGAGGGTCTTCCTTTCCTATACTTTGGAAGAACACATTTTGCCCATTTCAGCTCTTTTGTCATGAGCTTTTGGCTTCTGATTCCTAGATGATAAACAGTCATTTAAATTTGAGACTAGATTTTAAACTCAATGAAAATTTAAATTATCTGTAATTCTGAAATTCAGAAAATTCAGCATAAATTTTCTGCTGCATTTTCTTCCATGAAAATGATATGAAATATTGGAATTAAATGATACAGATAAGTAAACTAAATACTAAGCTATTCAGTACCTTGACTTTCAAAAAACATTAGTTGATACCATTGGATAATCTCTGACAAATATTTTTTAGCAATTGCTGAATATTCCATAAAATGTAGAATCTTGATTACTATTTAAGATTTTCCAAATTTTGCCTTATAATTAAAAGTCAACAAATATGGAATCTAATGTTGCATCTGTTAGACATTTTATGTATTTTTTAATAAACAGATCAACTTTTGCATATATTTCTGATAATTTCTTTTTAATGAATTCCCAGTGTGATAGTTACTTAATAAAGTTATTTAAATATTACAAGTCTCTTGTTATATGCCCCGAAATCAATCATAAAGGGCAATGATAAATTCTAGCATTCAGTGGGTACTCATAGATTCTAAAACCTATTTGTTTATTTTTTAAAAAGGTACTTTAATCACAAATTGGTTTGTATTTGTTTTCCTTATTATCATATATTAAACGAGATACAGTTAACAAGAATTTCTGGAAAATTCACTATTTAATTAAAACTTAGTCTAATAGCATTATCTCTAATAATTATTGAGAATTTTTTTCTTTTATTAAGAAACTTTTTAATACAATCTTTTCCCATTTTACAAAGCTAGCCCTGTTCCCATTCCCTCCCCTTCTCCCATCCTACCCTTCTCCCTAACCCCCTATCCAATCCTCAGAAAGGGTAAGGCTTCCCATGGGGAGTCAACAAAGTTTCATACTTCACTTCAAGGCAAGACCAAGGCCCTCCTCCCTATATCTAGGCTGAGCAAGGTAACCCTCCAAAGAGAATGAACTCTAAGATGCCAGTTCAAGCACTAGGGATAAATCCTTGACCCACTGCTAGTGGCCCCACAGACTGCCCAACCTCACAACTGTCCC
Source organism: Microtus ochrogaster (assembly GCF_000317375.1). Classification (NCBI taxonomy): domain Eukaryota; kingdom Metazoa; phylum Chordata; class Mammalia; order Rodentia; family Cricetidae; genus Microtus; species Microtus ochrogaster. The sequence goes on from NC_022016.1 coordinate 71,337,242, forward strand.
CCACATTTAATGGGTCTAGTTTGTTCCTGTGCAGGTTCCCCTGATATTAGTCCCGAGTCAGTGAGCTCTCACTAGCTCCGGTCAGCTGTTTCTGTGGGTATCCCCACCATGGTCTTGACCCTTTGCTCATATTATTGGTCCTCCCTCTCTTGGATTGGTCTCAGGAAGCTTGGCCCAGTGCTTTGTTGTAAATCTCTGTATCTGCCTCCCTCAGTTGCTGAATGAAGGTTCTATGATGACCATTAAGGTAGTCATCAATCTGATTACAGGGGAAAGCCAGCCTAGGCATCCTTTCCACTGCTGTTGTCAGAGTCTTAGCTGGGGTCATCCTTGTGGAATCCTGGAAATTTCCCTAGAGCCATATTTCTCGCTAGCCCCTTGATTGCTCCCTCAATCAGGATATCTCTTTCCTTGCCCTCCCTCCCTGTGCTTCCCCCCTTTTGAATATCTTTTCCCCTCATGTCCTCCTCCTCCCTTTCCTTCTCCCTTCCCCCTCTCCTCCCAACCTTCCCTTCTCCTCCTCCCTATTCCAGATTCCCACTCTTTTCAGGAGATCTTGTCTGTTTCCCCTTTCCAAAGGGATCCACATTAAATACCAGAAACCCTCCCACAAACTTGATGTGCAATCTCTCTGTAATCCTACAAGACACACCTTGAAATCCTTTATCCTTTCTGCCAGTTGCCCGGGCCAAGCAGCAGCTTTTTAGGTGTATCATGCTCTCTGCTTCACCCTCAGTGTTTATAGGGAAGACTCCAGTGGAAAAAAAAGATAATTAATTATGATGGGATATGTGCTGGATGGAAGATCATGCAAAAAAAAAAAAATCCAGGAAGAAGGTTTCTCTGAAGGGGTCAAGGAAGGAGTATCAGGATTTTATAGGGAAGACTGGCCTTTTCCATGAAGTATAAAAAGGAAGAAGACAACATGGAGAGAGCACAGCAAGTACCAGATTCAGGACACAAAGAAGTGGGAGGTGGTGACACCGAGATCCTGCAGCCTAGGATGCTTACTCTTGAAAGTATCAGGTTGAGTCTGGATTTGGTCCAAATCCAGCTATTGCACCTGCTTGAATATTTAATGTGAAAAAATATATAAAGGCTTAGCATATAATAAATGGCTATCATAGAATAAACAATAAGTACCCTTGATAACAGTGATTGGCAGAGTTAATAAAAGCAGTTAATAAGAGGTAATAGTAATGGTGGTGGAGGGAGTAGAGGGGAGGTGGAGGTGATGCTGGGGACAGAGGTAGCTATCCTGAAGGTGATAAAGATGGGGTACAGACAGAGGTAGTGGAAGCTGAGCTGGTGTTTGTGATAGTAGGTATTATTTCTCAACTATTAAATGCAAGAGAGATGAATGGAACACATACACGGTGGCACAGTGGAAAGATGAAGATGGAATAGTGGTCATATATCAAACCAACCAGGACATCATGTGCCAGTCCAATAAGCTGGACAATTTTCCTGAAAGCTACAGCAATAGAGAGGAGGGCAAGGTCTTCATTAGAGACATGATGTGATCTAATTTAGAATGGGAAAGATACTTTATGCTGGGAATCCTTCCAACCCTGCTGTCTAGACGTCCAGCCACTCTCTTTCTACGAGATCCAATTTGATTCGGAGCAAACAAATAACAACGACAAAAAAAAAAAAAAAAAAAAAAACCCAAACCATGTCGTCGCCAGAGGATGTTACCTGGAAGGCCTAGAAATTTCCTGGATGAGTCAAGCAGTATGATGAGAGCCTGGTTAAGATGGCAAGCGGGTGCAACGGAGAATAAAACAGAGATATTTCACATGCAGAAAGGAGAATTAGGGATATCTAATAAACACCAATGAAGAAAGCATTGATGGTGGTCATGGCAACCTCCACTGGATGACTTTAAGAAGGATTTTAAGTGGATTATTTCTTTTAAAATTTTCCTTTTAAAAGACCCTTCCTGCTATGACCCGGTTAATGGACCTTGGAGTGAAGGAAGGAAAATACTAAAACCAGAAGAGAAGGAAGGATTGTGATAGTGGAAATGGGTGAGCAGACACTTAGGGGGCAGGTGTGCACATTGTCATCAACAGAGGGGAGTAATGGAAATCACAGAGGAGTTCAGTCCCTGGCTGGAACACTCCGTACTTTATAGAAAGCAGCTGGAGAAGTGTTTTCTGAAACAGGGACCCCAGGAAGAGGAATCTTTGTGGGGTGCTATGATGAGACGTGGTGCCACAAGCCAGGGTGTATTCCTCCTCTTCTGTTAGAGAAGGCTGTAAAGAGGAAGGTATAGGAGGCTTGGAGGGGGAAAGACAAGATCTCTGCTAGCTATTATATGCAGCAATAACCCTCGCTGTGTTTATTGCCCATTTAATAGAGTGTACATTACAACCCACAGTGATAATCAAGATATGGGGATGCCAAATAAGCTGCAGAGATACCATAGGTGGGAGATTTATTTTCCTGCAAAAAGGTTCACGTTTGTGAAAATGGATTCAGGATGAGTCTCCGTTCTTGCCTTTCTTAGATTCAGGATGAGTCTCAGTCCTTGCCTTTCTTAGTTTCCCCCTCATTCCCCAAAGAGTGAGCTCAGAAGCCTTTGCGTCTGCGCAATTGGAGGCCAAGATGGTGAGCATCCATGAAAGAGTGACCTGGAAAGGGGTGACTCGCCCCTGGGGTTCTGGAGGCTGCTCTTTTCTCAGAAAGAAAACGATAAGGACATGCTGGATTTTGCTGTCGCTTTGGTACAAAGAGAAACTCTTCCTGTCACAGCCCAAAGCCTCTTTTTGTTAAAGATTCACTTTTAGTATAATTTTCTCATATCATATGGTTGTTCTGTAAAATAAGATCAAAAAATGTCCCAGAAAGGTTGCAACAATTAAATGAGAAAATACTCATTAGGTTCCAAGGGTCATGTTGGTGGCTGTTCAGTAAAATGGGGATTCTTTTCACTTTCTCTCCTTCTTTTCTGCCCCACACTCTAACACAGTCAGCCATACCCATGAGGCGCCCATACTCTTGAGGCATGGATTTTATGTGGTCTCAGAGAGGGTAGGGAGTCCTTTCTTTTCCTTGGAGCCTTGGCCCAAATGGTCACAATGCCTTAGCGCCTGTGTTAGCCAAGGCTCAAGCGGCCTCCTACCGAAGGTCACAGGCTCTGTTAGCCCAGGTAGTCAGTTCTCTCTCTGTTCTTGGGCGCTGGTAGTTTTTTTTTTTTGGGGGGGTGGGGGTGGGGGGCGTATCTTGGAAACGGCAGCAGCTGGTGGCTGCCTGAGCAGTAACCCGGCTGCAGGCTTCAGGAGGAGGGAAATGCAACATCTGTGTTTCTCCAGCAAAACAGCAGGGCTATTAAAATAGCTCTTGGGCACCATCTATCACTTCTATGGCTGCGCCATCTCCCTTGTTTGCACAGGCTGTAGCTGGAGGAGCGAGTCTGGAGAGGCAGGCTGAAAGATTGGCGGAGGAGTCGACACGGCCTCTGGAGACTAGGATTCACATCCATGCTTTGCCTAAAACATCCGGGTAACATTGAGCAAGCTATCTGGACTCTCAGGGCCTCATTTTCGTCCCTTAAAGTCCTCAGAGGGAGTCTGTGGTTTCTAATGACAACCAATACTTGGAAATCGGTGGGAGGTTTCTTTGTTATCTGATGTTGGAAGACTTATTCAATGCTTCCATGACTTAGCGTCCATTTCTATGAGCAAAGGCAATGTTAGTTGTCATAAAGGATGGCAAATTGTTTGTGATTCTTACTATAAAGTCCTAGTCATAATTCCCAACTTAAAATAAGTTCCCAGATAATATTGTCTGATAGCTCATAAGTCCATCACTACACAGTCTGAGCACAGAGTCTAAAATCACATTAAGAGTGATTTTTGTCAAGGATTGTGCGTGTCATTCCCATCTTGCAGACTGGCCACATGGTTCCTCACAGATGTACCAGTTGGAGAATTTCTCCCGCTCCATCATACTTCAAGACAGAGCACAGATTTTCTTCTTTATGAAACTGTGAGCCCTCCAACAGCACGAATGACTCATCAGGTGCTATCGTAACTCTCTCCAGTGCAGTAAAGGATGGGTCAATGGACCTGAGAGCTGGGCTTACTCTGATGCCCACTCCCATTGACCAACAGTAGATGAGGAATGAGCTGGCCTCAGTCCTGGCCAATATATATAACATCTCTGATTCCTCTGCTCCTCATTATAGATTTCATTGTATCTTATATCTGCACAGAACAGTATAGCTATATGTATAATCCATGCATAGGTATGTATGTTTGTATTTATGTATGTATATGTGTGTGCATGTTTTAAGAGTGATTATTATGAAGTGCTGTATGTATATTCTTTCCACATATGCAGTACAATTTGTATTGCATTTATTTCCCCATCCACTGGCATATTTGAAGAGGCAACCATGCTGCTGAATTTCTATGTACCTTTGTTTAAATAACCTAGTGCTTGAAACACAGTAAGTGTTAATGAATGTTTAGAGAATGAATTAAAACTCTAGCTAATTCTAGAGTAATTATTCATTGATTGTACTGTATGCTCATGAAGGCAGTTACCATGAGCCTCCTCTGCATAGTATTCACTTTATCCATAGTTTTCTTTTTAGACTAATAATTCCTCTTAGCAGAAAAGGTGAAGTATGAATAAGAAAATTTGTATTTCTGTAAAGCTTCCCTTCACCCTTCCAACCAGCATCCCTTATATCAGTGCAGAACTGCAGACAAAGCTCTCAGGATTTTTTTGGAACCTAAAATCTTACCATGATTTCAGGATTTGCTACAGGTCGTGTGGTTATTTAATGCTACTTGTATTTTCACATTGTGTTTTCTAATGCATTGCACCATGAAAGATTTCAATTCATCATCTTCTGTTTGGAATTTTTAATAGGTTAATAGGATGCAAATAGAAGCCATATTTTTTTTAGTCTGTTACAAATATTGTACACAGATATCACTATGCTATAGGGGCAAAATGTAATGAAATGTAATTTAATATGATACTTCCAAGCACATGAGATTGTTCCTGAGGGCTTTATGGCCACAGTCCTAAACTGTGTTAAACCATAGCTAAAACAAGTCTAAACAAAATGAGTTTTTCCTCATTATACTGCCCTTCCTAGTTTGACGGCTTTTTGTTGCCCATGCCAAATGCTGTTTTGAGTTTCATGTGGTTAGGCTGGGCTATAAAGGAGTTTGCAAAGATTCCACTCTCCTCATGAGAATATATTGCTGTTTCCACTTTTAGCCTGCTCTTCAATTCACCAACTAGTCTATTTATTAATTCACCAAACCCACTCACTCTCTTATTTATCCTATTCTAGGTCTTGCTATAGCCTCCTGGAGTTAAGCTTTCTGTTTCTCATGCTCTCATTCTTGATTCATAAGCTGTGGAGTCCAGGACAACCTTCCTTAACAGAACCTAAGATAGTTCCTTGTTCTTAAAGGGGTCTGAATATGCATATACACAGGGAGAATGAATGTGTATTTTCCCTGCATGTAGTAGAGATTCCTTTACTCTAAGAATTAATTGAAATTATGTAGGACATGTAACACTCAATTATTAGGTAAAACACACTAACAAACCCATTCCTATATCTATAAGAAAAATTAAACACTTCCAGATTTTCTCTCTGGAGGAAGCAATAAGCCAACTTTGCCGGAGGAACACTTAGCACGTAGTATTTGATCTGTTCTTTTACTGATGAAATATAGCAGGACGCCCTACTCAAAATACATGGTAGTAACCACCAAGGAAACATGGGCAGGGGCATATTTATATATCCTGGCTTGGGAAAATTCCAGATAATGTCAGTGAGAATAGGTCCAGCTGCTACGAATTAGGAAATTCCCTCCTGGGCTTGCTGTGTCTCCCCTTCCTGCTAGCATCACCCAGCTTCCTTCTTGGAGAGCAATCCTATAGGCCTGTGAGATCATGGTTATAGGTTTCAGGAACTTTTGATGAGGAGGGGAAAGGAGCTCGCCACAACCCATGCATAGCCCCATCCTGACACATGTCTACTAGAAAATCCAAGTTTCTCTGGGAATATGGACAGACATACCTCGATCCATAGAGGAGCCAAAGACTCAGGAGAGGCCGATGAAAGACTGACAGCTCCTTGACTCCCTCTGTCTTTTCCCTCTCAGTCCTCACTGACAGCACACCTGCATGCCAGCAGGCAAGCTGGAATTACCCAATGACAGCCTGCCCTGATTTTTACCATGGAAGATCCGGACTGGCCAAGGGGCTCTAGGTGTGACCATCCTCTGCCAGCATCCGACAGGGCTACACAGAGAAGCTGCTTGTCACTCTTATGGGTCATTTAGAAGGTGGGATCAAGGTCCACCCCAGAAAGGGTCCCCAGATGTTCCCAAGGACTCCTCTTCCCAGACACCCATGGTTCTTACTTAACAAGGGTCCTCATAGCCAAACAGCTGTGCAGTGTTGGAGATTCTCGCTGACCCCTTTCACACTTCAGCTTAGCTATTAAACTTGGAAGAAAAGTGAGGAGCAGCCCTGTGAGTCCTGCTCTTCTATTCACTGCCCTTCCCTGGCCTTGTTCTTAGACACCTGCCCTGCCCAGATGTCAGTTTCTCTATAAGCCATACAAGTTCACTATAGCCTGGGTGGTTTTGCCTTCTCCTCTGTGTTTCTGGTCACATGGGTTTGAATGTCTATCTGATTGCATTGCTATTTATTTCCCCTTGGACTGATTTACACAGACTCTAAAGCGTTATGAGGAAGAGCCTATGTTCAGTCTCTTTTTCTCTCCAACACAAAGCACAGAATTCCACTTCCCAGAATGTCTTGAATTTATTGAATGAATGATTGGATAAATAAAAGAAACATGTACTATTTGGCTTATATGAGGACTTTTTATGGTTTGTGAATGAGAAAATATTTTGGAGGAGGCTAAAGTCAGCCAAACCAATGATTTGCTTGAAGAATTCACATGATTTAATATCTCAACCTACCATCACACTCAGGACCAAGATGTTTGACAGAAGTGCAGCAAGATTATGCAGCTGGATCTGTAGGGGAAACTGTAGGTGGAATCTGGAAGAATCCAAGGTCAGCCTTCCTAACCTCTCTCTCAGGAGGGTCACATGGAAGGCATTTTACCCTACTCACAGAAAGAATCAGCATTTGTATGTTATTTAGGGCCCAGGGAAGTCCTTTTGAAATTTGTATGCTTTTGTTTGTTTTGTTTGGCTTTATTAGAAAGGCTCTCCAGGAACCCAAACTATGCCCATGGAATTTATGGATGCTGGTGATATGCCCACTCTCCGCTTTATACCATCAAAATCTCAGCCCTTGGGCAGAAAAGATGCCGAGCACATCTTTTGCGTAAACAGTCTAGGTGTCATGGATCAGTCTTATGAGTTAAAGACCATCAAAGAGCCATATGTCCAGATATTATCCAATGACAAATTTTGAAAGCAGGCCATTTGGTGTGACAGCCTTGGGCACTTATGCAGGTTCTTTTCCTGCATAAGAAGCTAGGTCTTAATTTCCTCATATATGTAAGGAGACAAATACTCACATGTTTGTTCACGTATAAGCTGAAAGATTTTGTTTAGAGGTGTGGACACAATGATGCTCAGGGAAGCCAATAAAGAGACCTAATCTGGCAACCAAGTTGGCTGGCTTCAAAAGCCTAGCTCCAATTCTGCTGTGTTTCCTGGGGCTAGTCTCTAATCTCTTTGTGCTCTTTACTCATTTGTATTGTGGATAAAGTCATAGAGTATCTCACAGCATTGTTGCAAAGCCTAAAGGAGATCAGGGCCTCGTTTTTCATCCAATGGTGTTTGATATGGAGCAAGTACACTTAGCGAATGGACGGCGTTGTATTATAGTTATCATTGTTCAGGAGTGCCAGATGTTTAGTACTCCATGCATGCCTAGCCCATGTAAGCCAAGTCACGGAATCTTCACATGGCAAGCTCCTGGGTTCTAATCCCCAATCCCGTCTCTTGCCAGTAGTTTACAGAACAATCTTGATATGTTGTATGATCTTAATGATCTTGTAATCTCGGCATTCTTCATTGTCACAGTTGCCTTGTCTTCACACACACACGTGTGTGTGTGTGTGTGTGTGTGTGTGTGTGTGTGTGGTCAGTTCTTGTGGCCCAGCAGGAAAGAGTAGCCTGGTGGCAGGTGCTTGATGTGGAGAGTGAGAGCCTGTGGCAGGACTCCGGCCTGTGAAAGGAGCCCGCTATTCTTTACTGTGTGTTCTGTTTCATGAGCGTTGCCCACTGTTGTTGGCAGCATTGTAGTGATGCTCACTGGAGACAAAGGGTGTGAGAATGCTCTGGGTGTCAACACATTAGCTCGATAATGTTCTTTCCAGAGAAAACAACTTCAGCCTGTAGTTGTTGGACTTATTTTTCCTCAGCTGAGGTGGGAGCCTCTTGGGAGCAGAGGCAGGCTCCACAAAGGGGTGGCTGGGAGACGAGAGATTTCCACCGTCACAAGGTGGATTCTCCATATTGCATCTTTTCCTAACACTAGGTCCTCGGCATCTAGCACAGGGATGTCCCCTGGCAGGAAGCTTGCAGTGAATGTTGGATGAACACATGAGTCTGATCAGCTGGGGGGGTTGACTCATAGCAAAATGCTGTTACTATGGCTTGGATGGCCCGCCAAAGCCCATGCTGGAATGAATCCCCATTGTGAGGAATTAGCAGGATGGAGATTATAGGACCGTTAGGAGGCTATTGAGGTTAAGTGAGGTCATAAGGGTGCAACCCTAATGCAATGATACCGTGGCTTTATGAAAAGAAGAGACCTGAACTAGAATTTTCTGTTTCTCAACATGATATTCTGTGCTGCTTTGGGTCTCTGCAGATAGTTCATACCAGCAAGAGGCATCTCACTAGAATCTAGTGACTAGATGTACCTACCCAAACTGTAACTTCCTGCCCTTCACAAACATGAACAAAATTTTAAAAAAAATTTATTAATTAACCAAACTGTGACATTCTATTTCAGCAGTGGAACATGGTTTGAGATGCTCACTATCTATAAAGGATGCTATGGGTGATCTCTTCATGGTCACTAGAGACCTAGAAACAGACTTTACCCTTTTCATCTAATGCAGATGAGAAAAGTGAGACCCTAGGCGGATCAGCTGGAAGGCAAGCTCATTCAGTGAGGTCCCCAAGCCATCAGATACTACCTAACTCTAAGATTGGCCTTCTGTTTGCTTACCCCATTTGTCTTAAGTGGGCTTCTTCAATGTTTAATAAAATTGCTAGTCAATAATCAGAGCCAGTCTCATCAGTCACTTTGAAATGTTTCATAATACACCTTGGCAAGAAAGGAGGCAGTCCCTACGCAGGTATCGTAAGTGGCCTTCGTGTCTGTCATTTAAGACGACCCCCAACAAGATTGTGACATGAAGGGAAGGGGGTTGGAAAAATGAAACATTTATTAAATTACCCCAAAGTGTGCTCTGCCAGGTCTCCCTAGCCTATGCCTTCGATGTGATAGATTCACTGAAGTAAAATTATTGAATTGAGAAGCCATTCATTAAATGGGGATTTCAGGAAACCAGAATGCTTTTTATAATATTACCACCACAGATGCCTATCAGATGGGAGTTCTGTGTTCTCTGCTGATATTGAAACCGCTTGCTTGTCATCGCATCCTCCCAGCCTCCTTTCTAACGGCGCAAAAACTTATAATTTACAACTTCTGACATAATTGGAAAGTTAATTGGTTTCCTTCAGATTTCACCTGCTTTATTTTAACCATGATTTTCTTAGTCCTTCCCTTTTCTATTCCTGATTGTCAGTAATGACAGGAACGTAGTACGTTTTCCTCTTTGTCTATCCTCGCTGTCAATCGAAATCTAAAGCTCGCTGTATTAGGCAACTCAGTCTCTGCCCGCAGATGCCACGGTATTCATTTTTCTTGTCTCGCTTTGACTTGACTCCGATACTTCAGTCAACAGGCTTTTGTTGAGCCTATGACACGGGAAACGGGGAGGGGACCAAATGCAAGGTATAAGGAAGAGAGGCTGAGGACTAGGGAGGGAATGAAGTAGAAATTTGTTAGAAGAAAGTCCGAGGCTGCAGATGTAGCTCCTTGGTAGAATGCCTCCTCGGCAGGCATAAGGGCCCTGAGTTTAATCCCTAGTACCACCAAAAGAAGGGAAGAAAGAAGTGGAAGAGAAAAAAACACCACAAGCTTCCAAAGGGAGAAGTTTGTAGCCAGATGTTCAAACATCTACCTTCTTGGACCAGCTAAGACCTGAGTGATGTGTCAGTTTTCTGAACCCAGTGGATCAACACACAGTAAGCAAGTAAGGGGCCACACATAAGGCTGAGAACAAAGTATGCTCGCGGAATTGGTCAATAGCTCTCTCCCTTCCCCCCACTCTCTCTCCCTCCTCTCCTTGCTCCGTTCTAGCATCCCCTGCAGTTAAGATAGAGGAAGAGTAGAAGGAACCAGGAGATGTGTTTCTTGATGTAGGTTTGGAATATCAGTAGACTCATCATCACTGTTATCACAGAGGAAGAAGAAGAGTGGCTGCAAATGCCAACAGCAAGCTGGGCTTGCTGGAAAGTACCTTGGAACCTCAACTGATTTATTTTTCCCAACAGAAGTTGATGAGCTGAACACCATTGCTGTCCCTATTGAAATAGGAGAAAATCATTTGGGATGTTTAGCTGATGGAGGTCACAGGATGGTTACTCATATAAGCTAGAACACATTCACAGATATGGTAATCATGCAGACAGACAGACAGACAGACAAAGTAGCCCTTGGTATCTCCCAAGGCACAGGCATCAACCTCTGGCCATTGGAGTCCTCCAAGGTACACAAACCTACCTCCAGACATTAGAGTACTCTGTGGTACACATACCACCTCTGGCCATTGGGCTCCTACAAGACACAGATACCCTCCTTCTATTCCTACTTTTCCTACCATGACCAATGTACTTTACTTGACTTCCTATAAGGACCTTCTACAGTGGCCTGAGCCACCATCCACTCTCATATGTCTTGTTGGCTTGTATGAGAAGAGCAGATTATAAAACAGAAAACAGGCATAGCTGGGTTTTTTTTTTTTTTTTGTAAAAAATGGGAATCAAAAACTGGATCTCGCCCTTGGCAGCATTAATTTTTCTTTCAGTAACTTATCTAAGATTTAGCTTGTCTTATATTAAACAATAAGGAGTTACCATGGCAACCTCATTGCCATGTAATAACACTCACATTTTCCCAACTGGAAAATCAAAACCAGAAAGGCAAATAGAAGCCATCAAACCACCCAAATGGCCATCCTCTCGGTCTCCTTTTCCTTTGCAGAATGCTTATCGATCAGCCTCCGTTGTAGGTCAGTAACGCGGCCACTAATCTTCTTCCATTCCCCCATGTTTGTCACTCTGCTGATGGAGAAGAAGAGAGGAGGCCTGGGAGAGGAATACTTTGGTGGGGCCTCCAGTCTTAGAGTATCAGGATACTTGCTCTCCCACCAAGACAAAGTCTGACACAGTTCCCTGTTTTGCTAGCTGCTGCCAAACTTGCTTTGGGGGCATTGACTTCTCATGCTGGCTGCAGGACACTTTATTAACCCCAGGCACTGGCTCCATCTGCTGCAGCGCCTGCTCGCTGTATCTCCTCACCCTCTGGCAAGAATCGACTGTCTATGCTAGAGCCTCAGGCTGGAGCCTCTGTAGCAGGTGTTCCACGCAGCTGGTCCAGAGTAGGACAAAAAGCTGCCCGCCCCCACTGTCTCTGCAGACCTGCTGCACGCAGATTCCTTTGTCTCTCCCTCTTGACTGCTTCCTGACTCTCCCGCAGGACTCCAGTTAGGTGTGATCGCCACCAAGCAGCCATACCCAATGCTCTCAACGTACACGGGGCACTTCTGGGGTAGTCTCCAGGTCCCAGTTAAATCTGTCACATCGCACATGTTCCTACACTCTGTCCATCTACAAATGTGACTTTAGGGATGATGATAGATAGCACTGCATGCCATAACACACCAAGGATAAACTAAGAACTCACGTAACAGTCAGCAGCACCTTGCTTTCTTGCCTGGCTTGAGACTGTCTATTGGCACCAATCAACGGATAATTAATCAGACTGACTGGCCTTCCCTTTCCTTCTGAGATTTTAAAATGTGAATGAAAGTAGATGGACTGAGAGGCGAGTTTGGTTTCTCTGCTGTATCTCCAGCAAAGCACATCTTTTTAATTCCATGCATGGATGGAGTGATGCGCCATGCCTATTACTGCGCGACAGCTTGCTGCCTTGTACGACTCAACATGCGGTTGCAGCTGGGCATGCAAAATCATTCCAACAGGGAGTCAGACCTAGGAAATCAGAAACGATACCAAGTTCCCCGAGATGATGGGGTTCTTCTTACCCTTCCCTCATGGCCTTGTCCTTCTGGGGACTTGACCTTAACAACATTGGTGTTGTCCCACGGGGACAATTTTACCTTTCCTACACTTAAGGTCCTAGGGACAAAATGCCACCAAGAGGGGAAATTTCTCTTCCTGGCAATCATTTATTCACTTTCCAGTCAAGAAACCTGCCCAGCAATTGCTTGAGAGTGAGAGAGTGAACGTATGAAGAGCGGGCCTCCATTTCTAGTCCAACGTTTACCCTGCTGCACCGTCCTTTATCCGTAAACTCACTGGAGTCTTCCTCTTTCTCAAAGACCTCTGAAGGCATCTGTCTTTATGGGCTGGAATCCGGAGATAGGAACCTGGGGAGACAGGCACATGCCTTAAACCCCTGGCTCAGTTCCTTCCATTGCCCAGCGCTCCCTCCTCTGATCACTCCCGCTTCTTCTGATGAGCGTGGGTTTCTTGTCTCTGTTAGGGTTTCTAAACTTCTCTTCCTGAGGGGCAATAAGCAAATCTAATCTCCTCCTCATCACATCTCAATGACAGACTCAAGTTGGATTCCACTGAAGTTCACGTTGAGGAAAAAGCGAGTGTATGGAGTGTCCTTACAGAGTGTGAAAAAAGGCTTACAGGTAGGAGTATGTGTGGCCCCCAAACAGCTGCTTTGGAAGGTCTGTGCGTGGCATGGATGATGGTTTCTCCATCCACACAGGGAGAGAACCCCTTCCCTCTATTCCTCCCTAGCTTATATGTTCTAGCTCCTCCCTAAGCCCTGAAGCCATCTGCAATAAGGACAGAATGGCTTCCAAGTGACTGGATATGCAGGTGTGGGTTCAGCAGCCCTTCCTATTCCCTCCTTCTCTGGGAGAGCACTAGCAACCCATTGGCCCTATTGTGCCCACGTCTCAGGTGATCTCATGAAGATGACAGGTATGCAGTTCAGGGGGTGGTGCCATAGAATGACTGGGCATAGTAAGTGGAGACTCTCCTGAAGGAAGGGTGGAGTTCTTGAATTTTTTAGCTGGATGCCTAAGCAAAGAGTCCTAGGATATGGAAGGAAATTGGTCACTCCTTCTGAGACTGCTGAAAGCCAGAACTGATAAATGAGTTGTGTGAGCCTGGGGAAATCTGTGACCACGCGCTGTGCCCAGCCTAGGGTCTTTCCCAGCCCCTCCTGATCCCTGCTCTCCAGTGGAGGTATCTGGAAGAGCACTCATCTGTACAGCCTGGTGTCACTCCTGGTCTTCCCCAGGCAGGTCACCTGTCAGCTCCTCTGGGCTCGGAGCTGCAGATCTCCTGGGAAAGCATTCCGCTCCTCTGCCCAGCTGCTGCTGAACCCCTTGAAGCTCGACAGAGCTGTCTTCACTGGCTAGTGCTGTGGATGAAGCCCATAAATATTCGCTGCTGGCGAGGAGGGAATGGCGCCCGGGAATAAATGTTTGTTCTCTCTGAGAGGTTACACTGTAATGTTGCTGAGGAGGCGTATCCCACTGCTGGCTTTGGGCAGAATTGCTAGTGAATATGTGATATATATCAGTCTTGCGCACGTTATCGGTGAGGTCACAGATAAATCCCAGGCTGAGAATGGCCTGTATTGCACCACAGTCCGTAATGAAGCTCTCAGGCTCGCCTGGAAAACTCTTTTCAGGCAGCATGTCTTGGACGCTGCAGCCCTGTAAATCACCCTGGAGGGACAGCTAGGAAAAATCTTAAAAAGTAGTCAGCTTTAGTCATCTGGCCCAGGAGGGATGTTCTAGGCAAATTCCTATTCATGACCCTCCCTCTAGCGTGACCTGGAGCATCATGAAATGGCCTGGACTCTCAAGCCTCTTCTGACAGGTGGCAAGGGCAATGAATGCGGATGGCGAATGGGGTGGACATTGGAATTCAGACCACCATACTTCAGACTGTCCTCTAGCTACTCCGTCTTTGAGATAATTGGGATACAACCCCTGTTCTCAGCATCCTCTTCACATGATTCTCATAGCAACACCTACTTCCCAGGCATAACGTTAATGCTTAGAGCTATGTTAGGTACTAAGATAGCTCTCCTCATCTAAGGGTCTGCTTTCCATTGTTCTAGTCACTCAGCAAGCCACGCTCCAAAAAATATTCCACGGAAAGTTCTAGAAATAGTTCATTTATAACCTTAAAATTCTGCCTTGTTCTGAATAGCTTGATGAAAGCTCTAGAACCATCCTGCTGGTGTGTGATTCATCTTTCCCTCCAGCAAGTCCACTATAGAGGCCACCACCCTGTTAGTAGCCACCTCACATATTAGACTGACTGCCATGGTCTACAAAACCTGTTTGTAGGGCTCAATACCATGTGTGGTTTCAGGCATTGTTTGAGAGTATTGGGAAGTATTCCTCTGTCAGTGGGGGTTAATGTAGTGTGTGTGTGTATTATTACAGTATGTATTATGAATATTAACCATTGTTATCTTCATCACAGTCAGAGAGCTGTTATAATCCTTCTACAAAGCAGTCACCATTTGACAAGGAGTCTGGCGTGATGGAAGAAATAGGTGCTGCCCCTTGCCCTTCAGTGCTGGGAATGAAGTTAAGGGCTGCACACCCTAGGCAAGCTCTCCACAGACGAACTGTGCTTCCTGATTAAATCCACCTGTTAGTAGTACCTGTTTTTTCTATGAAAACAATCTTTCTTCAAGTGATAAATTAATCTGTTGCCCTCCTTAGAAATTCCCAGACCTCTTGAGTCACTCTGTAGACCCTTCTCTCAGAAGAGCCAGCAATAATCTTTCTTAGTCCATTTTCTGTTACCACAACAAAATGCCTGAGACTGGCTACTTTATGAACTAAGTTTATTGGACTCAAAATTTGTGCTGGCTGGAAGGTCCAAACAGTATGGTTCTGGTGTCTTCACCAGGCTTCCATGGTTATATAACCAACATGGCTGAGAAAAAAAAGCTGTACTTACAGGCAGGAGGAGCCAAATGGCTTGGTGGTCTCACATATAACAAGCGGCTCTAATCAGAACTAATCCATTCCATGACACCGGCGTCAATGCTTCCTAAGTGTGGTGTCCAGTGACCTGATTATCATATCCTAAATCTCACACCTTAAAGGTTCCATCACTGAACCCTCCACCCTGTGGACCAAGGTTTCAACAGATGAACCGTTGGTGGACAAAGTGAACCACGTCCAAACCCCCAGCACCCTGGTGGAGGTGGCTGGGAGAAGAATCTCTACTCTGTTTTAATGACCCTCTTCTCTCTGGCTTTCACTGCTCACCACCCAGACCATTAGAACAATTTTCAGCAGGAAGATGCACTTCCCGTTTTCAAAGAAAAAAAATTAAGCCCCAATTCTTAATTCCTGTGGACAATATGATACTTTGTGTCCAGGACTGCAAAGCAATCTCCTCTCCACCTCAATTTTAAATGGAATTTACCCTCATTCTCTTTAATTAACTTATTCTCTTTTGTCTTAGAGCGAATTTATTTGCTACCGAAATGGTCAGAGGTACATGCCATCTATCCATGGTCAGTCTGATTTCCCATTCAGATCCATGAAGGAAGCCCGAGACTTGCAGGTGTGGTGCTAGGAACCAGGCATAGCCTTTGCTTAGGCTCGGCTTCCTCTTCTCAGATGATTTGAGGATAACATCCCCCTCACAGGAACCGAGACATTTGGGGGAGATCAAAGCAGTTAAGTCTCATCAGACACCCCAAGGGGACTCAGCTAATGTTTCTTCCATTGCCTTTTCTTAAACTACAGATTCACTCTCTCAAATACAGGAAGTAGGTGCTATATGGATTTCTCATTTCCTATAGTGGAATGACGGTTGGCTCATCGCTCTCGCTCATGTTGAAGAGTGTCACCCTGACCTCATTACGGCCCTCTGCATCTAACCTTAGTGATGCATTCCACATTCTCTTATTTTATAAAATCTTGCTTAAATATTATTTTGGGGTCAGTAAATTCTTCACGAATCCTTTCTGCTTTCAAAAGCAGCTGTATCCCTGGAGTTCTACAGCAGCTACAGGTAAGCATGGTAGCCCATAATGGCTGTCTGAGGAAACTATGCCTTTGGTTCATTTGTGCCTCCAGGGTGGTTGGGAAGCTTATATTTAAATCTGTAGTGGGAAAGCAAAATTCCACTGTGATCTATCACACGCTGCCTCCATCACAGTTGTGACAAACAGAAACCTGACAGCTCAGATCCTGCCAATTAGAGAGTTGCTCCTGGCCTGTGCTTTGGATGAACACCAGCCATTGCTGGGACAGGCCATGTTTTTCCTGGTCATTTGGGAAGAATTCTTGATTCTCATTTCATCTACCCCTTCATTCTCAAGTGTACCGTCTGGCATCAGCTGCCCATACAGCCTGCATCATTAAGTGTGGAGGACTCATATCTTAATTCTGTGTCAGAGGTTTTCTCTGGGGGCAATGGTGCATCCGCGGGAAGGGAGCCTGTGTGTGCCATGAAGGTGATGTGCCCGAGGAGGCAGGTGGCATATTTAAGGAAACATCTGTACAGGAACTTCTTGTGTTGCCGGCAGGGGAGGGGAGCTGCGTTCGCTTCGGTGTTCACAGTCTAACATAAAATATGCTGGCTGGGCTTAGAGATTTGCTAAGGGGAAACCTTAAGTCTTGCACTCCAGCAGGAAAGAGTGATGACTTGAGATGTGGGATAATTTGTGGAACTTAAGTTCTCTTCATATCTGGGAGGCTCATGTGCTGCCGAGCGACACCACCGATTCCCATCGTTCCTAGGAGGCTTCTTAATATTATTTAAAACCCCTTTCAACAGAATGAGGGTGGAAGCAGGATGAAATTATGCTTTAATTTTTTAAAACGTAATTCCTTGTGAAACAAAAAGATGTCTGTGTTCGGTAGCTGGATAGATAGATGTACAGCAAATAGAGGAAAGGCAAACTGTGTAACATCAGGACCAGTTTCTATAGCAACAAAAATGTCAGCCATCCTTTTGGCTGATCCTATTAATCTAGTAGAAGCAATGATACTGACACATTCAAGATGTATTTAAACCAGAGGGTGGAAATACAACGCAGCTGCAGATTTTAAACAGAGGCAGAGCCAGACTCTACTATGGTGGGACTCTAAAGCAGAGATAGCATAGGGAGATCTCACAGACAACCCAAGACCCTTGCATTTTATTTATTTAACTTATAGAATCC
>NC_022016.1:71354864-71377366 GCF_000317375.1 Microtus ochrogaster
TTTTTTTTTTTTTTTTTTTTTTTTGCAAATATTCTTGGGCCAGATATAGTCAAAAGTCGGGGTGGTACTGCTTAGCTTTGGTATTTAAAGCAGAGTTGGCTTTCCCACAGTATTGGCCCAGGGGAGACGATAGAAATTACTGTTTTGAAGATAATGAACTTGGAAAGTAGGAGAAGCAGCTGATGGCTGTGCACCTCCTCAGAGAGGAAGCGCTAGGCCACTAAGAGGAGCCATCTGGTTTGGGGGGCAGAGCTGACAGCAGTGGGCTCTGCTCCTTTAACGGCAGCGTGCACATGAGGCCTGTGAACAGTCTCGTTTTCGGCTAATGGAAGTAATCATAAAGGCCCCTGTCCTCTACAGGGCTGAACAGAGGACCAAATGAGATAATGGATAGGGAAATACCGTGTAAGAGGCCTAACACGCTAAAGAGATGTAACAGGTGATTGGTATTAAGGAAATGCCAAAGAAACACTCTTTCCCCCAAAGAGTAGCCCTTGCGGGGGAGAGTTGAGGAGGTGAACTATCAGTTCTGAAATCTAGGTCAGTGGTGAGCCCATTACACCCCCTTGGGGGACTGTGAAGCCATTATTCGCCACCTCTCCCTTTTGGTGCCTTTTTCCTCCAGAATTATTTAAGCAGCTAAATATTTTCTCACTTTTCAAAGTGCCATGACAGTCCCTGGAATATTTTTTTTTTTTTTTGGCTGTGAGAGCACAAAATAAATAAAATGCAGCTCTGTGTCTTTGTGATTAAACACTTCTCATCCTTAGCATTTCAGACTCCTCAGACAAGATGACCGCCTCTCGTGGAAAATGAACTTGCCGGGAGTGGGGGGGGAAGTATCTCTTAATGTGTTCTTGATTCTTCCTGTTTTTAAAGCATAAAGGAAAATGAGTTATGGGGTCTGTTCTTTGCTTATTGTCATTAAAACAATTTCTACTTCCTCATCCCATCCTCGGGCCTCTCCGAAGGATGGGACGGCAACAGATGATGACGGAGTCCCAGACTGGGGAATAAATTGAAAGCCTAAACAGAGTGGCTTCTCTAGCGAAATTCAATCAGTTTCTAAAAATGAGAGGGGATAGGTCTGGATGTCGCTACCCCAGTCTGGGGGCAGCTTTCCAATGCTTCGAAGTAATTAACACCCACAAAGCAAAGGAGATGCCTTAACTGTGTCTCTGGATGAAGTGTTGCTCTGTGACGACCCTGGCTGGGGATATGCAGCTGTCACCTTCAAGCCCTGCTTCATGACTGATGATCAAGGAGGCTCCCCAAACCTCAGACTTTGTCCACATCCATCAGCCAAGCAGTCAGATCTGTGTACTGGGCTCGGTTCATTCAGATCAAAGAGATGGATTATAAGATGAATGCAACTAAAATTATAAATATATTTACAAACCTTTAAGCCCTCTGATGCTGTATTTTTGTAAGATCATTCAATTAAAATGCAATGGCTATTGACACACCCTTATAGAACCAAAGAAGCTAGCTGATTAGTTAGAATTGACAGACTTCAGAATTTCTGATTCTCATTCCATTCATGTTTTGATGTAGATCCTGTCATTGTCACATTAACTTCCCAGAAGCCCCCAACCTTTAAACAGTTGTATAATATGGCAATGAGGAAAGTCAGGTTATACTGGTCGAGTGTAGGTTCAAGGCTAAGCTGTATGACTCGCTGAGTGAATTTAAGCAGCTTCCCTGAGATTCCATTTCATTTCTTATCAAATGAAGAGCAATAGATCCTATCCCATAGGATTCCATAAGGATTTTATTAAGACAGTATATGAAACATGCTTAGTCAACTCGGTGACATATACCAAGAATCCAATAAATATTGACAGGCAGGATTCTTATTGTCCTTGTTAATATTATATAATATTTTGACCCAGCTTTTTTATTCAGCTTATAAAACAAGTATATTTTACTAGCAGGTGACAGTACAATAAATATCTTCATGTCTACTAAGCTTATCCCAGACTAGGGAAGCCTCAGACATAGGGAAATATGTGGAAATATGAATATAAGAACTTGGATGGTGCTAGAAGATCCGTTAGCAAAGGAAGGATTGTGTGCACATTTCAAACAAGCAGATTTTTCTCTCCATTTTGGACACATCTATCTCCAAGTGCCTTGCCCAGGCTTTGTGTAACAGCCACTATGATAGCCATCCTTTTTTTCTTATTCCTACTCCTGCTCTGACAGCCTGTGATGGTTAATCTTCAATGTCAACTTGATGGGAACTAGAATCAACCAGAAGGCTACTGAAACACACCTGGAAGTGTGTCTATAAAGGCATTTCTAGAGAGAATTAGCAGGGAGAGGTGGTTTGCAGATCTACCCTAGAGATAGCCAATATCAGCCTATGTCCAAGGACCTGGTCAGAGTGAAGTAGGGAAGCAGCAGACCACCACCATTTCCATCGCTCTGCTTCCTGGCCCCAGGAGTTGGAAGTTCTCTGTCTGTCCTTGCCCCTCTCTGCCACTACAGACTGACAACCCTGAAACCTTTCTTTACATTGCTTCCCTTGGCTACTTGTCAGTGAGGTGAAAAGCAACTAATACAGAATTGTGTCTTGCTATTTCCAAATTTATTCACCCGAATATCAAATCAAATGGTTTTTTAGGAGGGTAAGAAGGTATCTGTCAAATTAATAAACAGACAAATTAATGAGAAAAAAAAACAAATTAAGGAATTGATATTTGAAATTAAAAGGAAGCCCCCCCTCCCAAGTTCCCATGTAATGGGGGACTGGCATTTATATATGCTTTGAATTGGCTGCGTTCCAGCCAGGAAACAAAGTAATCTATGAAGAGTGTGCTTCTATGGCTCTGGCCTTGGGCAGGGAACATTTTCCTGGCCTTGAGGTAAGCACAGACTGAGAGGCTGTGAGAGTGTTTGAATGGTGGGTCCTGCGAGGGAGGGTTAAACAGGCCTCTTTGCAGCTCCAGCTTCAGTTCTCATCCACACACTCCGATCAATAACTGTGAGTATGGCTGCCAGAAGAGCAGCCAGCTCGCCAAGTGTTGCCCGAGGAACCCTCTACTTTCTGCCGCTAAGAAGGTAGGAACCCTCTACCTTCTGCTGTGACCTGCTCCCTCCACATTGGCAGCCTGAGCAGTGAAAGCCTGAGGCAACACCTCCTGGAAGGGCAGAGCAGAAAATCCCTTCCAGAGCTACTGGGTGATAGAAACTGGAGACAGGGTTGGTGACATGGTAGGAGAGCATCTTGATGTCCAGTCCTAGCTGGCGAGCTTGGTCTGAACATCTAAAGTAGTCAGGAGAATGTTTCTTGAGTTAACTGTTATTATTCTATCTCCCCCTTACACAACTAGTTCCAGGAATGACCATATCACCCACCATTTAAGCATCCAGGTTCTTCCTTCCTTCCTTCCTTCCTTCCTTCCTTCCTTCCTTCCTTCCTTCCTTCCTTCCTTCCTTCCTTCCTCCCTTTCTTCATTCCTTCCTTTGAATGATCCATCCCAGTCCAAGCCCTGCTCTTCTCCTCACTTTCTGCTTTATTTCATCATCTCATCATGCTCCCTAATTCTAAATGATAAGCACAACTATCATGACAGCTAATATTTATTTACTCTCTGGCACGAGCCTTGCCTCCCTATATTCATTTAGTCTCCCCATAAGATAAACTATGACATGGGGTAATCTGTGTGTTCAGGGGAGAGAAATTAGACAAAGAAGCACAGAAGGATGATGATAATGAGTTTGTGGATGGGTAAAGAATTGTGTATTGGAGGATAAGGAAGACAATTCTCGGGGAGGGGGGTATGGCACCCCATAGGCATGCAGATGTATAAGGCGTGTTGCTTATGGGTGGTGCAGTACCTGGAACCATGGGGGCACTCAGCACACATGTATTGAAGTGAATCAAATAACACATCTGGATGAGCATGGCTAACTGCAAGCCAGAGCAGGAGGCCAGAAAGAGCCTGGCATCCTTGCTTTCAGAAGGATGAGTGATGGCGCTTTCTATGAAAGCGAGAGCAAATTTTATGATGGCAACTCGCAGATTTCTCATAATAATGAATTCACCATTAAACATCCTCCTCGTCCACGCTCGCTGATGGATGAACCTCGGCAACAGAAAGTTCTCTGAAAGATCTATCGGAGTGGCAGCACATCAGAGAGGACGATGCTGTTCATCACCGGGAACTGCGGGAGTCAAAGGCAGATAGGACCGTTTGCTGGACTCTGTTTCAAAGCCCAGTGACACATGACAAGCCTAGCTGTGTGTTGCCCAGTACTCCATCCACATCAGCCTCAGCTCTAGTCACCGATGACTGAGCAGGCTTTAACTTAGTGAAGGTGGGATGTACTGGAGAGTACCTCACTGTGGGCTGGGCGGGATGATGAGAACATTGCATCAAATGAAATTTTAAGGAAGAGCAAACAAGAGAAGGAGGTGAGACAGTGGGGAATAACCCATTGTGGCAGCAAGGGTTTCTGATTGGGAGTCTCCCAAAGCTCACACATGCAGGCCCAGACATCGGGAAGCAAGACCACAGCAGCATGACCCCTTTCAGCATCACCCACATGGCCCCTGGTAAAATCTCAACCAAGGCAAGGGTCCAGACCTGTTGACTGTGCTGTTCGTTTTCCAATAATGTTCCACGAACTTTGCTTGCAAAATATTTATTGAATGATTACTAAGTAATGGACCCTGCTGGCCTAGAAGAATCATTGTGAGAACAAGTTTGCTGCTCTTACAGGGTCTGAGGACGAGTGGAGTGACAGTCATCGTTGTTATTTATTTGCTCTGTCATAGACGTTCTGGTTGGGTTTGGGTGACCTCTCAAAGTAATTTTAATCTACTGGACTAATTTCCAGACCTACCAGTGGTCCTTATGCCATGTTGGGAAACCTTCCAGCATCATCTAAGCCTTGGTCTTCTCATTTTGTGGATGTAAATGGACCCAGGAAGCTAAGTGACCTTTCTGCCCTCCTACTGTGGTCTTGTGGTAGTCAGGTCACATGGATCTGTGGGGAAACCTTGTTGATTACTTGGGCTCCAACTCAAGTTCAAATCTTTATGTGCATTGCTCTTGAGAAGTACTATACTCCCCTGTGTTTATTTTTGTCCCCAGTGTCTGCTGGTAATTCCTCCGTTTGGCCATTAGCATGAGATAATCTCTTCAGATGGGTTCAGACTTTAGATGAACTTGATAACTCATCCATGTACTTTTCTGTATTCTGTGTATAGTCTGGGAAATCCCATCAAGCCATTTCCTCTTTCTTTTTCATTTCCTGACATCTAGACTTCATCAAATTAATGTATTTTTCTAAAAATTTCTTGCAGTTCCTTCCTGTTTTAGGTAAGAGTGGGGAGAGGGGCTTCTTGAGCTATATGTGGAAATCCTTCTGCTCTTTCCTGCAGGTTTAGTAAGGCCAGGATCATCTTGTAAATATTTAAAAGCTCAGCGTGTGCCGAGACTGACTCATTAGAGACCGTGTCTATGCTTAGCTTCATATTTTCCAGTTCAACACAGGACATGTCTCGTCGGGAGACACCCAGTATTGGGATCCGATTGGCATCTAAATGCCAAAGGTAAAACATTCATTTGCTTCCTCACCTCTAATTTTCCTAACACTTCTTCTTGTTTAGCCTTGCCCAGACCAAGACGGGAGCCTGATGAAAAAATAATAGATATAAATTGTGCTTCGGTCATTGGCTGTTTATCTTAAGAAAAGAAAACTCGTTTCCAAGCTGTCTGATAATTGGATGTCCAAAAAGTCCAGTAAGAAGGGAGGGGGTGGGCTGGTGTGGAGCGGAGCAGTGCCAACGTGTTGATTTTCTTCATTAGAGAAGGGAAGAACCTGCTGATCTTTTCATTTCTCTAAGTTAAGGGCTTCATTGTTCACTGGGTGTGACACCTACTACCTAAACACTTCATGAATTATCTATGAATCCCATGGCTTCCAAGGAAGCTTGTCTCATACTCGACTCTTTAAAGAGGGCGAGGAGCAGGCAAAGTTGCCTGGAAGAAGGATCAGACTCAAAACTAGAAACTAGGTTCCCCTCTTCATCTAATATTACTCCACCGTTGGTTCATTAAATAAGTGAGCATTTTACTTTGTCAGTTACTCCACGCCATGCCCACAGGAACAAAGACAGCACACTCTCAAACATCTCCCCCAAGTTACGACTGGTAGCCTCCCGCTTCCATGTCCTTATGGGGTGATGTAATGGGAGCATAACCACATTTACACATCTGTCTGTCCGTTTGCTGGGAAGTCCTAGATGGACGAAGCTGTGTGTTCATTTTCCTGTGTCCCGTGACTGCTCAGAGCTTTCCACAGAGAAGATGCTGAAGTTAGAGATACTTAAGAATGTAATGATGGGCAAATGCTGGCCATAGAGGAATGAGACTGAGACATTGTATGCAGATCTAGACTTTCTGTTTAAGAGGGTCTGAGTGCTGTGGAGTGAGCCTCACAAATCCCTCATCTTCTCAACCATTTCTTTAGTTACTGGAAGGAAAGGGAGGGCTCTCTTCTCAATTCATATTTCATTTGAATCTAATCTTTTTCTCTACATTCCCATTGTTACCTCAAGCACTTTCCTATTAATTCTATGTTATATGTGCAGGACTTGGAGGATACTCATCGGAGGAGAATTTGTTCTAGAATTGATATATCAGGGAGGACTTCTTGGATGGATTGATATAGTCAAAACTTAAAAGACAGTTGTCAGTTGTGAACCTAACAAAGGTTTTAAGTCCCAGAGTTTGCAGGCAGTGGAAACTATCTGAGCAATATGAACCTTGCTATGTCACGTCTTTCTGCCTCCCACATGCTAGCTCGGTACCTTCCATCCTTTCAAACTACCCTCATGACTGTACACATACAAGAATGCATACAACACACATGCATGCACGCGCGCACGCACACACACACAAATGCCTTTTTTCCTGTTTATTTGGATATACTGTCTATACTGCCTATTTGGAAGGTATCTCATCATTATTCAAGAATGCTGGAATGCTCCCCTGTCAGGAAGCCATCCCAGGCACTTCCTTCTCCGTGGTCTCTGAAGTCACACAGTCAGCAGGTACCGTTTTGAAGGTAACCAAAGTATTGCTGACTGAAAGCCTAAATCATGGAAGTGGAAGGAGTAAATCCCAGCCCCAGGTGTCAGCATTGCCTTTTTATCCATCTCCCCACTGGGAATCTCAGTGATTTAGAAAAAGGGGAAGGCTTGAGCAAGGAGAATCTTTAAGCAATGGTAAATAGGTTGAAAACTCATTTGGAAATGGTATGGCCCTTCAGAAAAGCCTTCCAAGGTGGTGAGTTGGGATCCTTGGGAAAATCATATTAAGTTCTTTCTGGTGAGCCACTTCCCACCCATGTGACATCACTGAGTGGTGGTTTCTAGGGTGCCTGGAGTTCCAGCAAAGAGAAGATGCTGGGTAGGGAACCTGGCAGTTCTGACTCTAACACCTAAGAGTAAGAAGGTGAATTAGTGGTCTGTCTCTACTCTCTCCCTTCCATCTAGAAGAGAGGCAAATGCCTTGCAGTCAAAGACAAGATTTTCTTTCCCTGTTCTTCTACTGA
Organism: Microtus ochrogaster; assembly: GCF_000317375.1. NCBI lineage: Eukaryota > Metazoa > Chordata > Mammalia > Rodentia > Cricetidae > Microtus > Microtus ochrogaster. The sequence continues at coordinate 71,362,434 of NC_022016.1, forward strand.
TTGCTAGGGAAGACATGTCCACAACTCATTGTGTTTTGAATCAGGAGGCAACTGTCTGTTCTCAATTAAGTATTCATGCTTTCATTAGGAGTAATAATGAGAAATAGTTGAAATGACAGATTCCGAAGATTATGAGGGAACTCTAAAATACTCAGGTATTCTCTAATGGGCAGCCCTTTTAAGGTTAAAGAAGACTGTTTTTGAGACAAAAACATCTCTTCAAGTTCTCACCTTTGCATACCTGTGATGTAATGCAACATTTACTATCCCTTCTCAGTCATCAGTTTTCTCATCTGAGACATGGGCACAATGACACCGACTTCTATGGAGCATCCAAAAATGTGACTAGGGAAGATGCACCCCTTTACTTTAACTCAGGGCTTGATGCATAGTCTGGGCCCCCTTAGGGCTTCAGCAAATAGGGTTTATTAGAAGCAGGAACACTGATGGATAGGGTGAAATCTTGGTGTATTCAACTCTATTTGTAACTAATTGCCCTGTTGATTTCTAGTGAGACTTCGATGCTCTTGGGAATGGCAGGTACTACTGCCAGGTCTAAAAGTGGACAGAGGTCTGTCTGTGTGTGTGTGTGTGTGTGGCCGGGGGCGGGGGGGTATCCCAGTCATGACAGCAATGAGATTGGAGGGTATCATACTGCATGTTGAGTGTACTTACTGTCCTCTATTCAAAGGTTCATATTTTCAAAGGCTTGAAAGTGATTCAAAAGTAATTCTGTTTAGCCTGAAGAATCTATGAAGTCGCTTTTGTCCCTGGGAGCATGTGACACCGTGCTCCAGGTGTTCATAGACTCCCCTCTCCTGAATTCGCACAAGCCCCACAGCCGTCTCGCTCCAAGCAGCCAGGAAGCACACAGAGAAATGACATGAGAATCTGTTCATGTTACATGACATGGTATATGAGATTCCGCAGCTTCTTTGTCCCTAAATAATTGGAGAAAAGTCACATGAGATAATATGTGTGAAAGCATCTTGAAACTAAAGTTTTCATTGTAATGGATCATTATTATTCTAATTACTGCTAATATGAAGAACCCAATATAGCACGGGCCAATTATCCAGATAAGAGTATTTCTGAAGTTGTGAACATTTGGTGCTTGGTTTTATGCTGTTTGGCTTTGTTCTCTAATTGTTTCCTGCATTTTAATCTTCTGCCTCGATTCCAAGTAAATTGTAAGCATGAGCACTTCCTTATTCAGTACAGTCAGTGATGTCAAAATCCTTCAGTGGAGGCCTCTGCTAGCCAGCAGAGCAAAATCCTAGAGCCAAGGAGGTCGCAGGGATGCTTTTCCTGCCTTCTGTATGCTTTCATTTGGAGGGAGGAGACAACTAACCAAGAGCCAAAGACAGAGAGTTTGACAAGCATGGGGTATCTCAGAGTTCACAGGCAGACCATACCTAGGGCTCAGACAATGAGACCACAATTGACCAAGTGAAAAACAAAAACAAAACCAAACAGAACAAGATGAGTTTCCTTAAGTAGAGAAAGCAGAAAGTGTGAAGTTTCGTGACTTGCGGCGGGGTGGGGGTGACAGAATACCCGGTACATTTCTAAATTGCCTGTCAGTTCAGTCACAGTGTGGCATGTGATAGCACTGGCATTTGGTGACTTATAATAGCAAAACAACAAAATCAAAATAGAATGCATCCATCACTTAGGTTCCTTCCATTTGGAAGAGGTACTGGGGAAAGTTTGTCTCTCATGGGTACTGGCGTGGGCTTTCTGGCTCCATAGCATCACTTCTACCATGTTTTATTGCCCAGACCAAATTGTAGCACCAGCCAGACTACACCTAAAGAATACAAAGTCTATCGGAACAAGGTTAGTGTGCAGGGATGGCTTGGGTTTCAGAAAATCTACTACTTCAATGTCAGTGTGTCCACCCATAGGAAAACATACTGTGAGAAACCCCTGATGTCACCATTGAAAGATTTGTTAGTGTAGACAAGAAGAGGCCTCACATTTAACAGACTACCTCTTAGAAGACAGTTGGAAGATGCATCAGAGAAGGCGGGGCCACTTGAGAGACAGGTTTAAAGAGAAATTCCCATAATCTGGGAAGAAGTTGTGAGAATATAAACATTCCTAGGAGCAGTCAGGCCGGCAAAGGAAGAAGAGGGCTGAGTTGGTTTCACCTGCTTATTTGCTCAGCAGATACTAAGTGAAGGAGTAAGGCATGCACATGTGTGCAGAATCCATCAATAAACAAAACTCAGCCCTCGCCCTCCTGCAGCTAACAGTGTGGCTGGGGGAGACAGAAAGTAAATGAGATCAGTTCAAAGGCTAAAACTAATTGGGAAAAGAGAGGGAGTGTGCACTGGTAAGTGGATATAGATTCTCGGTGACCTGCCCAGACAAGGGTTTAATGAATGAAGCTAAAGAGAGGACACCTGTCACGTGGCTATCTGGAGAATATTCCAGACAAACAAAACCATAAACACAGCCCTCACCGTTTATCACTTCCACCAAATGGCCTTAAACAACAGAAATTGCTTTACCCATCGTTTTGGATGCTGAACATTCAAGATCAAGATCTCCTCATAGTTAGGTCCCTCTGAGGGCATGAGGGGCCCTCTCTCCCTGGTCTGCCCCTTGGCTTCTGGTGATTTGCATTCCTGGGCCTTTACTTTGTTATAGCCTTCCAATCTCTGCCTGGTTTACTCCTCATGCCTATGATGCAGTGACCATATACTTCCCTTTTGTCTGAGCACCAGCCTCCTTGGAGTAGGTCTCACCAGGAGCACCTTAACTTAGTTAATTCTCTCTTTTTTTTTTTTTTTTTGGTTTTTCGAGACAGGGTTTCTCTGTAGCTTTGGAGCCTGTCCTAAAACTCCCTTTGTAGACCAGACTGGCCTCGAACTCACAGAGATCCGCCTGCCGCACGCCTTTAATCCCAACTTAGTTAATTCTTAAAGGACTATTTCTCCAAATAAAGTCACATTCTGAGCGACTGGGGGTCAGAACCACAAGATCTGTCTTTTTGATATAGCTTACCCCAATATATAAGTAGTTCAAACAATGGGACAGAACATAAGCCGTGCAAATGAATGAATGGGGAAATCCTTAGAGAAGAGTTCCCACATGCTACTGGGTCCCGGTCTGGCAGGATTTTTATTGGTGGGAACATGATTCTCACTTCCTCTGTGACATGGAAACCCACTGAAACGCTGGGGCAAAGGAGCAATGCCTTTGTCTTACTGTTTCCTGATAGTACATTAGCTACTCTGTTAGGAGTAGAAGGAAAACATGCCTCCTTGGCTAGAAGGTAATGAAGTCATTTGGAGGACAGACCCTAGGGGTTAGATCAGGAAACAGCGGCAGAATGGGAATGCACTTCTGTATGCAAGGATTAGCTGACTGAGAGGAGCGCCAGAAGATGGAGTTGTCATAGGGTAAGTCACCCAGATTCAGCCGTGGATGTGTTAAATCTGAGATGCCGGTTGGTATGGAGGTACAGGTGCACAGCTGGATATGCAAATGTGCGTTTCCAGAAACAGTCCAGACAGCAGGTATAAATTTGGACGTCATTAGGACATGAATATTTAAATATACGCAACACAGAAGTATCTTTAAGCAGGAAGTTACCTTCTCTGAGCTTTTTATGCAAAGTAAGATAATTCTCTCCCTTCAGGCCTCACAACAGGAGAGGCCAGGCCTGGGTAACTGCAAGGCAGGTCCAACCATGGCAGGCTCATAGGAAAGGCTCTCCATAAACAAGACTTGGTCGCAGCCTTCCACACTGATGACATCTCTTCCTGTTTCATTTCCAAATACCTTGAGTTATCTTCTTGCTTCCTCAGGAAGGTACCGGCTTCTTGAAGATGCATGCAAAAGCTTTATAACCCTAACTCACCCACAGTTCATTGCCAAGAAACCCACAGTGGCATGCAGATGGTTAAACTCCCACCAATAGGGGTGCACAAACCACTCTAAATCTCAGTTCCACATGCCGCCTTAGGGAGCATCATGGACTAAAGCCCAAGATAAAAAGGCCTGACAGAAATTATTGACGGTTTACCTTTTAATGAGCAGCTTGGATTGATTCTGTTCCCCTCTGGGATGGCTTTCTCTGTCCTTCCTCCACCAAAGAGGCCATGGGGACCACCACCAACCAAAAAAAAAAAATTACAAATCTCCAATTTGAATAATTGCAAGAATCTTCTTTCTGGCAAATAACGTTTCCAGGGTGAGAAATGGCTTACCATTTTAAAATATATAAATACATGTATTTAGAAATGTTATGATTATCATGATTATTATTAAGCACTACTGGCACACTAGATATTTTCAAAGAGACTGATTGCCTCTAATTGGATATTCCTTTCAATTTCCCTCTGGGTGGGTCAGTAGTGTTAACTCTTAATCATCCAAGGCAATTAAATGCATGCAGTTCTAACCTATGCACCAAAGGCTGCTGGGCTGTTCACGTGGTTACAATAGTAAAGGTAGCCGCCATCAGGCTTTTCAGAAGACAGAGCCTACAACCGGCATGTGGACTCTTTACATAACTGGTTTGAAAAGGAAATTTATTCATCTGTATGTGGTGGTGAGTCAAAGTTATGGAGATCCAGAGCCCATAGCCAATCCAAATGAACAATCTCCTTGGTCTCCCTTGGTCCAGATCTGGACTGCTAAGTCAGTTGCTAAACTGAATAAAATCTTCAGACCCACTTTGAGGTGGTTATGGCCATGACTAAAGTATGAAAAGCCAAATAGGAAAATCGGTAGACAACCTTAGATAATCAGTAGGTAATCTTTAGATAATCTTTTGGACAATTTTCAGATGCTCTGATGATAAGGAACCACATTCCATGTTGGTGTTAGCACCTATCCACCCTTAACTCTAAGGCTATCTCTAGGCTGTGCTCCTGCACCCCGGTACTGATACATTGTAGAGATGGAAAGGGGAGGCTTCTAAAGAACTTCTTTCTGTGACACCACACTCACTAGAATAACAGCAACTTCAGAATTTTTATTGAAATGGGCTGAAATACATCTTCTAATGTAAGTTACAGTACACATCACGTGAAGCAGGGACACTTCAGGGTCCTCTCTGAACCCAGCTTAACTGTTGGTGTGGTCAACAGTAGTTTAACGTAGGGGATACAATCTCCTGTGTATTCTTTTTGCAAAGGAGCACATTGTGGGAATTAACCTGGGTCTTGTGGTCTGAAGTGCATAGTGTGGAAATACTGAGGAGGAAGAAGCAAGGTGGTCCTAGCATGTAGTGACGAGGCCAGCAGGCCTGCTTTTCACCACCAGGCTCCCGGCTAGCTTTACCCGAAATAACAACACACAAATTGTATTCTTTTTAAACACTACCTGGCCCATTATATCTATCTTCTTCTTGGCTAATTCTCACATCTTGATTAACCCATTTCTAATAATTTGTGTAGCACCACGAGGTGGTGGCTGACCGGAAAAGATTCATGACCCTCCTCCATCACTAGCATATGGGTATAGAAGATCAGTGAAGTTGTGAACAGACCAACCTCTCTAAGGAGAAGTTCTCCATGGAGCCACTTCCAGCTTCTGACCAAGCTACAAGGATTGAGTCCAATCACTAGACTGGCATTGGAGGGGTTACAGAACTATGACCCCTTAGCTTGCACTGGGTTCTATTTTCTGTGCTCTTGCCCTTCACAGATCAACCAACAATAGTCTGGGCTCTGTATCTGGCACCAAAGGGTGTTTGGGATTTGTCTTTATCCCACAGATCCACAGTGGACTCTGAGCTTCTGCTTCCTGCCAGGGAGACCACATCACCTCATGTTGCTCCCCCCTGGCTGGTGTCTGTGTTTGCCAGGAGAAAGGAGAGGAGCAAGTGATCAGAAGGGCAAGGCTTTAATTCTCTCTCTTCTAGGCTTTGGCTGAGAAGCACTGGATTCATTTGCTTAAAGGTCAGAGCTCCAGCTGGGTAGTCTCACCCCTCCTCACAGCCACCCAGGGCAGCAGGCAGCAGTCACTATCTTTGCCCCTGGGGATCATGGGTACGATGCAGTGAAGTTTGGAAAGAGTGGTACCACCTTCTCTAAACCCTCTTGAGTTATTCTCTGAGGCTATCAGGTTATGTTTGAGTTGAGGCACCTCCATGACCCACCTCAGTGGAAAGCCCAACTGTGTTGGGTCAATGCTCCTCTAGGAATCCCTGCGCTAGGGACGGACGGGGTGAAGAGAGGAAGCAGGCTGGACCAGGTCTACAACTAAGGCCTGTCACAAATGACCTAGGTGAGCGTTGCTTATCTGAGAGTTTTCAGGAGGTACAAAGGCTGTGGTAGGGTCCTCATGGCTCTCTTGTTCCCTCTGTTGCTCTTCCCACTTTCTTCCCGGGGTCTGATCTCTTCTAACTGATCCTGCATCTCTGCATATGCCTCCAGAGAGACCCATGTGATAGGAGACTGTCTAATAGTCAAAACCGTAGCCATAGGAACATTTCCTCTCTGGTTTTCCATAAAAAAAAAATGACATCAAAGTTATAAAGTAAGTGACAGTTACCTTCCTGCTGGCCACTGACTGTTTATGAGACTCAAGTAGAGAAAGATGTCTTCAGAATCAGCGGTTCCTCCTTAGAGATTGATGGACAAAACTGGCATTACATATAGAGATGTGGTCTTTTGCTCTTTCTTCCATGAGTCTCTCTTTCAAGTGGAATCCAGTTTCTCAACTTGTTCAAGGTGAATTTGAGATGTAAGCTTAAATCTCGATCCAAGCCCAAAGTGTGGACATCATAATGGTCTCTCCCTGTGACTCGGATGAAATACTCCAGAGTATTCTTTAAACTTCCATTCTGAGGAGAAAGGGGACCTTCCTACCCTCGGTGTTGGGGTTGCTTTGTCTTGCTTAGCACAGGGCCTTCGGTACAGGCGAAGGAAGTGTTGACTTTATCCCACAGTTGACATGTCTTGATTCCTCCTCTAACAGTATGTAGGAAGTTGGTTCCAACCTTCTGATGATGCTAAATGACATTCTATAAAATTTCTTCTTGAAGAGAAAGGGGTTGGAAGAGTGGAGGCCTGGGAGACTTCCTAACGTCTTCTCGCCTGCCTTTCTGCTACCACCCTCATCTTAAAGCTGTTTGCCCTCAGCAGCTCTAGGCCTGAGAAATGAACAAGTATGGCTCTCTTTTTTTTGTCTTCACTTATGGTTCATTGTGCTCTTATAAATTTAGCTGTGAAAAACGGCTGCATTTGCATCTGCAAATGCGTGGGAGGTGCAGAATGCTGTCTCTCAGGGAGAGAGAAGATGAGGAGTGCCACTCTAAGCTTTGTAGGATCTCCTGGTCCTGTTTGAATCCATATGTGAGCTGTATGAATATGATGTATTCCATGGAGATTGCTTGCACCAGTTTCAGGCCTGGCATAGGGTAGATCTTCATGAAATTCTTGTCTGTGCATACATGAACGGATGAATAATTAACAACCAGGTACCAGTAACTTAGAGGTAGGGTCGTCGCAATCACTGTCCCCCTCCCGCATCACTTTCATCTCGGCTGGTATCTGATATTTCAGGGAAGCAGAAGGAAAAAAAGCCAAATTATGCTGCAGCCCAGTCAATGGCTCTGATGAAGGAGGTTTGGGTTGGGGTGAGCATTAGACGCAGGCTGCCATTAATGCGAGTGATCATGCGATGTGATGTATTTCTTCCCAAGACTGTAACTTAAATTCCAATTACCTTCCAGTGACAAATGAACTGACCGGGCCATTCATTCCGGTGGTGGGAGTGCCCACCTTCTGTGTTACCACCACATGGGGGAAGGTGTATGACAAATTTCCAGATTTAATTTTAGTGCTTGGGAGCCCAAGTGGCACAATTACCAGATCAAGAGTGATGGCAGAATATTAACATGAGCAGTTCATGTGAAGCCGAGCTTTAAGTAAGGATGCTCAAGCTTGCAAGCACCGTAGAGTTCCTGGAGGACCCAGGAGCCTGGGCCTTGGAGTTCTAACTTCCCTGAGATTGTACTCCCAACACAGCTCTTTAATTCCTCCCTCTAACCCCATTCCTTACCACCTTTCATGATGAATGCTAGAAGCTGTAAGCAGTGATTAAGTAAACAGGTCTCATGTCCCACTGTGACCTTGCCAGTGTGTTGAGATGCTACTGTAGGGAAAACCAGGACACAGGTAAAATTATAGCTGGTGGTGTAGCAAATGTGCTGTCATTTTAGCTTTCAAAATAATATTGGCATCCTATACTGGCACCTGCCCACGGTCCGGTGCTTCTCCACACAGGGAATCTGCAAGTGTTTCCTGATCATAAACACTGTTAGTTCGGGAGCCACATAGTTTGGTGCAGCTAGTCAGTTCTGCCACTTTAGCCAAGGCAGTTCTGACTGATAAAGGATTATAGACAGTAACATTTTATTAAAGAAGTCTGCAGTTTTAATTTCACATGCTTTTCCTGTGACATGAAAAATATCCATTAATCTATGCATATTTTGCTTAGCTTTTAATTTTAATTTTGATTCAGGGTCATTCATGAATGCCATGGCTGGCTTTGAATTCATCCTGTAACCCAGGCTAACCTCAAATTTACAGTCCTCCTACCTCAGCATTCTTCATAGCTGGGATTATTATATAAGTGTGTTTCACTTATATATTATAGTGAGTTTTGTTTTGATTTTAGAAAAGACATTCACGGTCATAAAACTCATCCCTAGCTGCGATATAGTATAATAACAGGATGAGCTGAGCTGACATATAATCTCTTATCTACTCTGTGGTCATTTAAAAATCCCCAAAGGACACTCCTCCTCTTGTCCATTTCTTTTTGAAAAGCTTTCACTTGCATGTTCTTATTCACAATCAGATGTCATCAGTCTGACCATGAGAAGAGTTTGAGTTCATGCCTCAGCAGCTTCCCCACTGCAGCCCAGACCTTTCAATTGGTCATGCCTAAATGGGATATCTTTGGGTCTCATGTCCCATTCCTCAACAATTCCCTTCTTTTCCCCTTCTTTGCAAGAATGTAAGTTATAATTGGTTGCCTGTGATTTAAACAGCAGGGGTGGGGGCAACAGACTCTAGTGTGGCCAGTTTCTCCAGCCCTGAGCAACACTCAGCAAACAACACCGGCACAGTGGAGATGAGGGGATGAGGACATCACTGCTACTCTCTGAAGATGCTCACTGTAGCGCTAGCTTCCTCCACTCACCTGCCCTGCTCCAGACCCACAGGAACGCCAGGTCCAGCCAAGGACACTCATCCACAGAGGGATTACATAACTGATCCAAGGTCACACAGCTGGTCTGCAGCAGAGCCAGGGCCTGGGTTTAAGGCATGTGAGAGCAGCAGTTCACCCTCTGGAGTATTTTCTTGCCTGGCAGCTGGTGACCTGAGAGGAGCTTCTTCGGTGGATAGAAACAAACAGCATGCCATTCCGTGCACAAATGCAGATGGGCATGCATAATACCCTTCCTCAAGTTGAATTTCCCCTTTCTATCAAGCCTAGATATATCAGGAGGAAATATGTTACTATATTCAGAGCTTCAAAACCCAACCATAGTGTACTTCTTCCCACAGGCAGTCTTGAGGATGAGCCAGCCGGGAGCAGAGCAATGCTCTTTGTGTGTTAATCCGCAGCGAAGGACCTAGTGCCTGGAAAGGCATCCTATCTCCCTGCATCACCATCACCAGGGCACGCCTTTTAGGCAGAAAAGGAGAAGCTGCTAAAATGAATTAGTAGTCTCATTTTCCACAGAGGTGAGAGCAGCTGGAAGTAACGTGCCCCGACACAAATGGCCAACTTCCTCTCACAAGACAAACCGGACCCAAGTCAGGACGTTGGTGGGAGAAGCCCTGAATCTCAGGGCTTCTGAGGTTTCCACGGTAGGATGAGTTTAGGAAACAAAGTGCCCATAGCTGTCTGTTTTGGGCAGCCTGACCCTTGGCAGGATACAGTGTGGAACCGACCTTAGACCAGAAGCCATGCTTGCTTAACTTTCCATGCTCACTTGGGTTTAACCTGCTGGGTGATTTTGAGCAAGGCGGTTGGACTCTGGTTTGTGTCCATGGCTGTGAGTATCGGGCATTCTCAGTCATCTCCTTCTTTGCAAAGGGCGTGAGGGCTGCTCTGGCCTGTGGGTAAGGGCTTGGGCACTAAAGGCCGACCATGTAGGTTTGAATGTTGGGTGTTCACTCATTGCCAGGTGACTTGGAACCAATGATTTAGCTTGCCCATGACTGGGCTTTTTCATCCTAAAAAATGAGGAAAAATGATATTAGTATTTCCCGCAAATGACGTTGTAGGAGTGTAATGACCGGGTCCATGTAAATCTTCCTACACTCCTAGAGCCCTCAAAGCACATAATAGTGCGTGGTTGTAATTATCACAGTCTCCTGTGAGACCAAGCTAGAAAGTGATACAAATATTTGTGTGACTCATTACAATTTTTATGTAATTAATCACATTTAATCTTTGTGGGAACCTTGCAGGGTCCTGTGGTAGATATGTTTGTTCCAAACTCTTGTGAGAAAGGAAAGTGCCAGCAGGGTTAATTAATTGTCACGAGCTACGCGAATTATTACATATTGCTGACCCAATAAGGCACCCCGTTCTGTGTTCTTTCCAGAGTTTGTTAACTCACTTCCTTATGCACATAAAGCCGAGTGTCCCCATGGAATCAGCAGCTCCTGCTTTTATCATGTTCTGGTTTCTGTAATCTTTATCCTCTTTGCTCCCATGTTGATTTTAAAAATTCTTTGGGGTCTCTGGTTAGAGTAGTGTTGTCTTAAGGAACTGAGAGTGTCCATGTGTTTAAGACACAATTAGATCAACTGTGCTGAAAAAAGAATGTGAAGTCAAAGGGGGAGGCATTAATATCTCCTGACTTGCAGAGCAGAATTATACAGCCAGGCAGGAAGCTTGTCAATCAAACTGTAGAGAGAAATCTCCAGTTGCCTAGATCACCTGCCTAACTGCTAGGTTTGAGCCAGCAGGGTTCTCTTCCCAGCCCAAGTTAGAAGAAGCACAGAGATAGCTACCCATTGGGGACAGGACCAAGATAAACAAAAGGCTGGTTAATTGGCTTTTTAGTTAGTTAACATGCTTGTTAATTAGCTATAGACTAGGACCCAGGGTCTTATATACACACAAGGCCAATACTCTACAGGTAGTTTGGAAGGAAACGACAAGAAGCAAGGTGAGCAGATATATTCCTATAGAATTCTCCAAGCCAAAGGCAGAGCTCACAGGATAGACCCAATACTGTGGCAAATCTTGTTCTCACGCTCATCCATTCCTTTAGACTTTGGGGCTATCCCATCTGAACCTGCAGAGGGGTCAAAGGTCATTGGTTGAGCAGTGCAGAAGGGGGGACTAGAAATCAGGCTGCAGGACCACACAGCAGAGGCGGGAGGACGATGCTTGCTGACTGAACTTGATGTAGACCTGCAGCCAGGGAACCTAAGCAGAGGATAGCAACGTTCAAAGCAAAGAGAGAAACACAGCAGAACAGACTTCTGGTACCCACAGGGAAGGAGGCAGAGGAGCCAAGCAGTCCAGGGTCATGGCCCCGAGTTTTAAGCGAAAGGAGGCTGCTGTACCAAGGTTCAGCTGTCTCTGCTACTTCTCAGTCACCACAACCAGCAACAAATCTGTGTCATGCATTCAGGGAGAAGTAGGGAAAGAGAAAAGCCATCAAGAAAAAAAAAACGGACCATTGTTTTGTTTTCTGTTTTTTTTTTTCTTAAATCAGACACTGTGCACTACTATAAAGGGTCTAAATTATAGAATTGAAACGAACTGATGCTGAATAGAACATTTAGTTTGCCTGGAAATTGCCATCCATTCTAAGGGAGTTTGAGACAGAGCCCAGATTAGAATAGAAAGTAAATAGATTATACTTTATCTACACACATTAATTCTAGAGTGAGTTAAATTTAATCACAAGCATACATATACATATGTATAATTTATATATGTATATATAGTGCTCTACAGTTTTAAAAGCATTTTGTGTGTTACCAACATCTGTATGTTCCTTTGTCTAGAAATCTGTCTTCAAAGATATATCTGCTATTATCTAGGGGGAATTCCTCTATCCACAATTTCTCAAAGAATGCTTCCAGAACACAATTCCCTGTCATGGAAATCGTTTTAACAAAAGAAAGGAGTTCTAGTGGTCCAGTAAGTTTGGAAAACACCAGACTAAATATAGTAAATGGATTTTTCAGACAATTTGATCAAGTAAGTGAGGTCTACGTCTCCTGAAATAAAACGCGGCACATTTTCCACTTAACCACAGCAACTTCTTCTTCATGTTATTCCACATTGTTTGTGTTCCTTGAAGCACGCATTAACACCGATACCCTAATCAATAATTCTGATGGATAGGAGGGAACTGGGGCTATGACGTGGGTCATTCCCCAACCATTAAGCTTGACTCGGCTGATTGGATGGATGGATGGTTACACACCGTTCTCCACGCTCTAGCAAATAGTGTCATGTTCCCATGAGGAGCATTATTAGGCCAAGTGCTGGTGGTCCCTACTCTCCAGTGCTTTCCATGGATCAGGTGTCTACCGCTGTGCATTGCCGTAAGAAGTGTGCTATGGAAGTTAATGTTGACCCTTCAAGCAGGAAAGAGTTTTGAAGATGTGTAAGGAGTCAGGCATTTGTGGTGTGTGTTAGGGATGCAGAGATTTAAAAAAAGCAGTTATTTAGGGTTTTGATAAGGAGGCATTGGGAAATGACACCCACAGTGACTAGCATGATTGGCCAGTGTAGCATTTTACAAGACGGGTAGTCATAGTTGCAGCAGAGATGTAGGGTCACAAGGGCCCAGCAGGGTTCAGACAAACACTGAAGAGGAAGCTTATGGAGGAAATAAAATGTTTGTCTGATGGAAACACAGTATTTGAAGAAGAGAGCAAGGTGCATTCTTTAGTAGAAACATCTGGAAGAAAATGGGCTATCAGAGGCAGATGTCAAGTATGCAACACGGTGAGATACAGACGCCAAGTCCATCATATAGACCAGCAGCCAGGAAGAAGCATGTGCTGGGCCTCATGGCCCACGTCACAGACTTAGGAATTTACTCTGCTACAGTGGGGCTCTGTCTGATGACTCTGCCTTCTCCACTGATTCTGACAAAATGTTGGATTGTGACAAACATAATCAGCAGCCTAAAATTCAGGTCTTGGGGCTGGAGCATAGAAGACTAAGCCCCTCTGATGAATCACATCTGCATTTGGAATCCAGACATAAATAGGGGTCTTCTTGACCAGGATTTGTGGTTCAAGGAACTCACCATCACAGAGACATCTCTGAGGACTAGGACTCAAAACGTAAGCAGTGTCCTAATATACTTATGGCATCCCAAATGAATAAGGACCATGAGTTGTGTGCTTTGTGTGCTTAAACCTGTGTATTAGGCAAACACTATGGCTTTGAAAATGGACAACTGGAACAACATTTTCTTGAGCTTTTTTTCCTAAAAATCAAGTAGCAATTATCATCTCATTAATCCTCGTGAGAATGTGGCTCCTTTTATGCTTATTTTATAGAAAAATGAAGCCTTGAAGTCTAGGAAATTCTGTTCAAATTATTCTGGGAATTAGAAGGCAGCATACTTCCCTGACTTCTGGGTTGAGCGCCCTGCCTCTTGGTAAACTCCACTGATGTTAGTTAAAGAATACTGAACTGGGACTCCCTTGAAGTTTCCAAGTGTCAACAGAAGGGTGAGAATAGAACAAATCATGGCTTGTGATACCTACCCACTCATAGTCCAGTCATGTCTTCTGTAGCCTGGTTTCTCCGTGTTTACCGCTGGCCTAGTCTTCAAGATCAAAATTCTTCAGGTCCTTCCTCTCAGAGACTCAGTGCCTCATGAAGAAATAATCTCATCTATCCCCAAACATTCACTGGGGTAGCACCCATTTCTAATTTCTTATTTTCAGGTACTCAAGTCTCTTATTTCAGGTATTTCAAGTCAAGGGAACAGTTTCCAAGGTCATAGAGAAAGTTCTCTGCCTATCTAAGGACTTCAAGACCCTATATGAGAAGATTATTTTCACTTATTTTTCTCTGTGAACTTGAGATGATATACCCTGTTGACAGATCATCATTCTACTCTGGATGTTATGTTTGAAATATTTAAATTGCTTCATTAATCTACCAGTGAATTTCAATTAAATACCACTCAGTTCACATTGTAGGCCAAAAGGTTGACTGTAGGTAAGGGTTCTCTTGGAAATTCAGGCTCTTCAGTTTCTAAGTGAGCCAGTTACCTTTGTGACCCTTAAATCCTATTTAACAGTGTGATGGATACTCATTGCTTGCATGGTGAACCTGAGGCTGATGAAGTAAATGATTAAGTCAGCGCATCTCAGATCTAGAACTCTGGCCACTTTGGCAATGCGCTATTTTTCTTTAAATAAACTGCTTAGAAATATTATTGAAAGCTTACTGTGGTGGCAAATTTTCTGTTATCCCAGTACTTGAGAGGTTGAGGCAGGAGGGTCTTGAGTTCAAACCCAGAATGCACTACATAAATATGATCCTGCCTTTGAAAAACAAAGGAGCAAACAAAGGCTATTGAACACCTGTTATATTCAAGACATTGTGCTGGGTATCTTAAGTCAACAAATACAAGGGACCTAACTAGCCTTGCTGTCTAGACAAGTATTGATTTGTGGGAGGAGACAAATCCATAAAATAAAATTTCAGCATGATACGAGAAGAGTTATGGCAAAAGAATAAATGAGCTTCATGAGAGCAGAGAGGAGTTGCTACGGTAGCTGAGCATGTCCAGAAAAGTTCACAGAAAAAGCAGTGCTTGAGTTCTTTATGTATTTTGGAGATCAGACCTTTGTCAGTTGTGTGGTTGGTGAAGATCTTCTCCCAGTCAGTGGGTTGCCTTTGAGTCTTAGTGACAGTGTCCTTTGCTTTACAGAAGCTTCTCAGTCTCAGGAGGT
>NC_022016.1:71379091-71424187 GCF_000317375.1 Microtus ochrogaster
AATCTTTAATATATAAATAAATAATTAAAATAAAATAAAATTTAAAAAAAAGAAAGAAAAAGCAGTGCTTTAGCTGGGTAGGAAGAAGTGATGGCTAATTTGATGGAACTGACCAATGGCTGCTTGTTCTCAGCAGCTTGTAGACTGGGGCATCCTTTTTAGTTTTTTACTTTTTCAGAATTAATAACAAACCTTTAACAAATGGGAATTTAAGAATCTGCCAAATAGGAAAGTGAGAGACTTTGGAAAACTCAGCCCTAAATAGGGTGTCTCCATCCAATCCCTCCCCTTGGAGTTCAGAGAAGAAGAGGAGAAAAGAGCGCAAGAGCCAGAAGAAATGGAGAATACCCCTAAATCAGCAGGATCAAAGCCCATACAGACTCACAGAGCCTGAAGCAGCAGGCACAGGGCCTGCATGGGTCTGCACCATGTCTTCTGCACATGTATTACAGTTTTCAGTTTGGTAATTTTATGAGACTCCTGAGCGTGTGAACAAATGGGTCTCTGATTCTTGTGACTCCTCTTGGGCTCGTTTCTTCCTGCTGGTTTGTCTTATCCAACTTCAATGTGATAGTTTTCGTTTCATGTTAGATTTTATTTTTGTTATATTGTTAAAAATAAATGAATACATAAATGAAGGAAAGGATGAAAACCTAGACACTAGAGTAAAAAGTATCAACTGATCTGTCTGTCCTTTATACCAGTTTGGAGAGGAAAAATCATGTTTCTCCAGTGAAGTGACATTGGGTATACCCACCGCTCAAGGACAGGCCTCATGATCAGGAGCAGCTGACCAACATATAAAGGATTCCATTTTGTTTTTTGTTTTGTTTTGGAGTGTGTGTGTGTGTGTGTGTGTGTGTGTGTGTGTGTGTTGTTTATTTGGTTACAATTTGGTGGGGTTTTGAGGGTGTTGTTTTCTTGATTTGGGGGACTTCTGATGTATTTTTAAGTAGTTAAGGATGGATCAGTAGGAAGGGGTAGAGGATCAGGAAGGACTAGGGTGGGAGGAAGGAAAAAGAATCTGCTCAATAGAAAAAGAATCTAAAGAGATAATATGTTATCCCAATCTTCACTCCTCACTTTGCCCTTAAAAGGTTCAGGGACATCAAGGGAGAGGACGTAGCAAGACAGAAAAGCTGGACGGTGGTGAGGAGTACCATGGAAGACGGCTACCTAGATATAACAGGGCTTTTGCTATCATGAACACACCCAGCACTGGATACTGGCACAAGCCTGGGTCCTTCGACGGTAAAGAAGGGGCCCACAAGGCCTACTGCCTTTTTTGCTTGCTGCAGAAGAGGGTGTGGTTTTCTTCAGTGCAACAGCCACTGGGGGAATAAATGGGAAGGAAGGAAAGAAAGCGAGATAACAGAGGATAATGGGGCCAATCTTATCATAATGCATTGCATATATGTATTAAACTGTCAAAACTTTTTAAAAAATCACAATGAAAAGGCAAATGGAAACCTTCCGCAGAGGTCCAGAGGTATGGAGATATGCATAATACCCGCATACAATGTAGCAATAAACATGATTGGCGTACAAATAAGTATATACATCTGACAAGGAGGATGAAAATTAGAGGAAACTCATAGAACATAACAGGAACCTACATATTGTCCCAGATACCTAAAAAGCTTGGTAAGATTACAGCGATTGTGACAGACAAAGGCAGCTTGATAAGGGAATGCCGGCCTGAGACTAGGGGAGAAGACTGAAGCCCAGGCAGAGATGAGCGATCCGCCCTCCTCCACGGCGTTCAGTCATCCCTCCCAGGAAGGGCTGTTGGAGCCTCAGAGACCTGCCCGGCATAATTCGCTGTCAAGGAAAAGTAGACATTGCTTTAAAAAATTAAGTCTTGGCCCCAGTAACTGTTAGCAGAAGTAGCAGGGAGATGGATGCTGGAAGGGAGCATAAATTCCCACACAGAGGAGAGAGAGAAGCATGTGGAGGCAATAAAGGCCAAGCCTGACAAGAGGAAGCTGATTAACAAGTGAGTGTACTCAGAGATTGAGAGAGTAGTCAAGCCTGGAGTGATTGATTGGTGTGTCGGGAAAGGGGCCTTCCTAGCAGAATGATGTCTGAGCATCTCTGGGCAGGGAGGGGAAAGTGAGAGCCCTGGGGAGTCCGACTCCCAGGTACACAAAGATAGCATGCCTTTGGATATGCAGGAGGTGGGGAGCTGGCGCGGGGAAGAAATTGCCTGCTGGGCGCCGTGCTGGGTGCTTTACATAGTCTGTCTCATTGATTTCTCATCATACTCAGGAAGGTAGATGCTATCATAAGAAAACGGAGGGTCAGAGAGGTTAAATAACCTGTCCGAGTTCACACGGCAAGTGGCAGACCAGAATTTGAACTCCAGTCAGTCTGATTATAAAATCCATACCTGCATACACTCTTCACTTCATCCCAATGAAACAGTCATATCCTCCTGCATTTCCATAATGGATGTGTCAAGTGTAGTAAGTGGTGGGAGCTCAAATAATGGTAGCTAGTGAAAACAGAACTAGGAATCGCAAGAGGAGACAGGAGGATTGCTGCTGGGTAAATGCCCATGTTTATCTACCTAAAGAGCTGCTGTGGGAAACGGCAAGGCATGCCAAGTTCCCTCCTAGGACCTGGAGGCATAGAAAGGATTCAAAACCCGAGGCTATTTCCTTGGTACACAACACCTGATGCCATGATGCCCTACTTCTCTGAGAAATTTTATTTGAATTCCTCTTGCAGACTATCAAGTACCTGACAGTTTAAATATGCCCAGGAAAGCTGCATTTTGCAAGGACCTACATGTAAAAGACCCCATTCTAGTTTTTTATTGGCCAATTGTGTATAAGTACAACAAAAGCAAGTTTATATCATATAATGTAAAACAAAGATTGTGTTCCTTTTACCAGTTACTTGCACTGTCGTGGAGATGGTCTGTATGTGTTACCTGTGACCATCAGCATCCTGAAGCAGAGACGCTGTGATCACCCATGGAAGGCTCTCGAGAGAGCCCTCCTATCAATATTCTCCCCTGGGGAAAAGGGTTGTGAAACTCAGGCAGTTCATTGGACATTCCAGAGGCCTATCGTGTCTATATAAGAGGCAAATGATAGGCCAGGTCTGGTAGTACAGGTGTGTAATCTCAGCACTTGGGAGGCTGAGGCAGTTGGATCTCTATGAATTTATCATCAGCCTGGTCTACATAGTGAGTTCTGGGACGGACAGGGTGGTGACATAGTGAGACATGTCCAAAAAAACAAACAAACAAACAAACAAACCAACAAACAAAGGGATAGCATTTGTTTGGTGTGGGGCTTCCTGAGGATGCAACTGCCTATGAGTAATGCCCACATCTGTTAGCAAGCCCAATAAATTCACCGTTCACCAGATTGCACATGCTTCTGCAATGGAATGCTTCTTTGGTCTATCGGTGCCTTCTCTCTAGGTGGATAGATTTTTGTTGTTGTTGTTTTGTTTTGTTTGTTTGTTTTTTTGCAATTCCTCAGAAAAAATCATAATGCAACTTTTAAGATTGTTTTCTTTATTCTGAGTTGTATACATAGCATACTTAAATTGCACAGACGTACCTGTGAGTGCACATCCATGTGAGAAAGGTCAGAGTGTGTGCGGTATACCAGCTGCTTTGTAGGCACATACTCTAAATTCGGCGATAGATAAACCTGACATTTCCCCTGTTCCCTGTTTGGAGTATGGTTATAGGCATCTCTTTTTCTTGTTCTTTGATGCTATCGTAGGCTGACCCATAACCTTGGACTTGCCTCCTGGGCTTCTAGGTTCTTCCATGCACAGTGCCACCCTTATGCCAGATTTCATATATGCACCACCTCTGTGATGTCAGGATTTTGGCAGAGAGATAGGTTAAGAGGAAGGAGTCAGACGCTGGGTCTGGGCCACTCCAACATGCCTTCCCTTGGTCCTCTGTAAGGAGGAGCATTAGAACAGGGGGCACAAGTGACGAACTTTTACTCTCCTACTAGCCCTCCTACTTGGTTGGTCCTGCTGGCCTGCAGCTGACCTCACTCTCTGTCTGTGGCGCTTCTGAGGTAGATCTCCATATTAGGAAAGCTGGCAGAATGTGGGGTTTAGAGGTCCCAGAGTGGAGGACTCAGTAATGCCTGACTTGTCAATCACACACAGGCAGGCAGCATCAAAGAGTCTTACTATTGGTACATCTTAGCTGCCAAGAGAACTCAAAGTTAGCCCTAACATAGCTCAGGCCTACTGGACTCTAGTGGCCTTTGGCCACCACCTGAAACAGGTTATTTCTTCTTTATCAAACCACACTAGTAAGGGCTGGGCTGTGGACTGGCTGTGCTGCTCCCAAGTTCACACGTTAGAACTCTAAGTCCCACTGTGCTAGAGTTTAGAAGCAGGGCCTTGAGAAGCAGATATGTCCCGAGAGTGGAACCCATACGAGGGGCTTAGTGGCTCATTGAGAAGACCCGTGAGAAATCTTACTTCCTCCACTGCGAAGAAAGGCGGCTGCAAGCCAGGAAGCAGTTTGGATCCGTTACTTTTCTATTGTTGTGATGAAATACCACGACCAAAAACAACTTATGGACGAGTTTATTATGGGTTATGATTCTGACAGAAGGGCTTATAATGGTGGGTGTGGTGGTCTGAAGAATAAATGGCTCCTATAGGCCCGTAGAAAGTGGCACTATTAGGAGGTGTGGCCTTGATGGAGGAAGTGTGTCACTGGGGATGGGCTTTGAGATTTCAGAAGCTCAAGCCAGGCCTAGTGTTTCACTATCACTTCCTGCTGTCGCTGATCCTGATGTAGAACTCTCAGATCCTCTCTAGCACCATGTCTGCCCATGTGCCACCATGGTTCCTGACGTGACAAAAATGGACTAACTCCTTTCACTGTAAGCCAGACCCAAATAAATGTTTACCTTTATAAGAGTTGCCAAGGCCATGGTTCTCTTCATAGCAATAGAAACCCTAAGAAAGACAGACAGTTGGGGAGCCATGGTAGCAGGCCACTGTTAGCTGGGAGCTGAGAGAGCTCATCTTCAACCCCAAATAAGAAGCAGAGAACAAGCGAAGTGGGGGGAGGCTATAGACTCTGAAAGCACCCCCATCCAGGCTAAGGATGCACTTCCTTCCTTCCTTTGCCTCCTAAAGGTTCCATATCCCCACTCCCCCTTAAATAGTGACATCTACTGGGGACCAGTGGTCACATATTTGAGCTTAAGGGGAACATTTCTCATTTGAGCCACCACGAGGGTCTGGACCAGAATACATTCATGCTGCCCTAATTCAGGTCTTCTAGTTCCCAGAATGCTAAAAACGCATTGCTTCTTTTTAGACCACACAGTCTGAGGTAGTCTGTTACACCATCTTGACCTAACGGAGACAGGCTGATTGGGTCCACTTCCCTCTCTCTCTAGTGCATTTTCCCTCTCTTCTCACATGGTCCGTGAAGCAGCATGGCCAGGCTGATGTCGGAATAGATGTCCACACAGGGAGTTTCCTGCCCCCTCCCATCTCTGTTAGGGACCTTCTCTATTGCTTTTGTGGGGAAAAGGGAAGATTTGGACAGCTGAAGGGTAAGCCTTTGCCATGAGTTCTGGATCCTCCAAAGCCTTCAAGATTTTCTCAGAGTGCCAAAATTTTATTTGGATTTGTTGTGGTTTTATTGCTATTGTTATACTGTTCTAGGTAAAAAGGGGGGAAGATGGTGGTGGTTCAGAAGTGGGAGGAGGTGAAAACAAGCTACAAGCCTGTTCTTTTTTTTTTTCCTTTTTTTTCTTGTTTTGTTTTGAGACAGGTTTCTTTGTGTAGCCTTGGCTGTCCTGGAATTCACTCTGTAGACCGGGCTGGTCTCAAAATCATAGAGATCCACCTGCATCTGCCTCCCAAGTCCTGGGACTAAAGGCATGCACCACCATTGCCCAGCTAGTTCTTTTACTGTTTTCATAAGCCCCAAGGAGTAGCTCGACACCCATGGTTGATAGTTGCTCTTAGAAGTGGTTTATTCTCTCTCTGGAATGGGTTCTAGCTGCCAATTGTGAGGTAAAATAGAGTCCTAGTCATACACGCATGCATACTTACCATATACTATATATGTCTCCTGTGAAGAAAACCTCCTGTCCAGTTAGGAAAATGAGACTCAAATAAGGGGAACGAAGTCATCTCAACTTGTACCCAGTAAGTGGCAGTGATGGCATTCAAATGAGGTTTGCTCTATACCAATATACACTGAAGAAAAGAGACAACAGAGGAAAATGACCAGTGATGACATAGATCTGTGTCTGCCTAATTGGAAGAATGAACAAGAGTGCAGAGAGAATGGCTCACCAGGGGCTGTTCCAACCTGGGTCTTACTAGACTAAAACAATGAGATATGGCAATCTCTTGGGTCATAGCTACAGGAAAGGCCTGCAGAAATGTCCGTGCCTTCCCTGGTGCTATTGCCTGAAAGACTGATACAGCGTCACCAGGATAGGCTGTTCCCTCCCATGCCCTTGACTCTGAGGCCTCAGGACCAGGCCAGGGTCCTAAAGGTGAGAACACTCTGAGAACAAGCCATTGACTGAACAGGAAGGCACAAGTTGCCAGTGTTACAAGAGAACCTGAGCTATTGTGTAGCCATTTCCACTGGTGGTAAACCCTTCCATCTTGGAGGAGAGTCAATAAGACTCGGATGTTCTAAGAGGAGATGAAACATTCCATCGTGAGGGAAGCTTTAAGACAGGAAGTGAAAAAAAAACTCAAAATAGCTTCAGAAACTCCATGAAACTGAGCAGATTCACTAGACTTTTCCCTCACCAAGCATGAACCTAGCAATCAAGTCCGCTGAGAGTCGCTCTCAGACAAATGGAGCTGCCTGGAAAAGGCTCACACCAGCTGGACTGCTGGGAAGAAGCAGAGACCATTTTAGTTGTCTGGGAGGCCCAGACCTACTGATCTACTTGGAAAGAGCACTCTGTAGCCCACTGTGGGCAGAACCATTCCCTGGGCAAGGGATTCTGTACTGGGCAAGGGTACTGAGTATGAGTAGGTGAGAACTCCTTCTTTTCTCTCTTCTCTGGGTTGTGTTTGTGATGGAACCAGATGCTTCAAATTCCTACCTTGATGTCTCTGCAGTGATAGACAGTAACCTGGAATTCTCAACTAAAATAAGCCCATTCTCCCCTTAGCTGCTTTTCTACAGAGCATTTTATCACAACAGAAAGGAAACTGGGACACATCCCTTCCCTCATTTAAAAACAGTCCTCCTACTATTGAGTTTTAAAGGGTCTTATGCATTCTGCACACACATCTTCTTAACAGATATATGTTTGCAAATATCTTTTTCTCAGTTTGGGGTTTGTCTTTCCCTGTGTTTAACAGTTTCTTTTGAAGATCCGAAGTTTGTGATTTGGGTATTATCAGATTTTTCTTTTCTGATTCATGATTTTAATATCCTATATTAGTATATTGCCTGACCCAAGAGTGTTTGTTCCTTTTTTAAAGAGTTTTATATTTTTAGTTTAGGTCTATTTTTTGGTTTGAATTGATATGCTACACTGTTGTCTCTCTTTTGTTCCCTTTTCCATGCGGGCATCTAATGGTTTCCCAATTGCTTGAAAAGACTATTTCCCTTAAATTAGCATTACATCTTGCAAAGAAAATCAATTACAGATCTGTTTGGATCTTCTGCTGTGTTCTATTGATGCATTTGCCTCCATACAGAAGTGTGGCGTTATCTTGGTAACTATTGTTTTGTACTAATTCCTAAAATTAGATATCCTAAAATTCCCCAACTTGGTTCTTTTTAAGAATTATTTTGGAAATATTCTTTCTTTAAGCTTTCACGTAAATCTTATACTGCTGGTCAATTTAAAAATCCCTATTAGGATGTTGATTGGAATGATATTGAAACTAGGGATCAATTGGACATAATTGACATGTTAATAATATTGATTCTTCCAGCCGGCTGTTACAGCTTATCTTTCTATTGTCCGGACCTTCTCTAAATTCTATAATCAGTTTTTTAATGGTAGCTGCAAACAAATTTGTAGTTTAGTGAGCTCAATCCTTCCATGTTTCATGATTTTTTTTAAATGTTTTGAGAACTTCATCCATGAGTACTGTGTTTAGATGGGCTTACTGAAGAAACAGCGATGGAATTTTGTCTCTACCATCTCTTCCTGAGCATTCAGCCACTTCCCACTGTTTGGGTAGTGGCTTTGTTGTCATGGACCTATATCTCACCTCACAGCACGACAGTTAGGAAAAGGGTGCGCAGGGGTGGGGTGGTCTGAGCTGAAGCCTCCCCTCAGCACTGATAATCGTGGAAGCTCCTGGTTTTCCACCTCCCATCTCCCTATCTGTTAAATGGGCATAATGATATCCACCTCCTAGGGGAAAGACTTGGCAACCCATGTTAAACAACAGCAAGCACATAGAGAACGCTTAAACCATGCTAGAGTTTGTGATTTACTAGCCATGTGGCCCAGGCCAATAATCTCATAGGCTAAGGCAAGAGGATCACATATTCAATGTCTGCTTGGGTTATAGAGTTACTTTCAAGGCCAGGCTTAGCAATTTAGTCAAAATCTGTTTCAAAATAAAGAATAAAAGGGCTACCCAGATGGGCTTGCACAGGCCTTTAGTCCCAACACTTGGGAGTCAGAGTCAAGCAGATCTCTGTGAGTTCAAGGTCAGCCTGATCTATAGAGTCAATTTCAGGTCCTCAGGGACTGTACAGTGAGATCCTGACTCAAGGCTAACTAAATAAACAAATAAAAATTAAAATGTAAAGTGTTTGGGAGTACTGAGAGAACGTCTCAGCTGGTAAAATTTTCATCTTACCGGTAATAATGACTTGAGTTTGAACCACTACACCTATGTAAAAAGCCAGGGTGGCAGCATCTCTCGAATCCCAGTCCTGGGCAAGCAGAGACCAGACTGTTCTCTAGAATTCACTGTCCAGCCAGCCACGCTCAATGGGTGAGCTCCAGTCAACAAGTGACACTGTCTCAAAAAATAAGGTTGCAAGTAATTGAGAAAGACATCTGGCATCAGTCTCTGGCCTCTATATACACAAACACATACATGTACTAAGTGGATGCAATTCCACACATAATAAATAAATAAAAATAGATAAATCAGTCACAAAACCTTTAAAAACATAGAGCTTAATGCATAGCACACAAGAAGCCCCAGTTATGACCGGTTTTGAATTGTATCTGTATTAGCAGGGTTTGACGGACCTCCATATTAAGTTTTTTTTTTTAAAAAAATATTTGCTGAATAGTGAAGTTATATAAGAGCTTGTAAAAAAAAAAAGCTTATAGAAGGAGCTGTCACAATATTGAGATGATGCCCAGACCAACTCAGAGAAAGAGAGCTGACTGTTCTCGTCCACTCATGCTGAATGATTTGCTTAGGTGATCTGGAATATGCCCTGCCCCCGTGGTGTCCTGTTTGTAAGCCTCACTGTCGACAGTGATGTTCAGGCCGGGAACTAAAATCAATCTATTTATTGT
Organism: Microtus ochrogaster; assembly: GCF_000317375.1. Classification (NCBI taxonomy): domain Eukaryota; kingdom Metazoa; phylum Chordata; class Mammalia; order Rodentia; family Cricetidae; genus Microtus; species Microtus ochrogaster. The sequence continues at coordinate 71,388,580 of NC_022016.1, forward strand.
AATGACTTCCAGTTACATACACCCAATTACCACTGTCATTAAGAAGACAGTAGCCGCCAATTTTGAGTAACAGAACAACATTAGGTGTTCAATGTGTAGAGCTTTAAAGCAATGACCTTCTGGGGAATACATAAAAGGCTGTAGGACAAAAACCTTTTGTTTTTCACTTGCCCCCTTTCTATAAAGCAAAACAAAATCTCTACCTACTTATTAATATTGGGCCAGAGAGGAGATTCAAGAAGATATGACTAGTGAGTGATTGAACATGGTTCGTGTTAGCATAACTGCTAAGGAAATTACCTGATTTAATTTCAGTCTTTTGGAATGGGTTTGAACAAACCTAGACTCCATGGATACTATGGGGAAAGAAATCAGTCTCGTGAGACAGTGTGGGAAGAGTAGAGCGAGATGGAAGCCCCGGATGTGACTGTCATGCTCCATTGTGTATGGTATTGCTGGCCTGTCTGCCCTTAGCCTGGTCAGCTAGTCTCTGCTTCCGTGTGCTTTGTCCTTAAAATATGGAGAGCTAGAAAGGATAAACCGGAACTTGCTCTGGCTTGTCTTCTCTGGATCTACGATCCATCCTCTGCCTTTCACACTTCTGTTCTAGTTGAAGGGAAAGAAAGGTGCCTGAAGCAGGTGAGGAATTATCGTAGGGTTTACCTAGGCATTGGATTAACAACATAGGACAGCGACTTCCTCCACCATATTAGCTCTGAATTGGTGCTGCAGATCGCTACCTCACCTGCAAAACAGATTCAGCGGCAATTCTTCTGGGGCGTGTAGAATCGGTCACAATGTTTTTCAAGTTTCTAGAACATTGAAAGTTAAGTACTTGCTTTTTTGAACCTATTGTCTGTCTACTTTGAAGAAGTCTCTGTAGCAATGTTTTCCACTTTTTGTTGCTATGATAAAACACCACTTAAGGCAGAAGGAGTACATTTTTGCTTATGTCTCCAAAGAGGGAGTCCATAATGGTGGGGGAAGCAAGGAAGTCACTGCAGGAAACTGAGAGAGCAAATTGAAAGTAGGGCTACACTATAAACTCACAAGGTTCCTACAATGAAACTCCACCCCTCAACGGTCCATAATCCCAGCCCCACACCAACTGGGGACCAAGCATTCAGATACTTGAGCCTTTAAGGGACATTTCACTGAAACCATCACAGACTTCATAATAAACAGTTGTGGCCGGAAGACATATTAACCAAAAATAAGCCTAGGAAAGGTGAAGACTCAGGAGACCTTTCTGGCTGGAAGAGACAACGTAATTTATTAATTTAATATCAGTGATTTCTGCAGATTAGCCAGCACTGTTACTCACCACACTTCTCCTTTCGCTTTCTCCATCATCTTAAGTGAAGAAGACTCCACCCAGTGAGCTTCTTCCTGTCACCTGTCGCTCTGTGGAACATTCTCTTATCCTGCGAGAGTGTAGCTGACTTACATAGAACTTACTCAGCCCGCAAGCAAAGGCTCCTCCTTTGGTCCTCAGTACCGGACAAATTTTCAAAACCTTTGGATGATACTATAACAACAGGCTATGCTTGAATCTCACCTTCTTCTATCTAGTGAACTGTGTGACTTAGGTAAATGGTTTGTTTAATACGGACCTCAGTTTCTCCATCTATTAAAAGGGAATGGCCCTGCTTTGTGAGACTTTTATTATGGTCAAGAAACCAAATACACAAAACCTTAGCAGAGTTCTGAGTGCCAAATATGTATCTCCATAACTGCTCTCATCCTGCCTGTCTGGACGAAGGGGGTCAGGGCTTCAGAAAGCTTTTCTCTCCGAACAGCTCATTTCTCTACCCATAGTACTGTGTTCTTTAAGTGGTTGGGATTAAAGTTGCTTAAATAAAACACCATTCTTTTCTTCCCGGAAGTTCTTAACTATGAAAAATTCTTATGAATCTATGATGGGAAAGTATTCAGCTATATAAACAACATGATGCTGTTACAAGGAAAATTTAAAAAAATAACGAGATAACAAAAGTGTATATAGTGTGATTCCAAGTAGATAAAATATGCATAGAATAAAATATTGCAGAGAAAAAATGAAAAAAGGTTTAAAGTGGGTGGTGTTGGAACTATAGTATTTTTTATTTTCTTGCTTTTCAAACTTTGAGTCATTTCTATATCTTTAACCATGTGAATATCTTTTCATTTTTATTTTTTCTTAACATTTTCTCTTATACAGGGTCTCACTATATATTCCAGACTGACTTGCAACTCATTGTATAGATCAGGATGGCCTCATCTCCCAGAGATCTGCCCACCTGCCTCCTGAGTACTGGGATTAAATATTCTAGTTTTTAATATGACAAACATACAGTGGACATATCAAAAGATAGATTTTTATATCTATCTGCATGCAGAGTGAACAGAGAGTCATCTCTTGAAGAAGTTTTGAGCGTAGTGATGAATACGCAGTATACTTCATGCTAGCTAGAAATTAGGTTTTACTTTAACAGATGCTTAGCAAATTCTCTCAAAATCCATTTCAACTATTTTCATTGTTTTTCTATTTTTGTTTTCTCCTTAGTGTAATTTCATATTTAACTTAAATGTTTATTATATACAGTTCAGACTATTATACAATATCAACATGTTAAAATATAACTAGCTAGTGATTAGCTTGATGTAGACATTTAAACATGAGAGACAGAAACTTACAGTGTTCAAGAGTCCTAATGGCTCCAGTTTTGGTTGTCATTATGTGAGGTTTGGGATAGAGCCTTCATTTCCTCGTGTGACATACTAACATCCATTTAATTAAGGGTGGCCTCTTTACCTTAAAGCATTATTCTCCCATGTCAGAAGCAATCATTGGTATGAAATACGGGAGATTAGATTGTCAGATAAGAAGTATGGAAAGTGGATTGGATAGTGGTGTCAGTTCTGTGTGCTTGCTGAGGATAGCATAGTCTAGTCTGCATAGACGCCCAACCTGGGCTTGTAATGAAGTTTGCGGATGGAGAGGAAGCTCTGAGACTTTGCTTCACTCTTCTACCCACGGAAGCCTTTTCTTTCTTCAGCTTATTAATGATAAATGAGTTGCAGCTCAAAGGCATATGTCTAACCTTTCCCAAGAAGGTTCTCAGATGCAGGCACACGGGGAACATCTTACCTATGTTGTTAACAGGTGGCACACAGTACCTTTGTGATATAATTGGGGAGGTTTACATCTTTCCAAAGCATCCTTAAAATTACAGTATCGTTAGGAATTGTCTTAGAGCTGGAATGGTTAAAACAGAAATCAGATTTTATCACGACCCTTTCAAAGCATTTGACCCCTAGCTTAGCCTCTGGGGTTCAAGAGGAATGGCCGGAGTCACTTAAAGTTTCTCCTGCTCCTCCAATGCCCTGTTCCAGTCACACCGGCCGTTCTGTCCTGAACGTGCTCCCTTCCATTCGCCGAGCCCTTTACTGGAATCCTTTTCGGTTCTCACACTCCCGTTTTCTCCTTGCTTAGGCCACAACTCCCTGTTGCCTCCTCAAGGCAGGCTTTTTCTCATGACCTTATGTAAATGTGTTCTCCTCAATTTCTCTCTGATAGCACCAGTATTTCATTTCCCTCAGGGGATGTTTCATTATCAGGGTTATCATCTTTATTTATCTGTTTCCATATTTATCACCATCAGAAACTAAACTCATGCCAGGCAGGGCTTTCTCGTCTTTCATTATTGATTCTCTAGGAGGAAGTCTGGGAGGGAGGGACATACAAGAGAGGAAACAATTTTAGATCAAACCATCCCTTAAACTATCCTGCATGGTCAGACCCATAATCTGGATTTCACAGCTGAGTAAATTGAGGTGAGGAGAAAAATACTTATTTTCGTCAGAATCATAGCTAGTGAAAGGGCTCGGGTTCTGAACGGTATCCTGTAAATACATCTTCTGGAATGTCTCTAGCTGTGTAGGAGTGACAGCTGACAGCTCATTCTGGAACTGCAAACAAGCAGAAATCTGGGTGTTAGTTTAGACATTGGACCTTGAAGCTGTTCAGGATGATGAACCCTTAAAAACAGAAAACATGGGAGGCAAAATGTGCTTGCTCTTTTTTTTTTTTTTTTGCCTTAAAGACATTTTCTAGTTTATGGCAGAGAGGGGATGATGTCAAGCTGAGCATGACATACTTAAGAGATTAGAAAATGATGCTCAGATTTTGGTGAAATGGAGGCATTTCATGATTCTGGAGAAGATGGTCTACAAAGATCAAGCTCCAGGAGTATGCCTGTAAGCATGCTTTGGTCATTGCTCAATAGAAGTGCATGAGCAGAGAGGATGAAACCCTGTGTAGCTGAGTGATGGGCCACAAGAGCACTGGGGTGTCCATAGGGGCCACAGAAAAGCTTGCATTCTGAACAGAACAGTGGACAGATTGCATTATATATCCAAGACTCAGGCCTTGGGAATTGAGGTAAATTAACTCAAAAGTTAATGTTACTTTATACTTTTCAATACAAAGCTTAAAAACAAGGCTTTAAATGATCAACTCATCCACAAATAACTGTTCAGACACATTTTAACACTGTTCAAAGGGAGACAGCAAACTCTGGGGACTCAATAAGTAAACATTTACAGTGGCCAGAATCCAAAACTCAAGACATGTGAGCAAGCAGGAACATGTAACCTATACTTATAAAAATAGTAAATACTTACAGACCCAGACGTGACAGCAATGATTGAATTAGCAAACAGTAAGTTTTAAAATAGCTAGTCTAAATATATTTATGAATTTAAAGAAAACCCTTATAATACAAGGAAAATGGATTAAAGAATAAAGAAATAAAATGGGATCTATAGAATTTGAAAGGAGATACATGATCTGCTTTTCAGCAAATTGAAGGCTACTAAAGAAAGAATAAGGGAATTAGAAGACAGAGCAACATAGGAAATGATACAAACTAAGCCTAACAGGAAGAGATAAAACAATTTTTACCAACTTGACAAATATGTAGTTAGAATCCCAAGAGGAGAAAGAATAGACACTTTATAAAAAAGAAATAATGTCTTAAACATATTCCAGTTCTGACTGTAAATCCAAAATATTAAAATAACCAAAATAAAATCAATGGAAAACAATGTCATTGGATATTACAATCAATGTTTTGAAAATTGTGGGGTCCCCTTTTTTCTCTTGGCCCTTTGGCCACCAGTCTTTGAGGACAAAGGGCAGAAGCAGTGACAGAGAGTTCTGGGAACGCTCTCTTACAGAGTTCAGGTCCTCTGTAAGAGTAGTACACCCCCTTAGCCATCATGCTGAGCTTCAGGGAGACAGCTCAGCTTTATTCCAGAGTGTAGGGGATGTATAGGCTTGGGGATGGTACCTGGGCCATCACCTAATCTGCATTAAACAGCGCACTCCGATCCTAAAGCTGCTAGTGCAAGTCTCAGTGGTCATCTGTGGAAGCAGTCCTTTCGCAAAATTCTGAGCACAATATCTAATTACCGTATGGGCAGCAAGGTGCAGAGAACTTTATCAAGAGCCATACTAGAGATAAGGCCGAGAGACAGTCCCCAAATAAGGCCAGGTGGAGAACAGGGTACTTTCCACCAGAAGAAGGGAGTTGTCCGTGTTGCTGAGCTCAGAGAGAGCTGCCCGGCTGTGGGGTAGGCTGCCACCTCCAACCAGCAGGGCCTTCCAGGAGAAAATAAAAAATAATTTAAATAATGTTTTTACTATTTTATTTACATTTTAAGTGTGTGTGTGTGTGTGTGTGTATGTGGATAAGTATATATGAGTACGGGTGCCTGTAGATGCCAGTAGGGGGCCTCAGATCACCTGGATATAGAGTAACAGGTGGTTGCCATTCACCTGACGTGGGTGCTGGACACTGACCTCAGGTCCTCTGTAAGAGTAGTACACCCCCTTAGCCATCATGCCATCTTTCCAGCCCCAAAAGGACGTATTTTTGAGGCTCAAACAAAGACTGCATAAGACACAAAATAGTGACATGAGACGTTCATCTGTTGGAATCCAGAATGCAATGGAGTAGCTTTAAGGTGCTTTAAAATACAAAGTAGCCTTCAAAATTAAGACATGAGAACTTTCCTGGGAAACAAAAGCAGTCAGTATTCCTTTTCAATAGACCTAAATATAAATAGCATTAAAAAAGTTTTCCCTGGGGCTGGAGAGATGGCTCAGTGGGTAAGAGCATTGCCTGCTCTTCCAAAGGTCCTGAGTTCAATTCCCAGCAACCACATGGTGGCTCACAACCATCTGTAAAGAGGTCTGGCACCCTCTTCTGACCTGCAGACATACAGACAGAATATTGTATACATAATAAATAAATATTAAAAAAAAGTTTTCCCTGTGAGGAGAAAATGTTATGTAATGAGAATACGCATGTATACAAAGTTATGGGAAATATCAGAAATGGTAAATACATAGGTAAATAAGTATAATCTTTTTCCATTTAAAGTTTTATTAAAAAGATAGACTACTTAAAGCAAAAATAAAAACACATGTGGTGTTCCTATCATGTATAGAGATAGCATTTATTACAGCAAGCACGAAGAGGACATGGGAGTACCTTACTGCCATGGTATTACATTGTTGGGGAAACAATTTAACATCTGAAATTAGCTATGATAAATTACAGATGTGTTATGAACATCAGAGATTTACCAAAAAAACAAATAGGCCAATCTGTAAACAACAGCATTGAAAGTGTAGCTACCAAGGCAGTGACAAAGATAATGTGGCGTGGATGAGGAAGTGTAATCCAAGTTCAAGAAACATAGAGGACCAAAGAACAGATAAAACCAGCTAGCATCCCAGTGGACCTAAATTTAGTTAGATTGGTTAGGACATGAAGCTGGCCATCCTACCCATGCCCTTGAAAAGGTGAGATAATCACACTGCAATAAAACATGCCTTTCATCCCAGCACTTGGGAGGCAGAGGCAAAAGGATCTCTGTGGGTTCGAGACCAGCCTGGTCTAGAGAGCAAGTTCTAGCACAGCCAAGGCAACACAAAGAAACCCTGTCTCCAAAAACAAACACAGCAATAAAGCACTGCTGAGAGAAATGCAAGATGCAAAATGATAGAAAGCTGTAACGCTCGTTGTGAAAACTGGGTGCACTTGTGTTGTTCATTGTCCCCCAACTGACTTCATTGATTCAAATCAATGCCAATGTAGGTCACGAGATTACTGTCCTCCAAACTTGTAAGTCTATTATAAAATGTAAATAAAAAATGCAATGGACTAGAATATCCAAAATAATTTTGGACGAGGTAGGCAGGCTGGAGGACTTCTAATGCCTTATTTCAAACTGGTGATTAGGCTACAGTAATTGATACTGAATAGGATTGATGAAAGCTGACCATTAAGGGCAACAAAATTGAGATTCCAGAAATAGATCCACACATAGATACATAATTGATTTCTCAGCAGGATTGCTAAAACACTTCAAGGGGAGAAGTGGAAGATGATGGTGGAATCTTCACATGCAAATAGCAGAAGACTAGACTCTTACCTCAAAACACTTGGTAAAGTCATTTGAAATGGTGATAAGTTCAGGCAGAAGCTGTAACAGTGCTAGGAGAAAACACAGAAGCAAAGGCTCACAGCTGAGGTATTCTCACATTCCTTAGAAAACAGAGTAGGGAACATAGAAAGAACACTCTCTAACCTTGAGGCGATCCTCATACCCATTAGTAACTATCCTACTCTATTTGTGTTGTCACAGGGTACTGGGAGCTGGGCAAAGTAGAATTGGAAAACATTCACTTTGCACAGTTCTAGAGGCTGCAGAGAATGCTAAGGTGCCAGTGTCTAGCAAGGACCATTTTACTGTATTAACCCTTGCCAGAAAGGCAGGAAAGGAGAGTTAGTGATTATACACATGAGCACTAGAGGGGAAGACTGAATGCAGGCCATCATACAGAATCACCCCAAAGACAATGGTACCAGTCTACTCACAATGACAAAGGCTTCCTGACTTCGTTACTGTTTAACAGCCCCCCCCCATTAATATTGTTACACTGGGGATTAAGTTTCTAATACCTGATCCTTGAAAAACACACTCAAAGCGCAGCAGTGGGTAAGGATACAAATTTTGGTAAAGACATATGAAGGATTGGCGCTATAAAAGGAGTAAAGTAGTGATGTATGCATTGACTTGGGTAGGTCTTAAAACTAGTATGGTGAAGTCAAGATGTCTGGGTCTGAACATGACCTGTAGCCAGTAAATTACATGTAAACAACTCTCCAGACAACAAGGAAACTACTCTATGCCAGCCATCAGATTTCTTGGGGTTGTGTTTCAGTGGGAGACTCACTCAGAAGCTCTTTGAGAACTCTGGGGAATAATGGAGAAGTGGGGGTGCTTAATAGGTGTATTCATTCACCAGTGGTACTGATGGTGATGGTGATGGTGATACTGATGATGATGATGATGATGGTGGTGGTGGTGGTGGCGATGATGATGATGATAATGCTGATTACACTTGAAATAGGTTCACTTTTTACCATGGAGATTATGCATCAACAAATCAGAGTTTTAAAATAACCATCTGAAATTCGTCTGTGAAGATTATTATCCATTTCGTACTGAAGCCTGACAAATCTGAGAATGAAATAGAATAGCCCTTAACACCAAGTGCCCCGCCTTAGACAGACAGCCAATCAGAACATTTTTCTGACGGAGAATTTTAGGACCTATGACAAAGTGTTAATATTGGTATTTATATTTATTCAGTGGTGGCTAATTATTCTATTTCACAGATGTGGGTCAATTACCCTATGTTCTGAATTTTGCTGGCCTTGTAGCTTTTATAAATTACCAAGTCCTAATAGAAACTTGATTGCAGAAAAATGAAAGGAACTGGGGACTTCATGCTAAGCAACTTGTGATTTAAATTCTGACTCTGCTACTTACTGGTTGTTTCGTATCCATTCCTTCATTTTAAAAATGGGCTAGAGGATACAGCAGGCCAGATATTTCCCCAGGTCAAAAAGATATGTAGTAGGTCACAGTCCCTGTCTTCATCCGTCTTCCCTCTTCAAGTTTCCTCCTAAACTTTTGCCATTATACAATGAGATCATCCCTGTGTGTAAGAATATGGTGGGCTCATGAAATAATTTCCTCAATGGACAATAGACAGGGAAATAAAACCCCTCTTGCTGTGCCTGCCCAAAGGGTTTCCAACTCCTTTATTGCCTTCCACTTCTCTCCCAATCTACCCTGCTCCCATCAGGCATTCTGGGTTGGTCTGCTTCACCGTAGTCATATACCACAAATGGATACTTTCCTATTTTCTCATCAAAATGTTACTTGCATTTTAAAATGAATTTATTCTATTTTTCCTATTAAAACCATTTTATTATTTAACATGTGTTAGATGGCATTAAAGACGTGGGCTGCCAAGGCCAGCCAAGAACTGATATTTGGGTTCATCAGTATGCATTTCTTAAAACTGACCTTCCATGAAGAGTCAAATCTCCTTGGGACATCTTTTGGCTTCTAGTATGTTTGATGAGTGTTTCCTACAGGGAATGAAATAAAAGAAGCATTTGTCCAGAGAAATACTCATTCCATGTGTGGGCCAGGGTTAGCTCATGGTTCAATGTTGACCATCGCAGGACATCAAAGGCCAAAACTGTTCCAGGCTTTCTAGTGGTATGCATTTGTGATGTTTTCCTAAATAAGACTGTTTGCTTTGTTCATTCATTTTTTTATAATTAAGATATATTTGTGTTTCTTTTGGGGTGCATTGTGGCGATTTGAAGTATGTATCATATTTTAATAATCTAATAAGCATAGGTGTTTCCATCACTTCATGCATTGATCACTTTTATATGCTGTCCATTTCATGTTTGTTAGCCATTCTGAAATACATAAAAAGCATAAATTGTTTTGATCAGCAGCAACTCTACTTCACTAAGAACAAAAACTAATTTTACTTCGGTACCACTTATTGATCTTTACTCCATCTCTCTCCAAAGCTCCAAGTCTCCAAGAGCCACAACACCATGCCATTCTTCAACAAGACTGACTAGCTAGTGTCCTCCAAGCGTGACAGAATGTAATGCTTGCCTTTCTCTAGCTGGCTTTTTTTCATGTGCCACCCAGGTTGTGGCAAATGACAGGACCACATTTTTTTTCTTTATTATGATTGAAGAATATCCCATCGTGTGCATGCACCACATTATCTTTATTTATCCATTCATTTCCGTGGACATCTGGGTTGATTTCTATATTTGAGCCACTGTGAACATTGTGCCGCAGTAAACATGGGATTGAAAGTGTCTTTTTGGTTTAACGAGTGCATCTTCCTTGGATGTGCAGCCAATGGTAGAATTGCTCGATCATATGGCAGTTCTAATTTTAGCTTTTTGAGGAATCTCCACAGTGTTTTCCAAAATGGATAAAATTTACAAGACCACCAACAGTGAAAGAATTTCCCCCTCTCTGCATCTTTGCTAACATTTGTTATTTTTTTCTACCTTTTTGATAAGTCGTTCTTTCTGAAAGGAGATGATATCTTGTTATGATTTTGATTGGTAGTCCTGTAATAATGAGTGAGACTGAGCATGATTTATGCATGTGTTGGCTATTTGTCTGTCTTCTTTTGAAAACTATATACTTGGCTCTTTAGCCTATAAAAACTTCATTCTTTAGCCCACCTCTTCATTAGACATTTGGGTGGTACGTGCAGCTTTTCAAGTTCTTATACTTTGGGTATTATATTTTATAGACATTGAGGAAGGTGGCTTATTTGATATAGTACAACAAAATTATCTAAAAGGTATGCATCAGATTTGTATAAAGCACTAGAGGCTCGACAGATATAAAGAAATATATGTATGCATATATATATATATATGTATGTATGTATATCACTCACATCTATGTGTGTGTATGTGTGCATGAATACAGTTGCCCTCTGTATCACTGGGAGTTGGTTCCTGGACCCTTCATAGATTCTAAAATCTGTGGGTGCCCGAGTACCTTTTATAAAATGGCATAGCATTTGCATTTCTATTAATACCTGCCTGCCTGCTTTAAATCACTCATGATTACTTGTAATACCCAATACAATGTAAATGTTACATAGTTACTACACTACTCTCTTTAGGGAATAATGACAAAAACTACAGTCTGTACTGTCACATTTTTGTCAAATATTTTCAGTGCATGCATGATTGGCTCCATGAATACAGGGCCCATCAGTGTGGAGGGCTCACTGTCTGCGATCTATAGGTATATTCCTTAACAAAAGTGTCTGGTGGAACAAAAAGATCATATTATTCACCATATATCCTTAGTGTGATAATGTGGGCAGTATGTATGTAAGTGCTTCCTACATACTAAGTTTTTTAAAGTGCTGTAAATATAATACCTCTTCTCTAATGTTTACATCTAGTTTATCAAGGACATACTGGCATCATTTAAAGCTTTGCAGAGAAAGCATCTGCTATACAGAGAGATTAGAATCCTTGGCCATGGACATACGTTAAGTGAGAAACAGAGCTGAGATTTGAACCCTGGAGCCCTGTTTCTGGTTCTTTGACTCACAGTCACGATGCCCTATTACTTTCAAAGGCTATGATTTCACTTTTTATAATTTTGCATATATTCAAATCCTCCAGCAAGCCTACAGACTTGGTCACAGAGCAGTCAAATGTAGAGACTTGAGACTTCCTCTCTGTGGTAGTGTTAAATGCATGGTTCCCTCATTTTGATAGTGGATCTTCAGCAACGTTTGATACTTTGATTCTTTCTTTCTTCCAATTAACTGTTAAGTCACCACTACACCAGGAGGTGCCATTTGTGGTGCTGGAGAAGGAGCTGGGAACTGAGAGTGCAAATCCCATCCTACCAGGGGGACTACCAAGGAGAGTGTGGAGCTCTCTTATGGGAGTCACTGTGAAGAAGAGCCACAGTGGGAGCACAGAAGTGGGGTGTTGCTGTGCTCTACAGAGAACCAAGGAAGCCTTGTGGACCCACGGACGCTGGAGCCGTGACCTAGAAAATATATATTTGGTCTTTGTCCCTAAGATCCTACAACCTTTGGCATTTCTTGAGTCGCAGGTACAAGAGGGGCTTCTTTATCAATAGTCACACCTTCATTTGAACCAGACCTGAGATTATGTTTGGTGGGTGGAACACTTGGAGTCGGGCCCCTCCCTCTACCTTGCCCTGTGCATCAGTTCCAATCAGTGCCTGGGATGAGAGAATTGGTTGACAAGAGAATAATACAAATTTATTTCATGTCGGAAGTGTTGTGAGGTGACATAGCTCTAACAAGAGAACTGTAGGAAGGTGAAGCAGTGACAGAGGAATCTAGGAGGACACTGGAGACCAAAGACAGGCCTTATGACTCAATGGATATTTGTGCCATTAAACTGGCTGGCATAGCAAGCGGTGAGTCTTGGTAAAGAAAGAACATCATACAGATGGCATAATCCCAAGAAGCTTCTGTGTTTAGCGCCTGAGAAGATGGGAGGAGCTGGCAAACAAGAGTTAAAGACAGAAGCCAGAGAGGAAAGGAATGGGGCGAGCTCAGCCCTGGAGGTCAAGCAAAGAGTGTGCTCTGTGGAGAAGGGGTGGCCCGCTGAGCTGCATGGAGGTGACAGTCAAGTGAAGACCAATTACTGACTGCGCATCAAGCCACAATGAGGTCACTGATGACCTTCACAGATGCTGCTTCTGGGTGCTGGAGGGGACAAACGCTTGATTGGAGTGGGCTTAAGAGAAAATTGAGTTAGCCCTGGATACGCGTTCCCATGGGTTTGTCATCAGAGTGGAAAGGGATGCTGCTTTCACACTCCTCTGAGCCCGGAGTCTTGTCTTACAAAACCAGAGCTCAGAGCCCCACTGCTTCAGAAACAGCAAACAGGAAAGTGAAGCCTTTGAACTTGGGAATAGTATTAAATAGTCATCTAGGGCTTGAAATGTTAGCGGCACAGATCCTGCCCCAGGAAATAAGATGGACCAGTTATTGGGTTTATTATGATCCTGTATCCCAGACCACAGTCAACAATCTCGCTTGTATATTTATGCAGGGAACATGCCTTAACAATAAACACAGCAGGCTTAGAAGTCAGTACTTTGGGGTAAAAAATAAATTCTGTTTAAAATTTCTTCTTCACGGTTCACTGTACCGCCATGCAGCATCCGCTGAACATCTGTTATGATGCTGTAAACATCAGGCCGGGACACCAGAGAACTGGATTTTGAAGTCTACTCTAGTTCTAATTTGCTGTGCAAAATGACTTATATCAATACACCCTTGTGACTCTCCATATTTTCTTCAAATTTGGGCAAATAATTTCTAAATTGTATTCTGAATCCCAGTCTCTGTTTCTTTCTGAAAAATAAACTTCCAGGTTTTTGTTTTTATTTTTCATTTACTTAAACAGTCCTTTCTTTATGTTTAATCACAGATCTTCACTACAGAAGGGGAAGGGAGTAGTTTGTAACTATTTGCTTGACATTGTTAAGTCTGATGGCATCAGAACCTATATACTATGGTGAATTGTACTAGGTCTCCATGTCTTAAAACCTCAGATCTGAACAACGGAACATTAACTGAAACCCATTGTTTTCTGGCTCCAGTGAAGCAAGAATGGTGCCTCCTAAAGTTCTGAAGTCAACAGCCTCCTCTGGGTTCTTGGTGCAAGAGTCAGTAATCCCCATCATAGTTGACTGGCTTTGTACCATTGGCCAAGGCAATTAATCTGTGTATGTCTTGGTGTCTCAGAAGAAAGAAGACATATTACCACAGTGAAACCTAGACACGGCTCCTGCCGCTTACCTGTCTGCTCACCGGATAGACATCTGTCATTGTTGTTGTTGTTTGTTACTTAGGAATATCCACTCATAGACCTGATTGGAAAATGTGGTTTAAGAAATGAGTCTTGCTATTGCATTGCTGAAGAGGCTCGACTTCCTACAGAGCTGTCCACAAACTTTTTTGGATATATCTTTACTGAGAAAGCAGCCTGTTTTCCTTTTCAATCCCGTCTTTACCTTGCTTTCAATACTCTCTGTCACACTCTTTCAAAAGGAATGGGGATTTTGCATTCCATTTGAGAGAATATAATCTTTGGATCCCATTTGGGATGCTCTGTGGGTAGCTGAAATGTAGACTCTGACACACCATGTTCAACATCAGTCATCTCTTCGGCTCATTTGATGGAAGACTGAGTTAGATGCTCTGTGCCTCTCTGGCTACATTTTGAGCCCCTTTGGGGAGGGTCTCTCACTCTTGCACCCCTGATGCTCAGGCTGGCTCTGGTCCACTTGTACATCACCGTTGCTAGTTGTTGGAATGGATTGTTACTAGAATTCGCCTCCTTTGCTTTGGGGGGTGTAGTACCGAGGATGGTAGTGTGGCATAATTGGGGTAAGAGATTCCTTCCAAGTTGGCCGAGACCCACTCCTCACAGAGAAGGTGAAGCTTTTCAGAATGATGAGTAATACCCATTGTAAAAGCTATGATTCCCAAGCCATGGTCCACAGGTAGGCACTGGATGGCATGTTTCACTGAAGGGAGAGGAAAATGGACAATAGTGGGTTTTTTCCATAAAGCAAATTTATGTGTTTAATCTGAGTTTATAGCTCTCCTGCATTCCTTTCTGGGCTTACTGCACCAAAATAGCCTTCTTTCCGAAATTATGGTGAAGATAAATGGTAGATGCTTTTCTTAATGTTCCTATCAGGTGGTCAAACATTGTTACCTTACATTGCCCCTCAGTTTAGTTTAGTCTAGCTCAGTCATTTTTCTGCCTCATGTGAGCTTCCTAAAGAGCTTTGTTAGGAGAGTAATTTGTAACCAGGTGTGGGCCATTTTTGAGAGTTCAAAGTTTTATAGCATTTCTCCAGAAAAAAAATCTGTGTATATGAACACACATACACACACATACACACACTCTCTCACACACAATTTTTTCAAATAATTCTGGAAAGTTCCCAGGCCTTAGTTATACCAGTTATTAAGCTCTGTGAGAAGCCACAAACCCAAATTGAACCAGAGGCATCAGCACCCCAGATATTACCACACAAGCCCTACTACTCTGCTTTTTACTGAAATATTAAATATAAATAAAAGCCCAATTAGGATGCCAGGAAAGCAAGGCTAGTGACCAGGGGGGGTTAACTGATATTTTTTAATAGCAAATGGTCCTCCGCAAAGGCGACTGACAGCCAGTACTGTGGCAAGCTTTCTATGGGGATGGTGGGTACACGGACTGTTCTTCCCCTTGGCATTTTTGCGGAACATATGCTCCAACCCATCACCACGGGCAGGGCTCTGCATCTCCCGGGCTGATGGGGGAGTCTTGTTGAAGGCATTGCAGCCATCTGTTCGTGTTTTCTACTCTCAAGAGTGCTTTGATGCCATGAGGAGATATGACATGACATTTGGAGTCAGGGCCGATGTGTCTCAATGCCAAGGGCAGGTACAGCTCTGGGATGACGGACCCTGGGACCATTACATAGGGAGAGATGAACATGTCAATCACGTACATCTGGCTGGGTGGCTGTACAGGCATCTAGGCGGCTCACACTGAGAGAGGAGGGGATGAATGAAAGTTCTTAAGGACCTCGAGGAGAGGATGATGCCCTTTGTTGCTCATCTCCCTGAGAAAGCCCTGGAGTTCAAGTGGAGCCTGCAGCAGGAGCAACGGCACTGGCATCATGTTTAGGACTTCAGAACATAAAATTCCTCCTGTCAAAAACGTCTCAATTTTTAGTTACAAAGCTCCACAGTCATGAGTTTTTCCTTTGTTTGTTGTTAGTTTTGTTTTCTATGTTCTGATGGCCAAAATTTTATTGTATTTTATATAATTCCTATTGATATATCAGAGTTGGGAATGAAATAAATTAAAGTAACCCTTTTTAATTCTAGGTAGAGTTATTAGTTTGCAGGTGGCTCTTTCCCTGGGATCTACTGGCTCCTTGTTCAAAGGAGAAATTAGGAAGGGCAAGAGATAATGAAGGCCCTTAACTCTGAGCTAAGTCAGACTTTCTCCTTGATGTGCTACAAAAAGAAGTGAAAAGGGAGGGGCCGAGAGAGAGATGCTGGATGAGGGAGACCCGCATCTGTGGACCACACTCCATTTATCTCCCGGATTCCCAAGCCTCAGCACCAAGTCTCAGCAAACATGCAGCGAACACATGCTTCATCTTCGGCATGACCACTCTCTAACTTAAGAAACAATTTACCAAGTGTTGTGTGGTGCAGCTCACTCTCCTAGGGTATACGAAGTTCTGTGTTCAAGTCCCACTACAGAGGCAGAGAGGAGGAGGGAGGGATTTGGGGGACTCTCTTGTGAGCATGGTACTGAGCTGAGACTACTCAGGAACACAGAATCAGATATTTGGGACCATAGGATATCACCAAGTGCTTTGGCAAGGGCACACCTACGTAATGTGACTGAACAGCTGCGCAAATCCTCCTGCTCCTGAACATTGTAGTCCATGCCGTGATGCTCAAAAGTTCTGGTGTAGTCTTCTGCCCCCTCCGCCTAGATGTTCTCCTGTAACAGCCCATAAGAGAGTGTGAACGCTGCTCAACACTGGGTGTCTTCTGTTTTTCCTCCCCGTTCCCCTTCAGGCACATCTATCTCCCAGACGTGTAAGCTCCTGAGAATATTTCAGGACATTTTCTGTGCACCCTCCATATCCTGTCTCTCTGAGTTCTATTGCGTGTGCCTGCAGCTCCCACCTGGAGACTATCTTTCTCTTTTTCCTCCATGCCCACCTCCATCTCTGCTCCTTATGCCTCTCTTCCTCCAGCTGTAAATGGATTCTGGCTATCACTTTTGTCTCATATTTTGGGACAAATATTAATTAGAATGGTCTTAGAATATGCTAATATGGTCACTTAGCTCAGCGGCTAAAAGAAAACACTTCTCTTGTTTCATCACAGTTAGGTGAAAACAAATAATGCAGGTTCCTTGCTATGGTATGTAATACTCTGAGGGATGTGGGCACAACATTGTTCTATTTTGCTTATGAAGCCCAGGAGATCCCATATTAATAACGGGAAACAACTCTAAGGCTAACATTGAGAAACAAAATAATAACCATAGACATCAAATTTATCACTTGTTAAAGGGACAATATCATATTGTGAAGCTTTTTATACATACCCAATTCCTTACTTTCACCACAATTCTGTGTACAAGTAGCATTATCCCAGCTTTACAACTCTGGAAACTGAGGCTCAGTGTGCTTGAGCCACTTTTACTGAGTCTACACAGCCTGACAATGACAGAAGAACCCTGGGAGTGATCCATGGAATCGCCAGATGTGGGGAGCCTCATTGAAAAGCCACCTTCTTTTTCACAGCCTAGCTGGCATGGAGCTGTTTCTCCGTAGGTTAAGACAGCTCCACTCCTTCCTTCTCCTAAGCAGAATGTCCCAGTAACCTCAACCGGGAATTAACGCTTTAACTGGCAATGCCTTTGGAAGGGCTGAGCTTATCTTCTTCCAAAGAGGTAATTACGGGAACCAGTAAGGATGGCAGGTATCTCACCGCAAATGGTATCTGAGCAATCCTAACGGAAATGTCAAAAGGATAATGTGTTTTGCAAATGTTTATTACAAACAGACAAAAGTGGGTTCAATTACTTTTACCACGTCCCACATAGTTCTCTCTTTGTTGCCTGGAAAACACCGAGGTGTTTTGTTTTTCACAAAAGAAAAAAAAATAAGGCCTGTTTTCTAGGATGGCAGGAAGGTATTTTTAGCTTCAAAATTTTGATTATGAATTTTGGTGGTCTATTTTAAAAAAACAGAAATGTAGATTTGGAATTAGAAAGGCTAACAGAAACTGAAGAACGTGATGAATACCCAGGATGTCATATATCATCTTTCCTCCGCCCCTCCCCCTCCAACCCTGAGCCTCTGGCACACCTCATCTCTGATTCCAGGCACTTTGAAACTAGAATCTACATTCGGCTCATGTCCCTACATGGTTAAGTAAAAATAATAATCATCTTTCTCACTGTTGGCCCCGTGGAGAGCAAATAAATACCAGGGACTCACAGAAAATATTAACAACTGCCATACAGGTCCCTTTCCCTTGCCCAGTCTCGGCTCCTGTGGTATGTGGTGGTAAGGACTCTGCCTCACAGGCAGCTGGGATATCAATGGGAACCACTGTCGGGAGCCTGCGGCCTAGTAATGCTCACTATGTGTCAGTGACCCGGACATGTATAGGTTTCTCCTTCCGTTCCGTGTGACTCCATGACGTGAGACTCATTGTTCCCATTTCACAGATAGAAAGAGAGACGCAGAGGGGAAGGTAGTTTATTCCTAGATATAAAATAATAACAAGTTGGAATCTGAAGCTCCAGTGTCTCCAAATGGGGCTCTGTGTGGGAGGGACCTTTACAGAAGTAATTAAAATGGCATCCTTAGAAAAGACCCTTACTCGGTACAACTGGATGGTGAGTGTCATACAAAGAGGAGATCTAATGCGAAGATAGACATGGCACTGGGAGACACACAAGAGGAGGGCAGCGCTCACAAGTGACACATCTACAAGCTAATGGTGGCCACAGGTTGCCGCTAGATAGTCCAAAACCTTGAAGCCAGAGGGAAAATTCTCCCTTAGAACGTCCAGAGGAAATAGAGCCCAGCTGACAGACTCCCCGCCCTCAACACTGGGAAACAAGTTCTTATATATACTTCATTCGCCCAGCTCTTGGGAGGTCATTATCACGGCCCTGAAACATCACAGACATTGCCACAGGTAAAGCTGAGCAGAATTTAGTTCTTGGTTGTCTGGTTTGAACCCTGGGCCCCTCACTACCAGTTTGCTGTAGCTGCTGCAAGTTTGGTCCTTCGACACACAGCACTGCCTCATCTGAGAACCTTCTAAGAAGCAGGATTGCAGGTTGCATTACAAACCCTCAGAATCAGAACCTTTCAAATGAGATCCTGGGGGCTCCACAGGTACTTTAAAGTTTGAGGAAAACTGCCTATGTGTTGTTGATGAGCAGGTATCTATTCCACTCAACTCAGCATCTCCTTAATCCCCCAAGACTAACCCTACTTACACGTGCTGGGACTCAGGCATAGTAAAAGCAAGACAGGCTTAAGGCATCTTTGAACTTGTTTCTATGTGCTGCCTTGCCCCTCAGAAGGTGAATGACAAGCCAGATCACTGTGTCCTCTCTGAGCCCCAGCATTTGTATGTATTCCTGGGGCTCTGACCCCAGCAGATATCACCATTGTCCTTTGGCTGAACTCCTGAAGTGACCTTCCCACCTCCTCAGACATCTCAAATTCTTGTCTTCACTGCATCCTTAAGGGTCTCTCCCCCTAAAACCAGTCTGACCCTGTGATTTCTCTTCACTCTCTCCACCAATGGTATAGCGACCTTTAAGATGAAGCCCAGGTCCCCAAACCTGCCTTTCTTTCTCCTAAATGTCCTGCCTTGTGCACATCCCAATCCAAATCTTGTGCCCATCCTCACATGCTTGTTTGTCCTCTAGCTGTGCAAAGCTTCTTTTACTCGCTAAGGTTGTCGGTAGTGTCTTTCAAGGCCTTTTCCTGCCCCGGACCTCTCTTCCCCGAATTGCAGCGACACAGGTGTGACTTCCCTTTGCTTTTCTGTGTTGTACTATTAATCAGCCTGTTTATTAATTGTAAGCGGGGCTGTTTTCACTCCCTCCCACGCTCGCTGCCTGAAACCAAGGACAAGGCCACGACTCTCATTATGATGTTTGAATCCCAGCACCCAGTCCACAATTGGTCCATGGGCAGCCTCAGTTTGTTCCTGCTGAATAGATGAAAGAAATTGGGAGCTGACCCAGTTTCAGGCAAGATCCGTGCATTTTCTTTAAGAAACATTTGCTTCAGAAACCCCACTGCCATTTACAGATTAGGTGCCAGGTGCAGGGTACGTGCAGAATGTTTTTTTTTAATTTTTTTTTTTTTGTGAAGCCTCTTTTGTTCTTTCCCACATAATGCAGCCTTCCAGATCCTATCTTGTTGAACAAAGCTAAAGCATTTTCTCCTAATTGCTTTAGGTAAGGTTGTGTGATCT
The DNA here is from genome assembly GCF_000317375.1 of Microtus ochrogaster. Taxonomy (NCBI): domain Eukaryota; kingdom Metazoa; phylum Chordata; class Mammalia; order Rodentia; family Cricetidae; genus Microtus; species Microtus ochrogaster. Next base: position 71,408,597 of record NC_022016.1, read on the forward strand.
AATCACTAATCAGATGCTTGTGTTTAAGACAGAAAAATGGCTAATTAACGGAATCCAGTACTGCCTGTATTAAAGATCGTGGCTCTGATGTGGAGTCGGTTGTAATGGGAGACACACCATGGGCTGTGAGATTCCTTGGGCACTGAGTGGTTTTTTCACCCCCGGAGAGCTTGAAACAGAAAATCCCAATCAAATGGCAAGTAGGAATTTTGAGCAAGGATGAACGATTGTGAAGTTCGGGGAATCTGTCCCCTCTGTACATAGTAGGAGAGAGTCTAAAAGTTTGCTTGTTAGAAATACAAAAATGGAACTCTTTGCAATCATGCAATCATTCCGTATGGCTTTGCTTTCTAAACCAGCACCTGCACTCCCTCTGATGCCCCTGCTAGCCTAACCAGCCCCCTCTGCACCCTAGAACTTGCTAGGAAGGAGGAGGCAAAGACACCCACAGGAGGCAGCTTCTGGGAGCACTGTGCTAAATCGGAGCTGGCTGCTGGGAATAAATGCTCATAGGAGAGCTGGGGCTGGGCACAATCTGCAGGGCACACGAGCACAGGTGCCAGGAAGGTAGGCTGGGTGGGAGGCATGGGTGGCCACCGCCATGGTGGCCACCAAAGTCCCCTCCCAGCTGCACCGCAGGGAAAGCAGTGAACATGCAGGTGGACCCAGTGTGCTCAGGGTAAGCCAGGCATCAGTAGCTGCTTGTGTGACAGACCCTCAAGGTCCTTGTCACTGCCTATCCTTGCCAGCTTAATGCCTGCTGGGTTATATTGTTATGGCAACAGTACACTAGGGGGTCCCCGAGGTTTTCTCCACCAGCATTGTGACCCCCTTTCATACCTACCTAAGAGCCTGCACCCTACAAATGCCTATTTAGCAGGTCTCCAGGTCTGGAACATGAATGGTTCCTGAACAAGATCCGGGAAAGTAGTGAGTCATATTGACACAAGATGGGCCATCCCAGCCTTGTACGTACACAATTGTGTCAATTACTATTTAATACATTTCTCGTGTATGACATTTGCAAAAGAAAAATATTGGAAAGCTTAAAAGAAAACATGGATGATTGGAAAGGAGGCCTCTATGGTGTGAAGATGCTACTGTTCCCCCACTCTAATCAGAATCCCACCGGGGCTCTTCAAGGAAATGATTCAGGTGGAGCCTTAATTTATGTGAAAAAGTAAAGGGCTGAGAAGAGCCAAGGATTCTTGAAAGAGGAGAGGATGAGATGGGAGGACTGGCTGACTCTGCTAGGTACCAATATTTTCACCTATGGCCCCATGTAAGTTTTTTTTTTAAAAAAAAAACTATGTAATTTTTGTTTATTTTGTATGCTGATTATAACGGATGCTAAGTTTTGAGGGAATTACAGAGTCACTATCCACTGAGGGTCAATGTGCTGAAAAGGAAGGACACACAACAAGAGGGGATCTCGGAGCTCAGCTCTGAGAGAAGAAAGCTTAAGCCAAGGCCACAAGAAAGAACAGGAGTCCTCCAGTGAGAGGCAGGTATCTAAGGCCCCAGAGTTCTCTTCAGTTTCTGAGTTTTTGTTTGTTTGTTTGTTTGTTTGTTTGTTTTTGTTGGTGGCTTAACTTTTCCATTTTTTTTTCTGCACTTCACTGATTATGTAAAAGAACAAAGATTCAGAAGGGCCACATTCTTTTCTCATATAAGGAACCCAGAGGGTCTGTGTGCTTGCACACGTGCGCGGACACACACATTCACAATGTCTGTCGGTCTGTCTGTCTGTCTGTCTGTCTGTCTGTCTGTCTATGAATGACATGAAAGCAGAAGGGGAACTCCTTGGAAGAGGACGGTGATTGGCAGGAGGTGAGAGGCCAGGAGGCAACAGAGGTGATGATGTCAAAGTACGTGATACACTTGAATGAAAAAATGCCATGATGAAACCGATCCTGTTGTACAATGAATAAATGCTGATAGGCAGAAAATTAAAAGTTGTAAGATTCTGCCTATAAAAAGGAGGTTGCACGCACCAGTCTTCACAGATAATACCGCATGCAGTGGCCGCTCTGAGGATGGTGGGAGGGGCATGGCAGACTGAATGAGCATCAAGCTGGCCTGGGGTTACTCAGCAGCTGGGCTTTCAGTTAAAGAGCAGAATCAGAGTGGCTCAGAGGTGAGCGCTCTTTCTAGCTCTGCCTCCCACTGATAGGACGGTGGGTGACCCAGGAAAAGTTAACCTCACTATCTGGGCTTTGTTTTAGCATCTTTGAGATGAGAATCTCGGACCCTCCAGGGGGTGACTGTAGCTCTGTGGTCCATGGTGCCCACTTAGGAGATTGAATTTGTGGTTTTGTTTGTCAGTCTTCCTTCTAGGAGGAGACACGAAAGAGTGTCACTTCACAATATGGATGGCCTAGACTCAGACCCCAGCTTTGTCATCGACAAAGGTGCCACTTGAGAATGTCTTAGAGTCTCTAGCATGAAAAATATGGAGAGAATAATGATAACTCTTTCATAGAGTTGGGTCACAATGGTGACAATTAAATATGAAATGTTTTGTAAATAGGGCGATAGCGGGAAAGGTGTGATAAACATGGCAGAGAATATAGAGAATTTGAGTGGTACCTAGTACATTATTTCATAACCCGGCATTTATGGGATGTAGGACGTGATACTTCCATTTTATAGATGAAACTATTGAGATTCAGAAATATTCAAGAGCTTGTCCTATAAGTCAGGTCCTCATCATTTGCCAAGACAGTGAAATCTCTTGCCCACAGTGTCAAAGTCCATTGACTTGTTCTTGTACCATCTGTTTTCCTGTGTGGGCCACCCCTGCCCAACACTAGGGTCCTATAATTCTCATAAGGCTGAGGGTGGTGTCCAGAGAGATCCACTGAAGTAGAAAGCAGTGGACAGAAATCCAACCACCAGTCAGGTGGGGCCCCCATCCCTGCAGAGGAGGCAGCTAGCTGTATTTGTACAGAGAAAAGTTGAAGCCTTCTTCTGAGCATGCTTTGTTGAAAGTCATATTGTGGTGGGCAGCCTAGGAAAGACACCCCCTCATGTGTCAGCGACCTCAGGTGAACTCACTCTTTCTTGACTGAGGCCGAGCATAGATGCTGAAAGGAATGGCCTCTTGTTCTCTTTATGAGACCGGCATGCTGTTCCAGCCCCAGGGAGTCCAGGTCAGCAACTTCATGAATTACACTCTTGCTTGTAATCCAGTTGCAGGGGTGAAATATTATGTCGCCTAGGGCAGGGCTATTCCTGCTTCTTAGTTGTTTAAATTACCGAGTTTCCTGCTTGGAAGGAAAGGAGATGTATTGAACAGCTACCAAGTGTCAGGTCTGGTGCCACTTGCTTGGCTTTGATGGCTTTATTTAACCCTTACAAGAACCACATGTTATAGTCTTCCATGTGGTTGACTAGATGGTAATAGGATCTACTAGTAGATCACAGTTTAGTAAGTGTTAAAGCAGAAACTCGAAGTCTGTGGCTGTCTGACTTAAGTCTCTGTCCTCAGCAGCATTCTGCCCATCTGGGTGATGCCGGCGACCAACGCAGCTGTAAAATCTACAGCCTTTCAATGATGAGAGGTCTGCCAGCAGAGATTGTACGCTACCCCAGAGAAAGCCCACTAGGTTCGTAAACAGACAATCGTTCATCCATTTGCTAATACCTGCGCCCCTACCTAAAGTGTGAGTCATGTGTCCTTCATTCTGTCACAAGGAATGAAAGCCGAGATGCTTCGACCATCCTGTGCGCGAATATCACATTTGAGACTGGCAGTAATGGTGCATCCTTTGTCTCGACATCAAAAGCCATTTAGATCTTGACAAGTCTAGATATGTGTAGAAAAACATAAATAAGTGCAGAAAATCGAGCCCCTCGGGTATCCAATTGTTCTATTTTCCAAGAAAATGAAAGCAAGGATAACTTAAAATGAATAAAAATATACTCTCCATTTGGAAGTCTGCAATTGACAGTGTTTACCAGAAATTACATGAACTGTAGACTTGAGCTTCTATTTGATTGTGGGGTTGAATCCACGCCTGAGCTCTGAGCTTCTGGCTTCGTGAATGATTGCTACTGCTGGGGGAATTGGCAGTGTGACCGGGCCAAGGGAAGGGATAAGATGATTAGGTCCAAGTCTCCACTTCACCGCTTCTTCCTCCGGGACTTAGAATCCATCTCGCTTTCAGTCTCTTAATATTTCCTGAACACCGTGAATTTCTCTAGGGGGCTTTATGGCCAGAACTGATCGTGCTCAATTCTCCCGGGAGGAAATAGGCAGGTTTGTCTTGTTTATTTATTTATTAAGTAAACAGCAGAAACAGAGAGGGGAGTCTCCTTATCTTTTACCATGGTGGCTGAAGAAGCCTATGCAGCCCCAAAGGTGACCAACCCTCAGCCTGAACCTCTTCTCAACTGGATCACTTCCCAGCAGCCTGGCTCCTGCCTCCTCATCCTTCTGCATGTCTTTCTTCTCTTCCCCTGCTCCTTCATTGCTCTGGTCTTTGTAATGCCTTTAAGCCTTCCCTCCGGACAGCCCCTTCTAGGTACAGTGACCAAGCCTGAATATAAGTATCTCAGTTAGCAAGAGATTGTTTTGAGGACTCTGCTCAGCAAGCCATCAAGGTTGGGGACTAGAGGCTGAGGGCGAGCAGATCCCTACATCTGCTGCTCTACATCCCTGTCATTTCCTTTCCAAAGACAGCAGCATCTTGGAGCCTGCCTGTTCCCCACAATTTGATCCTACCCAGAGTCTGTAAGGTCATGAGCCTTCTTTATGGCCGGATTACACCTTCCTCTCCTTTGTTTCTTGTTCAGCTCCTGCTTCTCAGAGAAATATCCTAGTAGAATCTGCATGATATCCTTTTTAGTTTCTAGCCTGGATGCCACCAGGGGCCTGACAAGCCTGGGGCACATCTGAGCTGCTTTCTCCCTCCTCTCCTGACTGCCTCCCTCTAGGCAGCATTAGATGTTCAGACTGCCTGGTCAGCTGAGACTCATCAGGAAGCTCAGGGACCCATCATCCACTTCCTGTGGATGACTCCTCTGCTATAGCTTGAGGGGGGATAGAACCCCAGAAGTGGAGTCTTGAGAGACTATCAGGATGCTCAAAATGTTTAGGGCATCTCTAGGTCTGAAACCCTTGATATTGTGAACCAAGGCAGCTTGTGTGGTGAGGGCTGCTTCACTTCAATAATGAAGTCAGATCTTTGCTTAGGATTCTGCCACACTAGTGACTATGGATACAAAGGTAAGAGATATGACCTGTATCTCCAAGACTTTTGAAGAGCAAGGTAAGTTCAGATTCCTGGTCCTCAGTAAACACAGGACATTTAGTTCAGTTCATTTCCCAGGTCAAGAATCAGAAGCCCAGGGATATTAACACACTGGCCTATGGTCACTTGAGTAGCTAGAGATTTTTCTACACTTAATTAGTAAACTCACAATAGGTGATAGGTATTCAGTGTCCATATTTGCTACTTCACTAGACTTTGGGTTCAATAGTCAGGAGAAAAAAACTTGATTCAGAGAGATCTACATAAAGTTTCCCTGGCTTCCCCAAGTTCACATGGGTCAGAGGGAGGGAAGATTTTCCCATGCTGTCACTGTCACAGAAAAGGGGAGTTCAGAAATGGTGAGTATGGAATCAAAATGCCTATAAGAAAGGTACCCAAAGTTCACCAACATTATACTTCCCTACAACTGGGAATGGGGGATGGTAAATATAGTGGGGTTATTTTTAGAAACAGCATATAATAAGTTGAGGGCCTCTTCTGGGCATACTATGTTAAAAGTCATATTGTGGTGGGAAACCTGGGAAAGGCACCCTCTCATGGGGGCAGGAGGAGGTCAGCAATGTCAGGGGAACTCACCCTTGCCTGGGGTCAAGGGATGATGTGGTCCTTGAGGAATTTTGCACATCCCGAGAAAGATCCATTTCACGAGTGACCTTGAGAGCTTAGCCAAGGAGAGAAAGATTCTAACAAGAGCCTGAACATAGGTGGCAGGGCCTGCCTGTGTAGTGATGGGACTTTCTGTCCTTATTTTCCCTAAAGTGGAAGTTCTCTGCTTGACCAAATTGCTATTGGAAATAACATGCATATAGGTCTCTCCCCAGGATGGGTTCACCGTCTTATCTAAAGGAAAGCTGTATCCAGTCCACTTGAGTGCTGTGTCAGGGGCACAGTAGACAGGAAGGGTTCTCGTCTATGTGACTGTTGGCTGTGCTGGTGACATCTGCAGAAAGGGACCTGCAGGCAGGGTAAGAGAGCTGTAGAGGTGGTCATTCAAGTCATCTTCATAGCCTTAGACTTTTTTCATCTCTCTCCACTCTCCCCACCTTGGCCTCTTCTCCCCTCCCTTTTCTACTTCTTTCTTCCTAGCTCCCCCTTTATATTTGTAGCATAGGCAATAGACTAGGTAGAGATCCTGCCTGAGATTACCTTAGAGTTAGGGGCCAGTGAAATTAGGATCTAACACTCTAGGCAGTAGATAGGACCACAGGCCACAGGTTGGCACTTGCCTAAGCTTTACAGAGTCTTAGATGCTTAGCTCCTCCTATCTCCAAGCTGGACTGTGGATCCCTCATGCTGCAAAGCCTTCTGTTGCTCCTAAGAAACTTAAGAGTCCATTTTTGTCTAGTATGAGTGTCATCATTCTTAAATAATACCAATTAATTAAATGGTTTTTAAAGGGAAGAAATGGTCCACAGGCCTTCTCAGTGGTCTACGGTATTATGCTTACATACTTTAAAAGCTGACAGTCCATCTAGCTGTTTGATTCCAAGCACGTTTCTTAACCTCTGAGTGTTAGTTCCATTGACTGCCAAGCAGCCTATCAGATGGAATATCAAGGTCCCACCGCACTTCCTTTGGAAGCAAGATGACATCACAACTCATAAACCCTCTGCTCTCTCCCATCCGCCCCATAGGGTGACGGTGGTGTTTCAGTCATGGATACATCGATTCCAGAAAAGCAAAACCAGTGGCCTCTGCACTATCAGCCCGAGTTCCTCCTGCAAATGATCAGATCACAAGCGTTCACAGTGTGTTTCCACCCTGCTTTGTTGAAAGCCATTTCCCCAAAATGCATTTTACGTGGGCAATGAGTCTCTATTCATGCACAATTTCACATGAAAAGATTTGCCCTTTTCATCGCACGCATGGCTTGAATCGGCCAGCCTGTGTGAAAATATTTCCATTCATTAGCATGCCAAATGATGGCACTGGCCTGGAACTTAGGTCGAGATTGCCATAGACTCACAGAATCCTAACACTCTGAGCATGCTCAGAGGATCCTTGAGTCTAACCTCCCAACTAATGGCTCTTTAAATGCATCTGAAATCTCATTCTGTGGTGGTGGAGCTAACCATTCTGAGACGTTGCCCAGACCATCCTTCTTATGTGGAACATCTTCCTCGTATTGAATTTAAGTTGAAATTTCACTAATTTCTGCTCACTGATCTACCTTCCAGTACTATTGACAAGAAAATTTGGTGACAGTAATTCATGAGTTTGATTCCAAGCACCTTTCTTAACCTCTGGAATATCAAGGCCCTTGTTACAGTCATATGAAATAACCATAACGTAGGAAGCTACATCACACAGGTCAGGAATGTTCTAGATTTTTCAATACATACTTATTTATTTGTGTGCATGTTTGTTTAACAAGCCTGGCTATGACATCACTCTGATTTTAAAATGAGGAAGGGATGAGACACAGAAGCTGCACGCCCCAGCTCCTGGGCTGCTGGTTAGGAAAGGCAGAAGACACTCCAGGGCTCACGTCCTTGAAGACTGCAGCTACAAATGGCCTATCTGCCCATGTACCGGGGTTTACTCTAAGACTGAGATAGTTGATGTAGTCCGCAGCCAGCTCTACTAATTTACAGTAGAACAGTTTGTGTATGCTCTTCCATATTCCATAAAAGTATCGGTTGTTGGCATATATTCATTATACAGAATAACGAATCTCGTAAAGATAATGTCATATAAGTACATCATGTATTGTGACCTTATTCAACCCACACCCCCTTCCATTTCTCCCTCTAAGAAGTGTGCCCCGCATCTCGGAAAGCTCTATGAGCATGTTGTCCCCTTCACTCTCTCAGGCAGATCTTCCGTGTCACTTTTGGGGGGCGATATGTAACTACATATGCTCCAGAATTCACAACTGAGAGAAAGCAGGAGTATTTGTCCTTCCAAATCTATCTTCTCTCTCTCTCTTTTTTTTTTGCATTTATTTTGGCGTGTCGAAAACATTCTAGAGCAAGACAGTGGTGGAGTTGCATAACTTCATAAACATCTAGAAAGATTACTGAATTGTCAACACTTAATAAGTAATGTCTTGCATGAACTCTGATTTTATTTATTTATTTATTCATTCATTTATTTAATTTCTTATTCTCTTTTTTTTGTTTTTTTTTTTGTTTTGTTTTTTTTCGAGACAGGGTTTCTCTGTGGTTTTCGAGCCTGTCCTGGAACTAGCTCTTGTAGACCAGGCTGGTCTTGAACTCACAGAGGTCCACCTGCCTCTGCCTCCCGAGTGCTGGGATTAAAGGCGTGCGCCACCACCGCCCGGCTCTCTTCTTCTTTTAATATGATCTCAAATTGCATCCTTTTTCCTGCAGAGGACATAATTTCACTTTTCAGGGATGACTAGAACTCGGTTGAGAATACACGCCACATTTCCCTTGTCCAAACATGGGTTGACATCTGATTCCTAACTTGGCTATGGTAAACAGTACTACAACAAGCACACATAGGCAAATATCTCTGTGGTGTATTGAATTATAATCCTTCAAGTACGTGCCCAAGAGTATAGGTGGGTCCTATAGTAATTTTATTTTCTTAATGAGAAACTTCCTTACTGGCTTTCATAATGGCTGGATAAACTTATACTTCCACCAACAGTATATGAAAGTTCTATGCCCCTACACACACACACACACACACACACACACACACACACACACACACAATGTGTGTGAACACATGTTGTTTTCTTAATTACAAACATTTTGACTGGGATGAGATGGGACCTCTTTGGGGATTTAATTCACATTTTCCTTGTGGCTTAAGGATGCTGAATTTTTTTATTGGTCCTTTGTACTTCATCATTTAAGAGCTCTTTTAATTGAATTTGCTCATTAATTGAATGAATGGTTTGGTATTTAAGTTTTTAAGTTTTTTATATGTCCTAGAGATTAATCCACTCCCAGCTGCGTGATTTGCATTGCCTCCCAGCCTGTAAGCCAGTGGTTCTCGGCCTGGGAGTCATGATTCCCCCAGGGGGTTGCATATCAGAGAGACATTTACAATGCAATTCATAACAGTAACAAAGTTGCAGTTTTGAAGCTGCAATGAAATAATTTTATGGTTGGGGTCATCACAATATGGGAAATCGTATTAAAGAGTCACAGCACTAGGAAGGGTGAGAATCACTGCTTAATCTATATCTTCACTTAATTTATTCCTTTGCTGTTCAAAAGCTTTTTATTCTCATGTAATTCCACTGATTAATCCTTGGTCTTATTTCCTCATTGTTGGAAGCCCTTTGTCAAGCATTCTTGCCTATCTCTTTGCTTTCTATACATTTTTCTCTAGCAATTTCAAAGTTTCAGGACTTGTGTTAAGGTCTTGAAATTGATTTCTGTGCAGTATGAGAGGTAGAGATCTAGTTTTTTTCTACGTGTGATACTCCGTTTTCTCAGCAATAGCCTTTGAAAAGACTGTTTTCCCATATACGATAGCTTTTGTGGTTTTGTTTGTTCTTAATCTCAGATTGGCTGTGGTTGTTTGGGTTTATTTAAAGAGCCTCTCTTTTATTCCATTAATCTACCTGTCTGTTTTTATGTCTCTAACATGCTGGGGACTTTTAACTATGGCTACTCTAACTTGAAATCAGGCATGGTGATATCTCCAGCATCATTCATTAGCCCAGCATTGCTTGGGCTATGGTTTTGTCTTTTCTGCCTCCATATAAATCTTAGGATTCTCGTAATTTTTTTTTTGAACAATACCACTGAGATTTTGATGGGAATTCCACTGACTTCGTGAATTGCTTTAAGTCATTAGCCACTTTATAATATTGTCCTGATCCATGAGCATGAGAGATCTTTTCATCTTCTAGTGTTTCATTCAATGTCTTCCTTTGGTGTTTAAATTCTTCATTGTAGAGGAGTTTCTTGGTTTGGGTTTATTTCTACGTATTTTTTTTTAAACTATTGTAAATGATATTGTTTTCCATATTTCTTTTCCAAAACATGTTTGTTACTAATCAGCGAAGATCACTGATTTAGGTCTATTTATATCCTGCTATTAGTTTCAAAGTGTTTATCAAGCCTAAGCATTTTCTAATGAATTCTTCAGTGTCTTACATACAGGACCAGATTGTCTGAAAATAAGGGTAATTTGATTTTTTTTCTTTCTCTTATTGTTACAAATGTGTTTATTTCTCCAATCTTATTGTTCTAATCTACGACTTAATGGGCTCTATAGAGGAAGAATGGGGAAAGTGGGCACTTAACCCATTCGTGTTTTTAGTGAACATCCTTTTTAGCTGTTCTCTAGTATAATGCTGACAATAGGTTTGTTGTACACAGCCTTTATTATACGGAGACATGTTTAGTCTTTTTATTCCTAGTTTCTTCAAGTTTTATTATGGATGGATGTTGAATCTGTCAAAGGACCTTTCTGCATCTATCAAAACTACTGTGTGACTTTGTCCTTTAGTATACTGATGTGATATGTTATTTTTTTGATTTGAGCCATCCTTGTATCCCCAGAATCAAGTCAACTTCATCACGGCGAATGATCTTGATGGTTCCTAAATTCAGTTGGCCAATGTCCTATTGAGAAGTTTTTCTATCCATGTCCAATAGGGAGATTGGATTAGGATTTTTATTTTTATCGGATATTTATCCAGTTAGAATATCATAAAAGGAGGTTGGTAATGTTCCTTCAGTGTCTATGCTACACAATAGTTTAAAAGCATTGATGTTACTTTTTTTCCGGAGTGTGGTGGAGTTTATCGATAAATCTGTCTGGTCCTGGCATTTTTGCTGGCAGCTGTTGATTTCTTCCATCCCGTTGCTTGTTTCATATTACATTGTTAATACCCTCTTGTTTTAATTTTGGAAGGCCATGTGTGTTTAGATGCTCAACTATTTCTTTCAGACATTCCAATTACCCTAATAATCCTCTCAATTTCATTGATATTTGTTGTAATGTCATTTCTTCAACTCTAATTTTATTACTTTTTATTTTTCTCCCTTTTTATTTTGGTTATTCTGGGTTTGGCGACACAGAAGAGAATTCCTTGGCAAGTCTGTGAGAAGGTTTTCAAGAACTTTAACCCATCCTGGATGTTGGCAGCACCAGCCCTTGGCAAGATTTAGAGACTAAGTAAAATGGGAGCTTAGTGGTAATTTTAGTGGCAGTGTGGGAACCCAGAAGGCCAGTAAAAAGCTGAGCAGTGAAGACCTAGAATACAAGGGTCACACACACAAATACCTCTGTAAAAACTCTAGAAAATTTACAACATGGATTAAAAATATATTGTAGTCTCATTTATAATAAAAATTAAGTCACATGAATGCTCATCAATTTAGGGAGAAAGATGGAAATATTCATATAATGAGAGTAAAAAAAAGTTCAAGTGAGATCTAAAGGAACATACAGTTTGCAGGAAAATGGATGGAGCTATAGATCATCATATCAAGTTAAATAACCCAGACTCAGAAAGACAAATAATGCATTTTTTTCATATCTGGAATCTAGGTTAACACATATTACATATACTATATATTAGATGCACATATATATGATATTAAAACAAAAGAAGGAGAATATGGCAAGTCAAAAAATAAGCAATCCAGAGGAAGGAGAGCCAGGATGGTTTCCATGAGAAATGATATAAAGGATAACATGAAGGAATGCCAGGGTTGAGTTGAGAGTGGGTGCTGAAATGATGTAGAAGTTAACAATGGTAACTAAAACAGAGAGCCATGAGGGTCCCACAAGATGATCCTGATGCAGGCTGAGCATCGGTGCTGAAGCTGGGAATCTGCATACCTTTGTACTGTGTGCCACTGTATCTATGATCTAGAGTGCATTTGACATGTACACATGTTATCAACTGACACACGAACAAGTCGTTCCGTGTGCCACTGTGCCGTAAGTGCATGGATGCATTTATGTTCATCAGTTGTCAGTGACACAGGACCAAGACAACCCATGTGCTACTGTACCTTGAGGATGCACTGTACTTGGTGCATATAATAATCATTGGTGACATAAGAAAGAGTCACTCCATGTTGTACATGCGTTTGTTCATACACTATCTGAAGATGGAAACCCCAATTGAGGTGCACCTCTTCTTCAAAATTCCACCTTGAAGAAAGGACAACTTGATGGATGTCATCTTGGGTACTCCTGGGCATCACACATGAAGAAAGAGTTGGATTATAACCTATGGGTCCTTGATGATCACCAGGTAAGTCGGAAAGAGTTAAAACCTCTAGGCTCCCATGGAAGGCTTCTGTCAGACCATGGATCCAGTGAATCACCTTCTCAGGATTTACGTGCTCTCTTTCAGCCTAAGCTCTAATTATAATTTGAAACAATCAAACAAAAATAAACCAAACTCATTCACCACAGTGTTGTCTAGCATCCCCTGTTTTCTGAGCAGGTGTATGATGTTAGAAACATTTTTTTTTTTATATCTCACTTGACTACTTTGAGATCAAGAGAAACAATCAGAGAACCCTTAATGATCTTGCCAACTGACTCTCTTGACACATTTTGTTCCTTTGGTTCTCTCAGTGTGGATAAGGTAACTGGCACCACTTGGAAGATGTACAATTTCAGGATCAGGCCTAGTGTCTTGGGCTGAGCCACAAAAGAAGATGAAAGGACTCTATGACCTTGGGCATGAGGATTCCATTGCCTCAGCATCTTGCTTCCTGGGCTCTCCCCATGAGACGTGGTATCCTCTGAATGGAGAAGAGAAAATTAGGAGCTCACAGACCCCCTCCCAACTCCAGGGGAGATTCGTCACTGTGCACAGGTGCACAGCATGCACTGAGGGACTCTCCACTTACATGCTCACACACCCTCGGCACAGAGCAAATCACAGCCAATGACATGGTTCCCACACAGTGGGAGCACCCGCTGAACAGTAGGCAGGCCTGTCATTCAAAGGCTGTTCGTTCCACCTACAATTTTCTTCCTCCATTTCAAGGACAAAAAGTAGACGTTAGAAAGTTACTTTTTACAAAGTACTGTGCTTTCCTATGGGGCACTAAAAGACTTCTCTGAAATTCCCCAATGTCTTTATCGCAGGAAGTCTGAGTGTGAGGATGACCTTCGCCACTCACAAGTTGGCAATGACTATGGGCAAATTCTTAATTTTGATACATTGATGTGTGGATGGATGTAGTAATAAGAGCGGCTGGGCTGTGTCCCGCCACCCGGCTAGCTTTACCCGAAATAATTACATGGAAACTGTATTCTTTTAAATACTGCTTGGCCCATTAGTTTTTACCTCTTATTGGCTAGCTCTTACATATTAATCTAACCCATTTCTAATAATCTGGGTATCCCACAAGGTGGCTTACCAGGGAAGATCTTAACCTGCGTCTGTCTGGAGTGGGAGAATCATGGTGACCGTCTGACTCAGCTTCTTTCTCCCAGCATTCTGTTCTGTTTACTCCCACCTACCTAATTTTCTGTCCTATCAGAGGCCAAGCAGTTTCTTTATTACTTAACCAATGAAACAACAGATAGAAAGATGACCCTCCTCCATCAGATGGAAGATAATCATACATGGATTTGCAGAGTTAGGAGGAAAAACATCCAATGTGAGGACGGGAGAGATTTGGAAGTTAAGGAGCATAGCCTCCAAGGGAGAGCTGGTACTATGTTTCTAAGGAAGTTGCTTATTCATGTGTGTCTTCACCTGGCATGAGCCTCAAACTGCAATTTAAACTGCTCTGTTGGCTGAGCTGGAACAAAGTGATTTTAAATGCACAAAGGTGGAAGTTTTTGCTTAATATTTTATATTTGGTATTTAGCTCAAAATTAAATTAGTGTTTCCTAATGGCATTTTAAAGTCTATGATCAGAAATCATTTAAATTGTTATGTTACCTTTTATTTTCCCCCTGAGCTGGAGGCTAGAGGATCTTACATTATCCTTTGTAAGGAAAGAAAGCCAAGGAGATTCTGCTCTGTGCCCTCATCTCCAGATGTGGCTTTTAAATGAGCTGCATTTCTTCTCCAGCTGGACTTAAATTTGACACATCTATAAAATTAACAAAATTATGATAAGTTAAAAGAATCCCTGGATGGACCACCAATAGATAATAATTACCAACATTTGTTTTAGGCTCAGTTGTCTTTAAAAATTTTTAAACCAAAATAAACCTATCAGAGAAAGTCAAAGGTTCTCTCTGGCCTTTGAGGGCAGTCCTATTTCCTATCTATGTTCTCCAGGGGTCATTACTTTTGGGAATTAATGCTTTGTCTTTAACGGACTATTTTAAATACACTAGTTTATGCACAGATAGCCTCGGTGGCTTTATCTTTGTATGTGATTTAAATAAAAACCACGAGAGGCTTGAGAGATGTCTCAGTGGTTAAGAGCACCTGCTGCTCTTCAAGGGGACCCATGCTTAGTCCCTAGCACCCGCACTAGGTGACTCTAGAACCCCCTGTGGCTCCAGCTCCAGCAGATCCAATGCCCTCTTCCAGCCTCCATGAGCATCCTCACGTGGACGCAAATACTCCCACATATACATACATTTAAAAACCTAAAATTCATAAATGGCATTATATAATATATACAACATATTATATACGATTTTTGCTTAAATTATGATTTTTTTAGATTTCATTTGAATTTACTGTGTTTTACATCTTAATTTTATGAACATTTCCATCTTTCTCCCTAAACTGATGAGATTTCATGTGGTTTAATTTTTATTATAAATAAGACTCCAATGCATTTTCAATCCATGTCTTTTTGTGTATACATTCATAAAATTTTCTAGAGATTTTTTACATAGGTACATGTGTGTGTGTGTGTGTATGCACAATACACTGCAATTTGGAATTGTAAAATTTTCTAGAGTTTTTTACATATGTATGTGTATATACACATATATACCCATGCACTACATCTTAGAAGTGTAGAGGTTTTTTTTGGTAGGTATATGTATGTGTACTTATGTATGTATATACACACGCACTACAGTTTGGAAGTGGAAATTTTCTAGAGTGTTTTTTACATAGATACTTGTATATGTGTATGTGTGTGTATATATATATATATGTATATATGTATATACATATGCACTAGAGCTTGAAAGTGTCTCTCACAGGCCTGTGTGCCCATCCTTCTTTTATGTGTGAAAGGGATCACATGGATACTCAATGCCTTTGCTAGAGAAGGCATGATAGGTCTGAAAGAACCCAAGAAATCCTCAAGTATTTAGACTCCTGTTTATATTTTACCAACCATCAGGTTTCTGGCCTCAGGGCAGTTCCCTTCGCCTCCTCTCCCCTAAGAATGCATGTTATAACAATTATCTTTTTTAAAAATATTTATTTATT
>NC_022016.1:71424287-71425612 GCF_000317375.1 Microtus ochrogaster
AGATGGTTGTGAGCCACCATGTGGTTGCTGGGAATTGAACTCAGGACCTTTGAAAGAACAGGCAATGCTCTTAACCTCTGAGCCATTTCTCCAGCCCTATAACAATTATCTTATCATGATCATGATGAGAAGGGCTTGGGACTCAAGAGGAACCAATGGTCCCTTCCCATTATATCCCAAAGTCAGCCAGGGTTAGGGTTACTTCCTGATTCTTCTCTCCTTTTGTTATCTACCTAGTCTTATGTTTTAATTTTATATAGTTGACCACGTGTTTACAGATGCCCTATTTTCTTCTTTCTGCTCCAGCTTGCGCTCAGTGGCTGAACCTTGTGGTGCTCCTACGAAGAGCCCACACAGATGACTTGAGGAAAACCACACACATATGCATTTACTGTGATTAGAACCTCTATAGTCACCTTGGCTTAGTACAGATTATACTTATTCGTTTTATAATTCTGCAATTACCGAGGAGTTCAGTCGAGGTCCTGAGTCTCTTCAGTTTTAATTAGTCTTGTCAAGCTGTGTGTAACCCAAATATCTCCACTGCATTCTTCAGTGACCTGTCCTACTAATATTAGCTTAAGGAGCTATAGACCAGTAGTTTTCAACCATCCTAATAATGCTTGTGACCCTTTATATACAGTTCCTCATTTGCGATGACCCCAACCATAAAACTATTTCCATTGCTACTACATAACTGTAATTTTGCTACTATTGTGAATTATAATGTAAATATCTGTGTTTTCTGATGGTCTTAGGTGACCCCTGTGAAATTTGGGGGTCAGATGACACATAGGCTGAGAACCACTACTGAAGACTATCGGCATTCTGTGTGAGTTTCCCCCAAGCCTACCTGAGGAAGAGTACCCCAAATCTTCACCCCTTGAAGCATAGCATTGCCTTATGTAGTAAATGATCTCACCTGGAAAACTGATGCACCATCCTCATGAAATGAAATTTAAATTTATATATTTTGAAAGGAAGCATGGGTTGTGGTTTTATTTGCATGCTTTAAGTCGGTGATTAATTTTCAAAGTGATTCAAGCTTCCTAAAACTACATGTATTTAATTATCAAAGAAGATGCACCTCAGTATTACTGGGAAGTTGAAACGAATGTACTGTATAGCATATAGGAATCAGTCAGTACCTGGCAGGTTTCATTGTTTTTAATGTAGTCATTATTATCTTTCTGCAGAACAATGAGATAGAAGACAGGCATTGAAAGAACCTTCCGTGGGCATTTATCAATCACTAACATTACTACCTGCTCTGTCAGCATTCAAAAACTGATGTCAAGGCTGTTGATATGGCTCAGCCATTATGA
>NC_022016.1:71426064-71442861 GCF_000317375.1 Microtus ochrogaster
TTGTTCTTTGGCAGTTTAATTCAGATACATAAAGCATTCTCTTTATTCCCTCCCCTAACAGTATCTCATCTGCCTTCTGCCCCGGTATCTTCCCCTCCTCCAAGTCCCTTTCCCTCATCCGCGACTTTTATTTTCTTCTGTGACCTGTTGACTTTAACCAGAATTCTAGATGACCACCATGGGATTGGAAATATCTACTGGAGCCTACTGGGTCCACTGTATGGTATGCAACTGGAAATAATGGCTGTCCCTCCCCGACAAACCATCACTACTCACTAGTCCATCAGGGAGGGGTCGGGCTCCACGAACCTATCCTATCCATGATTGACTGTACACAGGCCCAGTCTTGCGCAGGCCCAGTGTAGGTTGCGAAAGTCATGTGTGCAATGCCTGTGCCACGCCTTGAAGATAGCATTTCACAGCCCTTCTCCTCATCTTGCAGCTCTTACATTTTCCAGCTTGCTCTTCTCCAGTGTTCCCCGAACCTTATCGGGTGGTGTAAATATCCCTCTTAGAGCTAAGCTCTCATTGGTCACTTTATCTCGGCACCTTGATTATCTACAAACCCATGCATCTGCTGCTAGTCACCGTGCAAGATGAATGCCTGGGGCAGCAGAAGTATGACTGAGATCTTTATGACATCAATGCATGCTTACATTTATAATTGTACCTTGAACATGTTCAGAAACACTCCAGGGTCTGCCGGTATGCCTCTCCTTACACCCACTGGTCCCCTCTTCTCTCCTCCCATTTCCGCTTCCATGCCATGTATATTTTACCCATATGTGAGGGAAAACACACAATATTGTCTTTTACCCTCTCCTGGTACTCCATCGTGACCAAGTCATCCTGCCATATTCTTCTACTTTCATATCATATATATATGTGATATATAATACATAGTATGTGTAATATATGTTAACCTAGATTCCAGATATGAAAGAAACCATGCATTATTTGTCTTGCTGAGCCTGGGTTATTTAATGTGATATGATCATCTCCAGCTCCATCCATTTTCCTTCCAATGATGTAATTTACTCATCTTTATGGGTGAATAAAACACGATTATGTACATATGCCACATTTTCTTCATCCATTTGCCATCTGATAGGCATCTAGACTGGTTCTTTGTCAGTGTGCTATAATAAACTTAGGTATGCGACTCTCTCTGAGGCGTGTTGCCTTAGAGTCGTTGGGTGTGTTCCTAAGTGTGGGAATATCTCGGCCATTATGAAAGTTCCATTTTAGGTTTTTGAGGAAGCACCAGGCTAATTTTCATCGTGTCTGAGATAGTTCACATTCCTACCAGCTGAGCATAAGGGTCCCCATTTCCCTGTATCCTCATCGGGGTCTGCTATCATTTCTTTTCTTTATGATGGACATTTTAACTGGAGCAAAAGGGAATGTAGTTTTCATTCGCACTTCTCTGATGGTTAAGGATGGTCAAACCATGTATTTCTTCATTTGAGATTCACCTTTTCAGTGCATTTGCCCATCTATTGGTAGGATGGATGATTTGGGAGTAATTTTTGGAACTCTTTATAGGTTTTAGATATTTATCCCTTGCTAGATGTGGAGGTGACAGCCTTTCCCAGTTCTGCAGGCTGTCTCCTCTCTCTGCTCACTGTTACTCTGCTATGGAACATTTTAAATTCATCAGCCCTGTTTGCAATTCTTGCCGTCATGTCCTGAGCTTGTAGCGTCCTCGTAAGAAGGTCCTTGCCTACAAAGAAGAAATTCTTACATCTTCAAGTATTTCTCCTGTGGTTTCCTCCAGCAGTATCAGAGTTTCAGGTCTTTTGTTAAGGAGTTTGATATACTTTTAATTGATTTTTCAAACAGGGTGTGAGATGCAGGTTTATTTTTTATTCTTTTACATGTGGACCAGCTTTCTCAGCAACATGTGTTAACCAGACAAATTTCTCTGGTGTTTGATTTGACACCTTTATTGAAAATCAGTTTGCTGCAGCTCTGTGGGCTTGTTCCTTGGACATTTGTTCCATTCCGTGTATCTACATGTCTTTCTTTCTTTCTTTTTTTTTTTTCGAGACAGGGTTTCTCTGTGGTTTTGGAGCCTGTCCTGAAACTAGCTCTTGTAGACCAGGCTGGTCTCGAACTCAGAGATCCGCCTGCCTCTGCCTCCCAAGTGCTGGGATTAAAGGCGTGTGCCACCACCGCCCGGCTACATGTCTTTCTTTGTGAAATACCATGCCACTGTTGTTACTATGGCTCTGTAGTATAGTTTGAGATCAGGTGTTACCATACTTCTAGCATTGCTCTTTCCTTTGGCTGTTTAAGACCTTTTGTTTTTCATTTTGAATTTTAGGAATTTTTTTTTCCTCTGTAAAAAAATGATTGGAATTTTGATGGAGACGACAATTGAATTTGTTGATTGCCTTTACAAATTTAGACAGTTTCCCAATACCAATTCTGGTTCATGAGCATCAGAAGTCTTTTAGCCTTCTGGTGTCTCTTCAACTTCATTATTCAGTGGTTTTGGATCTCTTTTGATCTTTAAAGCCAAGTGTCAGTGCCAACTCCTCCAGGAAGCCCTTTTCCACTCCCTCTTTGCTGCCCAACCTATTGTTAACCATTCTCTCCTCTATTTAGTTCTATAGGCTATGTAGTACAGGGATACATTTAAATATAAAATGTTCCTAAAAGGGGACACATTTTAATTTTCAGGTAGCTTTTTTAATGCACTAGCACATAGCCTGGTGTCTGAGACAGTGTATAACAGCCTTGCTGCAAACTCTCTGGTGTGCTACCCATGAGTTCTGCCTTCCATGGCTCCATTTAGCTTCCTACAGGTTCCATGAAGATTCTGGGATAGCAACTGAGAGACCCATCCAAGATTACTCAATAGCCAGGATTTTTAGTCCCAGAAATGTGGACCCTAAACGTTCCCTCTTCACCAGTGTAGTAGTAACCCTCCATATGTGTTTAACCCTGACATAGTAACATTTCTGAGGGCTGGGCACTTCACCTGCAGTCCCTTAGTTAATGTTCCCAGCATGCTCTAATGCATTTTTTGGCTTGGTTTTATAAATATGTAAACCGAAGCCTACAACTTCTTTTTTTTTACCTTGACCCAAAACACATGGCTTGTATGTGGCCACATTTAAATCAGCCCGTTAGTTACCCTCAAAGCGTGATGCCATATAGACTAACTACCTCTCAATACTTAAGAAAGGGTGACATAGTAATTACCAGGAGATATAAGGATGTTTCCGAGTGGGAGATGAATGAGCACGCATTGTTTTAGTAGTATATGACTTCCGAAGTTGTACTATGGAAATATGACTAGATGCTGAGGACCAGACTGGCATGTCTTTTAGTGTTACAGGTTGTCTTTGCAAAGCTGTCATGAGAACGCTAGGACTGTGGGGGTCACATGACATGGTGGACACTATGAAATACAGTCCGCTGTCTCTCTACTATATGAAACAGAGTAGCAGCGAGAAGCATGCACACTGACCTGCTTGGGGCTGTAGCCACAGGTCTGAAGTCAGGCTCACATAGGTGTGGTTTGGTTTGTCCGCCAGGATCTTTGAACTTGTCACTGTAGGCAATGAGGAGCTCTCAGAGATACCATGATATCATCTAAATAATATTTGCTCTTCGAAGTTAGTGTGTGACTGCCTTCCATTTGGGTTTATAATAGCTTGACGGTATCAGTGGGTAAGCAATGCCGCCAATAGGCATGAGCAAACAGTTCCTGAAATGTAACTCAGAGAAGACTCTGTGGTGTAGCCTGATGCACAACCTTGGCCTGTCGCAGTTGTCTGGGCAT
The DNA here is from genome assembly GCF_000317375.1 of Microtus ochrogaster. Classification (NCBI taxonomy): domain Eukaryota; kingdom Metazoa; phylum Chordata; class Mammalia; order Rodentia; family Cricetidae; genus Microtus; species Microtus ochrogaster. The sequence continues at coordinate 71,429,858 of NC_022016.1, forward strand.
GCTATAAACTAGGCCGTTGTCTTCTTTTCAGAAAGTTGTTCCTAACTGACAAGTGTGGTAATCTTGCCTCTCTCTCTATTCGAAATCATAAAACTAATTGAACAATTCATTGAACCTAATAGCTTTAGAAAAATCAATAATTGCCTCCCTCCCGTTATTGATATAGTGGGGGTGCACGGAAGAAATTACCCAGTACAAAAGTAAGCCCATTAAAATAAATAATTCAACAAGCTGTTTGGCAGACTATTCAATTTTTGAACTTGAACAAATGTGAAGAGCTTCTTAAGTATAAATAATGAAGGAAATGTGCCTAGTGCTGTTAAGTTGTGAGCAAAAGAAGCAAGCTGTAAAGATACTAGGTTCTCACACTTACCTTTGGCGATGGAACTACAGTAAGAACATGAGATCACTTCCCAGTTTATTTGCTGAGTGTGTGTGTGTGTGTGTATGCATGTGAGCATGTGTATGTGCACATGTGTGTATGAGTATGTGTGCATGTGTGTACACATATGTATCTAAGCATTGTGCATGTGTGTAGGCACATGCGTGTGTATGTGTGTGTGTGTGCATGTACATGTGTGTGTGTATGTGTGTGTGTGTGTGTGAAAGCAATAGCTCCCAATGTGTTTCATTAGCTTTTGAGGTCAGAACATAACAATAAGAATCCTCTAGTCAAATAGATTTCATAGTGTACAAGGTACTTTCTCATCTACCTATATCTACCATGAAGCCAACTAGGAGATTTGAAGATGGGAACATGAGGGGCAGTAGCATGCACTGACCTGTCCTTGTCACATTGCTGGTAAACACAGGGAATAAAACCCAGGTCCTTGTCCACTGCTCAGTTTACTGTTATCATTAGTTGTGACTTTTTATTTCCTCTTGCAGCCAAAGGAACCTGCAGCACAAGATATTAGGACCACAGTATTCTGAAGAATAAATCATGAAGAAGTACACTCAGAATATGGTGCCTCTGTCATCTCTGTGTTCTGGTGTCCAAGAGGTACACAGCTAAAGGAGCTGTTAGTTGGTTAAACCCACATAGAGCAAACAGAATGAAACAAGAATTTGAAGACCAGTCTTCTAACCCATCACAGACCTCCATTCTTTTTCTCTTCAGGTAGTCATTAGTGTGTCTGTTCCCAAATCCAGGAAGTAAGGTGGTTAGGGAAAATATAATCAATCTGTCACAAAGACATGCGACATCCCAAAGTCAGTTCCTCAGAGCAACCTGCTCATGCATGCCAATTCCAAGTCATCAGAAATCAAGATGGACAGGTAGGCAGGGGCGCTTGCTATTGATAGAAACTTAGGACACTGGTTCTGACATCACAGGAGAAAGAAAGAATGACAGCAGGACAGTTATTTGGAGACAAAAAATACAACCGCACTCCTCCCTGTTACTTTTCCCCCATCATCTCCCCTTCTCGCAGTGCAGATATCACAGTAATGTCAGAGAGGCATCTGGGAGGTGCGTGAACAGGAGCTGTAACTAAAGATGCTCCAGAAAGCCTTTTGCTCTCTCATCTTTAAAGTTCACCCTTGTATGTCAAGTAAGAGTATATGGGTGAATACTTAACACAGGCCTTGGTGTGCACCAGATACTGCTCTAAGTGCCTTATGCATATTGTCTCAACCTTCTCCACAGTTATATGCTTATACTATGACCGGCCAACAGATGAGGAATCTGTGGCATAGAAAAGCTAAGTAAGCCTCCAAGGCACCACAGTAGTAGAACAAGGCTTCCAACTCAGACAAGTGGATCTAAACCCCACGTTCTAATCAGCAAGTTTGTATTCTGGTGGAGAATTATGTTTCTCCTCTACAGATCTGTCTGCGTGGAATCTTTGCCAGCAGCCTTGTAGCCTCCAGCAGCCAGTCCTCTCTTGACTTCTTGCCAGAATTTGACCAGTTGAAAGCACAAGCAAGACATCAGATGGAAGAAAGCTAGCCCAGGGCAGGGTAGGATCTTCTGGCTTGCTCTCTGCCAGGGCCTTGGGTTCTCTACCTAAAGCCACAGTTCTTAAAGAAAAGACTTGCTTTGTGACTACAGACACCTCAATCTTTTGGTTTTGGAATCTGCTCCCTCCCTCTCCTCACCCTTCAAGGACTAAAGTTAGTAAAACCTGCCCCTAGAGTTAGCTCTGAAGTGCTTCATGTCCCTATTCCTCCACCCTTAACCCTGACCCCACCTACGTGAGCTGTCTCTACCTTAAATTACCGCCAGCTTCAATTGGGCTTCCTGCTTCATGCTGCTCTCTGGACTGGCACACACATTGGTAGCACTGCAGTTTATACAAGGTAAGCACTTAATGCAAGTGTATTGGAGAGAAAGGGGATGGTGGAAATGAAACAGGAGGGTAAGGAGAGACAGGGAGAAGAAAGTTGGCATCTCTTGCTTAAAACATTGAGTCACCTCATCTCATCTCTCCTGGGTCAGATACATTCCTACAAGTAACAATAAGATGGAAGATAGAGCACTACCAAGTTATTGCTTTTTCTTTTAGTTGTTTTTTTTTTTTACTGATGGGGTTCCAGGGGGTAGAGATCAATCTAGGGCTTTTCATGTGCTAAGCAAGTCCCTACCACTGCCTGATGATGCATCCCTAGCCCTTAGCTCATCATGACAAGGTTCTTACTATGTAGCCTAGGCTAGCTCAAACTCAGTCACTTTGCCTCCGCCTCCCAAATGCTGGAATTGCAGCCACTAACCACTGTACCTAGCTTGTCGTTTTATTTTAATGTACACGATGCTGTTCCCATTTTACAGTTCATAAAACTGATCGTGAAGGCTAGGAAACCATTTGTGTGGGTTCAGTTGTAGTTTGATGAAGTTCTTGCTCCTAGACTCTCTCGAGACATTCTGTTTTCTCATCCCGTCCATTTCCCTCTGATAAGATGAAGTCTCTGACCACCAGGTGCCCCCTGGTTGACCCTATAATCCAGATACCAAGGAAGTAAAAACAACCTTGGAGAGATGTCATTCTTTTCTCCGTGGCTTCCGTCCCAGTGGGAGCTTAATTTAATTTCCTTGGCATCATCACTGAGTTCTGCCTCTTCATATGTCCCCACTTGTTCTCTGGCTCCCTCAAACCAATCTTCATTTTATCCTTGGAGAAGAAAAGAAAAATGACACCAGTGTTGAGAAATGTCTTGGTGTGTGTGTGTTACTCCTCTCCTCTCCGTCTTCCCGGGTCGCCCAGGAACCATTTTTATAAGCCAGTATAAAGCAATCGATGTGTGGCGATGGCTAATGGGTGTTTCTGATGGCCTTCTTTGAAAAATGTGGGTCTTTTAAAAAAAAAAACTTCGATATTGATATTTGTACAGATGGGTGGCATTTGAATGTATCACCATGAAATCCCTGGAGGACTTGGAAGGTCCCTCTGAGAAATGTTTATTTGAGAATCAAAAAGGCCATCACTTCTCTCCATGCTGCTGATTTCATTCTCCTAGAAATGCATTAATCCCAGGCACAGACAGTGCCTTTAAGGTAGACTGGAAATACCAGTTAAGAAACTACATTTTTTTTTTCTGACAGGAGAAAAAATTATGACTGTGTCTCTGAATATTTAACTTTCTAAACAACTGACCAGAAAATGAACCTTACCTGTAAGTGTAGGTATGAATCAAGGTTCCAAAGACACGGTGGCATGGATTTCTTGTAGATTGAACAATTCAGGAGTTTTTCTAGCTAAAAGTGAGACAGAGGAACAGAAAATGAATGAGAGAGTGCATGGGCTCCAAAGGCCTATGCTTGGTCCTTCATCTTACTTCTTCCCCTAAACAATGAGCTTCTTACCCAAGGGCATTCAATCTCGGTTTCTCATCCTAGCTGCTAGAATATTAATTAGCATATAGTCAGTGCGTGTTGGCTAATTACCAGCTGGCTCACTGTCTGAAAGGATGCCTTCTAAAATCATCTGTCCCTTTGCGTTTGACCTTCCTAAATTCCAGTAAAATGATAAAATCAGAATTTCTTCTCCATCCCACTTCAAAGATGAATAAAGTAAGGCCGACAAAGGTGCTTCGTCTTGTCCAAATTCAGTAAGTAAGTGGCAGAGTTGGGACTAAACCTTTGAGTATTTAAATCATAAGGACAGTGACTTTGTCACTGCTTTCTTTCTGTTCGTCCTTCAGGTTAGTGTTCATATGCTCTCCTAAAATGTACTTCAGAATAAAAGTGCCATTTGGGAAGCAAAAGACTAAAAACAAAAGTCTTCGTAAGCCAAAAAAACATGACATCCCCAAGTGAAATAGGAACCAGTGAGTTCCCTGATACAGAGATCAATGGAGGAGAAGAAAAGTGAATGACAGTTATGAAATTAATGGCATTTAAATTTATGCAGTTACAATAGGAAACACTTCTTCTGGAATGCCTTCCTGAGGCTTTGATATGTAGCAGTAATTAAAAGAGCTCCTCTAAATCATTTATTATAATTATGTTTTAAATGATCCAGTCTGGAATGTAGCTGGCTTGGTGTTGTTTACTGGTAGCTGGTGACATTTGGAATTGACTAGGCATTTGCAATAATTTGACTACTTTTCATACACAGAGAATGGAATACCTCTTGAGATTCAGTTGGGAAAGTGTACCCCAATGTCTAGAGACCACATAATTGTCTTTTTTTCTTGGGATCTGATGATACTCCTAAGGCAAAAAAATAAACAAAAAAAAAGACCATCAAGAGTTACAAGGGACTGGGACTTAGCCCCAGGCACATTCTGAACCGTCCAAAAGTGGAAACCTTAGTGGAAAAGTAGAACCTGGCATGCCTGCTTTGGTTATGAGATTTCACCCTCTGTAGGCCCAGGCTGACTGTGAGTGGCATTTGCAGAGATGACTCAAGCCTGATGCTCACAGAGGTCCATGGGGCTTGACGTTCAACCAACAGCCTAGCCTTCCCCACTCTTGTTATCTTTGTTATTATGTTTTATCTTTGATTTTTCTTTAGGGGTGTCTGGGAATGAAGTAAGAACACAGAGGTCGTGGTGAGTTTGGAGAAGGCAGGATGGCTTTGGGGAAGGGTTTGATGTTTTTTCCAGCACTCCAGAGCTGTGTGGTATGCAGCATTTGACTAGCAGGGTAACAGTGTGATACTTGTTGATGTCTGTAAGTTACAGAAAAATTGATTTTTTTTTAAAGGAGTTTAAGCGGAAATCCTCCACCTTAGTAAACAATGCTGCTCCCAGAGAATATGGGTTAGCAAATGAAAGTCTAAGTGCCAAGTATCAAGGAGACCTCAAAGCTGTTTAAAACAATGCAGGCTATTGCTGTTGCTATTGGCTGCCCATCAGATCTAGATTGTGAGACCCTATTCATGGTAACACCACATTCTTTGGTTATAGGTCACAGTGAAGTCAATCTGACCAGGAAGCGCTCTCCCGAGTAGCTAGATTTTATAGTGCAGGGAAGTTCTTTCTATGCTGGCTGCTAGGAAGGAAAGACATCAGTTGTCTTTTTCAGTGATAGACCCTGCATCCTATCATACAAACCTGTCAGGTGATGGCTGTTTCCTGGGGCAGTAGTGGCAACACTTTTTATAGGAATAGCCAACTATGCCCTTGATTGGATTGGAGACCTATTCCACAAATTGGGGGAGGGGGGGAGATTGTACTTAGTACCATAAACATGATAAAAATCTGTAGATAAGAAAGTCATGGGTCCTATAGGAGATCCTGCAGGTGTTGCAGGTGTTGTTTTTTCCAAATAGTCTTATTGTCAAACTGCCTTACATACATGCATATATATACATATATGTGTGTATATATGCATTTATATAAATCTATACATCCAGATATTTTCATGGAAGCTTCCTATCATAGCACATAATGGTTAATACAGAGATTCATTATTGTTCAAAGTGATGAGAGTAAGTGACTCTTAAATGTCCAACATTAGATGAGACATCTATATCAACTCCCTCCCAAAGGCTCAGGGAACATCACAGGAGATGCAGAAAGGATGTAAGAGCCAGAGGATGTGTGAACTCCTACCAGCTGTAGTTACCTATGCAAGATCAAACAATTAAATCTTCCAGCATGGAGGACAGAGGCGCTCCTATGACACTAGCCATACCTGGGGAACTATTGCTGGGTGTCGGAGATTAGCTTTTCTTCTGGGCGTGGCCACTGGTAGGTCCCCATACCCCAGTGGATCACCCTTTACCTATGTACATATGGGATGCACTAACTAGACACAGTAGGTAAAAATACATAAGTAAGTTACTGGAAGGTAAGAAATTGGGAAGGAAATGAGATGCGGAGATCTTGGAGGAAGCTGAAGGTGGGAAATGAGGGGTTGATATGATCAAGATACATTGTACACATGTTTGGAATTTTCAAAGCCCTAAAATGAATACATAATTTAAAAAATGTGTCTCCTTTGTCGTCCTGGATTGCAGTCTCATGGTATCTAACTCAGCCAAGGCCACACTGTCAGCACGTGCATGGCTTTAGCAGGTGGTAAACAACGCTGAAGGAAATGTTTGAAATAGATTAGAAAATGGGGATCAGGTGAGTGCTGAGGGTCATTACTCAGGATTGGGTGAGGTGAGAAGGGCTGATGAAGAGCAAGCTATAATTTTTACAAACAAACTTTGGAGAAGTCTTGTGGAGGAAGCATCATTTGCTTCCTCAAGCTCATTCCTTTTTTTCTATTCGCAACCATTTATCCCTCAGCCATGCTATTTCTCATATCTCCTTCTCCTTGGCAAGACTAGACCATGCTGGCAGACACACTCGCTTATTGTCCCATCTATAGAATGCACGTGTACTTTGAAGAACTGGAGGCAAAAGGGAAACCAGGGCTCCTCGTCCAAACTCATTATACATCTCAAGGCAGCAACCACAGATTTTGAAGACCAAGATCCCAGGTTTCTACAAAGGCATGCATGTACAACAGCTGACTGCAGCCTGGGGAAGGAATCGTAATGAAATCAAAGTGACTTAAGTTCTGCCTTCCTCTCTTGGGGTCCACAAACCCACACTGGCAGGGAGCCTTAGCTCTGCTTTCTGTCTTCTACTCCTTGCTGGACCTGGAGTCCACCACTTCTCAACAGCCTTCTGAAACCCAGCCCAGCCTCTTCCACTGCCCTGAAGGCTGACCCAACCCACTGTGGATATCTAAAGCCAGCATGCATCCTCAGTAATCAATCACTCTTCTTGCACAGTGAGTTTATTTCGTGTGTTCCCTCCTGGCTACCAGGAGTTCCATTCTCATTGGCCAGATTCACTGTGAGGGCATCTTGAAGAGCTGGCATCAGGCTTTGGAGCTACTGACACTGTTGCCTTCTCGGGCTGCAGCCCATCCCTGCACTAAGATGGATCTTCTTGTTTTGTCTGCTCCCGCAGTAGACTACACGGTGGGCATCTGTGGAGTTGCCTTGCAGTAGCGTGTTACTCCTGTGTTCTCATACTCCACTACACTTGCACAAGCCCTAATAGTAACCAGGGCAAAGGCTTCCATCTGGGTCTCATAAGTGAGGACACGGAAGGCTGAGAACTAACAATACCCACCCCACCCTCAGCAACTGCACTGGAATTGTCACCCAGATCACCAGACTCCAGTCAGCGCATCGGGCTTCCCATTACGGCTTTAGGATGTGTGTACTTCTCTGCCTACTCTACTGTCTTTTGATAGGAATTGACTAGAACAGTGGTTCTCAACCTGCCTAATGCTGCAACCCTTTAACACGGCTCCTTATGTTATAGTGACCCCCTGATCTCAAGATTATTCTGGCTAACACTTCATAACTGTTATTTTTCTACTGTTGTGAATCATAATGTAAATATCGGATGTGCAAGATATCTGACATGTGACCGTTGTGGGGGTCACGACCCACAGGTTGAGAACCACTGAACTGTAGGGTTTATTCCCAAATACTTCTCCACTAATGTCCTTACCTTAACATCGCACAAGATCTTGAAGACTAGAGACATCGAAGTCAATTGACTTCTCGCCCAGTCAGTATTACTATAAAGATACAACGGTAATGCTTAAATATGTACATATCCCAGCATGAGCAAGTGGGAGAGACAGAATGCAAAAGAAACAATAAGAAATGTGCCTGTGATGCTCTTTCATTAAATATTAATTCTATTTCTTTCATTTTTATCGTGGTAAGATATATAGGAGTCAGCACCATTTCGAGGATTTATACGTACAATGTTCTCTGGCATTTGTGCATTCACCGCGCTGTGCAGCCACCTCACTCTTCACCGAAACAATGAACCTGTTAAGGTAGCTCCCATCCTTCTCCCCCAGACCTGGCAGCTAATATCCTCCTCCCTGCTCCCAGGAATTTGACCAGCTCACTTTCATTTTGTGATGAAATCACACAGTATCTCTTGTTTTGTGACGATCCAGTCATCATCATGCCTTCAGGTTTGATCCTTATGGTAGCCTAAGAGGTTCCTTTGAGGCTGAGCCACAAGCTGATGGATGTTCATGCTGCGTTTTGTTTACGACTTCCTCCATCCCTGGATGGCTGGGCGATTTCACCTTGTATCCATCGTGAACAATGCTTTCATTAATATGTGTGTGCAAGCACTGGCTCCAGGCCCTGATTTCAGCTATGTTCTGTATGTACTGAAGTTGCTAGTTCATATACTAAGCCTAGATTAAGCTTTTTGAGGAGCACCATTGCTGTTTCCTATAGTATCATTTTCTATTCGTATCAACAGTGCACAAAGATTTCAATACGTCCATATTTGTGCCAACACTTAGTATTTTCTATTTTTAACAATAGTCATCATAACAAGTGCAAAATGGCCATTCATTGATTCTGTTATTTGTCTACTTATCCATTCCTCATATTGGTTCTATCAGATCATATTGAATCATTACTTTGTGAAAAATCAGAAAAGAAAGGCAATTCTCATCTACTAGAAGTTCAGGGCTTTATCTATGAGGCAAAGACACTAAAACTTAAAATCCTTCAGACCTACCTGCATCCCCTCCTACCCAACCCTGCAAGTCAATCCCCTGACCTTGCCTTACAATGACTTCACATCCCTTTTCATGCTTCTTTCCCTTCCTTACCCCCTCCTATTCGAAAGCATCTAAACTGAGTTTAACTTAGAGAGAAAGGAAGAGCTCCATTGGGATCATATCCCTACGGTCCTCTATGCTAGCCCTCCTTGACAGATTTGCAGTCAGATACTGAAGAGCCCAGAACTTTGGAGTCAGGTGCTGGGATTCTATGTTTGTGGTCTGCTAGTTCATGGCTATGTTACAGACTTCCCACAGGGAAAAAAAATCACCTAACCCCCTTCACCTCTCATTTTCTCTCGGAGTTGCATGAAAGGTTAGGCAATTTAATTTAGGCCCTCACCCGCATGACATCTGTCCAACGAGCTCGGCTCAGTGACAAGCATTTTCTGAACCTCAGAGTACATACCGGCCTCAACAAGTGCTTAGCTTGAGACAGGGTTAGGATTGGATGAGTATTGCCTAAGCCCTAATAGCACAGCACAGCAGGTAACACTGGGACTGCGCCATTCCTCAGACATCCCAACCCCTGCTGCCAGCTGGGGTCACTTAGCCTTACTCCATTTCTGCTTTAAAAGGCAAACACAGGGGCCTCTTCCTGGGCTTTCCATGTAAAGCGGGAAGATAACAGAGCTTGCTGCTTTCGTTGCTGTATTTGCAGAAAGCAGAAACAATGAAGACAAATGAGTAAATCAGCTACTGTCCCCCACCTGACGGTATGTCATTCTCTCTCTTCCTAAGGCCCATTCAAAGAAGGATATCTAGAGACAAGCTGTTCCTGTGACAGAGATGTGTGGACAGAGGTCTAGTCAACACATTCTCTCCATTGTGGCTTTCCAATCTCCCCTTCCTAATAGACCCCTAGCTCCTCACACTTCCCTGGACAGCTATGGGCCAGCTTCTGGTGTCTGTCCTCCACCTCAGTACAGAAAGGGTGATGTGGACAGCAGAACCCTATCATAGGATGACATCCTATGAACCCTGGAATCTAAGGGACTGGCTTCCCCCAGAACAACAGCTTCTGTTTACGGATGGGAAAAGAGCAGACAGCCATCTCTGCTGGATGTTGGGTCTACATGGTCATGCTCCATCCAAATAGCATTTGCTTCCAGAACCAGTGTCACACACCACAGAGTTATAGCTCTGAATGGTCACTCGCTCCCTTCATTTTCCCTATTGGATTTGCTGAAACACAACTCTCTTAGCCCAACTTCCATCTTTAACAACAACAACAACAAAGAAGTGAAGTCTTATATTAACTACTTCAATGTTTCTTTTTTTAAATAATGAAAACGACTCTAAAATTAGTAGATGATACACTCAAAAACTTTGCATAAATACAGTCACGTCAAAGAATGTGACATTTTTACTGTACCAGCTCTCCCTCCACAGGAAAGATATGTCATGAAGATTTAATTTTGTAGACAGAGGAGAGGAGGCATGAAAGTGGGAAGGTATCTAGATTTCTTTTCCTGTGTAGAAGTTGCAGCTACTGGACTTTAGTGAAGCTTCAAAGCAGATCTCCCCACCAAAAAGATATATAGATTCAAGAGCAGCATTTGTGTAGCAAGAACAAAGCCTGCACAGCTTCCTCACCTACTGCACATCTCGGGAACTGCGCCTGTCAATATTCTCCATGTCCAATATTGCATATGCTAAACTATGTTGAGCAGCAAGCAAGATTAATGTGTGAGGCTTTAGTATGAATGCATAAAAATCACACACACACGCACACATACACACACACTTATGTTCTAATGCATTCTCCCTGAACCAACTTCAAGTTCAGATCTCATCTTACAGGTTAGGGGTCTTCAAAGTGTCCAGTCAACCACGATTATCAACTGTTTTGTGAGAAAGGAAGCTCTTGTTGAGTCATTTCTAGAAGTACTTACACAAGTGTTGGAGAGATGGCTCAGTTTAAGAGTCCTTACCTCACAATTGTAAGGGCAAGACTTCAAATCCCAGCACCTATGTGCACAATCTCTCTCTCTCTCTCTCTCTCTCTCTCTCTCTCTCTCTCTCTCTCTCTCTCTCTCTCTCACACACACACACACACACACACACACATACACACACACACACACAAGTATGCATTTTTTAAAGGAAGTATTTCTACCAGAGATGGAGCAGATTTCAAAGACCATAGAACATGAACCTCACTCTCTTTCTGTTACATCTTCCTGGTAGTTTACCCTCAATCACCACACCCAACTTAAGGATGAGACTTGACTGGTCCTTAGTTACATGCATCCGTGGACTTGACTGGGCCTAGAAACTGTTTGGGGCTGACAAGAGTTAACTAGAATAAGTAAGCAGAATTATTTTTTTTTCTAACCACACTCCATTAGAAGAGAGAAATACAGAGGAAGGAGGGGGGAAAGGAAGGGGAGAGGATGAGAGGAGTCAGAAAGTGGTAGCCAAGAAGAGAGGATCTCTGGAGACACAGAAGGTTTATCTCTCTATGAATTATCAAGGTGGCCTGAGGATCCAGTAGCCATTGAGGGAACGCACTAATAGTGTAGACAGAATCCATCCATCTCCATCCTCAAGGCTTCCCCACCTGGCACATCTATAATCTGGGATTACAGATGTGCTAGATAATAGCCAGGTAACATGATGCGAAGGGACAGGTGATGCCCAGGTTGGCTTAGCCAATGCTTGTCATTGCTCAGCAGCCCACACCCCCACTGCTATTCCTGTGGGTGTCCACCAAGTTGTGTAAACAGCTGCGGAGGTTTAAGGCATCAATTATGGTTAGAAATTTTCTCTATGGAGCACTTAGACCTGATGTTTTCGGAAAATAGCCGCGTCCATGTGCTAGCTTGAATTTTTACCCGTCATTTAATTGGAGACTCGGGTATGAATATTTGGGAACAACGAGTGCCAGGGTACCTCCCCTGTAGGGTTATGAAGTTGAACTTTGAGTCATCCTCTCTCACTGGAGCTAGTCACATGATCCCTAGCTTGCTGATTTCCCTGGTCCCATACTGTTGCTCGCCATCCTTCAAGTGTGCGGCTGCCCTAACAGTGTTCCCAGAAATTTATACTCAGTTGGTCCTATCATTCTTAAAGCCTGTGAAGCAGCCCTTCAAATAAGCCCCAATGCCTACTCTTCCATTGTGGATCCACCTTTAGAGCCCTGACTAGGTCTCGTCCCTTGGGTATCAGAGTGATTCTTCTCAAGTAGAAATCCAATGCCATCAGAGAGGAAGTTTGGAGCAGCGACAAAGAGGCTGCACTCAAAACAACCTGAGTTCAAATCCTACCTCTGTCACTTCTGAGTTGTTTAGAGCCTTTAGCAATATGCCTAACCTCTCTGTGGCTTGTGTTTTCTCACTAGTCAAATACAGATGACACTAAAGGCAGGTACTGGCGCCCGGTTGTGAGACTGAAGGAAGTCAGTGCACAGTCTTAGCATGCTAGGCATTTAGAACAGCACGTGGCTTATGGCGAATACTCAAACATCCTTAACTACAGTAATAGTGACTTTCTTAAAGGGCAAGTCATCTGCTTTGTTCAGAACCTTCGCTGTGTGCAGAGACAGCGCCTGTCTCTGCAGCTCCGTTTCTGCACCCATTAAGCAGGATGAGTGTAAGGACCTGCGCCCCTGCCTCAAATGGATCCCACTCAAGAGACTCCCTTTGTCTCTTCATTTTATTCCTTTTTTGTGCCTCCCGTCCTCTCTTCCTTGCTACCCCCACACCTCTGCCATGTTGTTCTGAGGTAAGTATTGCTTGGAGTGTATGGAAATAGAAGGGAAAACAGGATAGGTATCAAAATGGCCCTCCATTTTAAACCAAGATTGTAGCCCAGCAGTAGCCCTGTCCCACCCCCAGCTCATCTGCCTCTCAACAGCAAACTCCCCCACCCCCGGGTCTGATCTACAGCTGTAAATGTTTTTGGGGACTTCCTTGCCCTAGCTCGTCTTCAGCTTTCACTTCAACAGAAAAATAGGCAGAAGGGGAGGCAAAATCAGACTTGGAAAGTTAATGGGTTGTTTTTTTTTTTC
>NC_022016.1:71442961-71456791 GCF_000317375.1 Microtus ochrogaster
GAAAGGAGAAAGTTCTGAGGAGCCCTAGCTCGTCTTCAGCTTTCACTTCAACAGAAAAATAGGCAGAAGGGGAGGCAAAATCAGACTTGGAAAGTTAATGGGTTGTTTTTTTTTTTCTGACCAAGAAATGCTATTGGCTGAAGTAGACTGAAGCCCACAGCCGTGCCTGCTTCGCTTACCTGTCATTCAAATGAACTCTTAGAGGTCCGCAATCAGAAAAGCCAATCAGCTGTCTTTCTAGCTGAACTCGGGGCCAGCAGAGGTAGAAAGGCCGATGGGCCTGCCCCCTGGGCCCCATAGCCACAGCCAGTTAATTGGGGGCAGCGCATATCTGTAAGCAGGAACAGAGATGAAGATGAGGACGCCAGGGAAGAGGGCTCGGGGGACGACAACTATTTTTGCGAAAAGAGCCTCTCCACTCCTGTCCTTCTGCCAATCCAAGCGTATGAGAGAAAGGCTTTGTACTGACTGGGCCAGGAGGAGAGGCCTCTGCTGGCAGGAAAATTCTGTCTCTGGATTTAAATCAGCCAGAGGCTGCTAAGCACTGGTAAATGTCATTCAACTGAGAAACAGCCATACAGCTATCAACATACTCATGCGTGTCAGGGAGCTGCGGATGAACACACATTCCCAAAAGTACATGCACGTCCGGTAGTTCTTCTTGCTAAAAAATCAGAAAATGTTCTAAGCAATGGTTCTCAACCTGCGTGTCACACCCTTTTGGGAGCCAAACAACCCTTTCACAAGGGATCACATATCAGAGATTTTATATATTAGATGCTTATATCATGATTCACAACAGTAGGAAAGCTACAGTTATGAAGTATTAGCAAAAATAATTTGATGCTTGGGGGATCACCACAACATGAGGAACTGTATTAAAAAGATCACAGCATTAGGAAGGTTGAGGACCACTACTCTAAGACAATGGCACAGATTTTAGGGAAGTTGGCTGTGGTTATATAGCCCAGTGGTGAGACAGGAGTGCCCTAGCTAACCAATGGTAGTGAATGCACTGGACTAAATTTGTAGAGCGTAGAAGCTAGCCTAAGTCTGTGATTTCTATGATTGATGCTAAGATTTCATCCAGAATGCCACGGAGAACCATTGCTGGCTTTTGCAGATGACAGACACATGAGCACAGATGTGCTTAAAATCCTTCTGACGCCATTGTCTACCGTCCTTTGGTACAGGAAGTCAGTAGTGTTCCTCTCAACATGAGGAAGACTGAGGATTGAGTTGGTACATGGCTGAGTAGGAGAGTCCCAACACTGTTTCTGCCCAGAGTAGTCCTGAACTCAATGTTTGGCTTTGTGCACACCACCTGGCAGGTGGAGCCAACTTGCTTCCTGTGTTCCAACACCTTCTAGAGGATTCTCTCTTGCCCAGTAATCACAGGAGCTCTCAAGCTTCTGACTACAAAGGTTGATAACAAATGGGACCATGGTTTTCTACTAAGATGCTACACACTGCATCCCATTGGAATGACGATGTATTCACTGGGAGCCTTCTTAGCTTGTGCCAGGAAGGGAGATTAGCTCTGTGTTCTCACTTATTCCTGATGAACAGGTGCTCAGTACTGAAAACACCACATGGGGAAATATGAAAGGTCAAGCTCAACCGTGAGGGTATCTATTTGCTGGTTATCTAAGTCTTGAAGGACATCAAGAGGGTAGTGGATGCATGTATGCCAAGTATTTGCTAGTCCCGGGTCACTGGAATAAACTTGGTAGCTCCTGTCTCTTTGGAGTTATTTTTCATCCATAGAAAGAATATGCAGTGTGTGACCAACTTGCTTCAGCAGACATCAGGATGTCTGGCCTAAGTACCTTTCTGTGTATGAAGCTACGTGCTGCATGCTAAGTGTTAATAGTACTACAATGCTTGTTTTTATATATATATTTTTAAAATCTATTTGGCCCACCCTTTCCTCTGAAACCCTGTTCAGGGCTTGATGCAGTGTGCTTCTCTGTCCATTAGAAGGTGTTATGTCCAAAGCTACGCTCTATTTGCTAGCTCCAGGCAGTGCATCTGCGGTGGTTGTGCTTTTCTGTGCTAAGGCTCTGGTCGATTGCTGGAATATTTTCTTGCCTTCCTGAAAATCCCTTCTGCTTGAAACACCATAAGGCACAACTAGCCGTCTATGACTTGGTGGTCATCCTTAGGAAGCTGAGTGGAAAGGGGGGTGACTCCAGGTCAGAAGTACAGCGTCGTGGGGTTTTGAGCAGGTGAAAAGCTGACTAGAAAATTGTACCATCAATATGAGCAGACAGGCTAATGAAGGCCTGCGGTCTGAAGGTGCCTATCTGTCTTACTCCTCTGCCTTCACAGGAGACAGCGTATGCTAATCAAGATGCTCCAGCCTAGACCGGGGCAAGTTGTGGATGAGGCTCTATTTAAATGTGGAGGGAATTTTCTCAACTTTGATCAAATGATGACCCTTCAGCCTTTGAAGTCCCTATGGACAAAGCATATGTACAAAGAGAACTGAAATGGAATCGGTAAGGTTGTAAAGGGGAGAGAGAGAGAGAGAGAGAAAGAGAGAGAGAGAGAGAGAGAGAAGGCTTGAATATGGTTAAAGTATGTTATATGCATATGTGGAACTCTCACAATGAAACCTCTTATGTGATATAATTAATATATGCCATTCAAAATTAATAGTATATGCTGGGCAAGTTGGTACACATCCTTAATTCTGGCACTCAGGAGGCAGAAGCAGGTGGATCTTCTTCTGTGATTCAAAGCCAACCTGGTCTATATAGTGATCTCTAGGCCAGCCAATAGTATACAGTAAGACAGTAAGTCTGCATCTCAAAATAATAACAATGATAATAGTAATAATACAGGCAATGAGACTGATAGAAAGGAGAAAGTTCTGAGGAAATAGAACATTTCATGTATGTCCGCATGAGACAGGGACCAACATCCACTGTCGCCTGTATTCCTCAGAACAGCCATGTTTAGCAATATCAGCATCAATAATTACAGACAAAGAAGTAGGCCTGCGTAAGTACTGTGTGGCAGTGTCAAGAAAATCTATGGGTCCATCGGCTTCCAAGCCTTACAAGCTGCCTTTTGAACCACACTGGTTTCATGTTGAGATGGAGACAAAAATCCAAGACACCTCCTGTTCCTGCAACGGGCAGGGTTGTGGATGCTGAGGCTGATGCTGGAGAAGGTACTGGTGAGAAATGATAGCAGTGCAGTGCCTGCATCTTAGCAAGGCAACATAGGTTCTAGAAATTTTGCCAATAAAGACTCATCCTTGTGCTACTGAGAACCTTCAGAGACGGATGCCTGTGCCTGCTTGTCTAGGCTGGGGCAGTGAAGTCAGTGAGACCTAACACAGTGCCTCCCTGACTATTCTCCACCTCTGGGATCCTTTCTGTCCCCAACTCTCAGGGCATGAGAGATGCTCATCTACACATCTGTGTGGTGATACACTCATGGGAGGTTGCTTTGAGAACTGGATGGATCTGTGGATGACGAGGAACACGGTAGGTGAAGCCAGTGTGCCCAATCAGCATCATTCCACAAGTATTTTTAGCTTCAGCACTTTTGTTGTGAGTTGAGTCAGTCTGCTGAGATGTGCCGTTCTTCTTCATTCTGAGAACCCTCAGGACTGGGACCCGAGCTTGAAGAATCATCAAGGTTTTTTGAACCAAAAGGAAACCTCAGAGAGGCTTTTTGGTCCAAACCCTGCATTTGACAGTGGACAACAACAACAACTAAACTCCGTTGTCCTAGGTCATGCGGAATCAGCACCCTGATGACTTGACACCCGTCCTGCATTTAGGCACATGGAAAACTGCCTTTCGGCCACAATTGACTTACTTCCCTCTGCTGCCTTAGCCTGTTAGAACCTTGGAGCAGCCCAAATGATTTTCCCTTTATTAACCTGTCAGGAGTTTAAGAAGCCGCATGAGAATATGGGGGAAGGCTTTGTTGTGGCTTTGGCTCTTGCTTATGGTTGTCCCCTTACCCCCACCCGCTTCCATCCCCTCCTCTCTTTCTCTGTTTTTAATAAAACTTTATGTTGTTGTGGGTGGGTGGTTTCCCTGTATCCTGGCAAGTGTTTTATCAATTTGACACAAGCTAGAGTCATTTGGCAAGAGGAACATTTTTTTTAACAATTTTTGAAATATTTATTTATTTTACATCTCAATCACCATTTCTCCTCCCAGATCCTACCACCACCACCTCTGTTCCTACACCCCCGATCCACTCCTCCTCCATTTCTGTTTAGGAAAGAGCAGGTCCCCCAAGGATGTTAACAAAACATGGCATTATCAAGTTGCCGTAAGACTAAGCACCTCCCCATGTATTACTGGTCAAGGCTATACAGTATGCGGAGTAGGGTCCCCAAAAACCAGTAAAACAATCAGAGACAGCCACTGTTCCCACTTCTAGGAGTTCCACAAGAGGACCAAGCTACACAACTGTAACATATATGCAGAGTGCCTAGGTCAGTCCCATGCAGGCCCCCTGGTTGATGGTTCATACTCTGTGAGTTCCTGTGAGCCCAGATTAGTTGATTCTGTGAGTTTTCTTGTAATGCCCTTGAGTCTTCTGGCTCCTACAATCCTTACTCTGTCTCTTCTGAAAGATTCCCCCAAGCTCTGCCTAATCTTTGACTGTGAGTCTGCATCTGTTTCCATCAGTTGTTGGATGAAGCCTCTCTGGGCTAAGCATCAATCCCAGCACATGAGCAGGAGTAACTGTAGGTCGAAGGCTATATGGCGGGGCTGGTTTCCCACTCTCTCCAGTAGTGATGGCTAGCTCAGGCCACATAGCCACTATTACTAGAAGTCTTAGCTTGGGTCATCAATGCAGATTCCTGGGAGATTCCCATGCGCCAGGTTTTTGCCTGACCACAAGTGTCCCCACCCCTCTCCAACAGTCTCTTTCAGTACTCTCCCCGTCTGCCCCCCTAACCTGTTTGCTCATGTTCCCATCCTAAGCCTCCTCATGAAATCTCTTCTATATCCCCTTCCCAGAGAGATCCAAGCATCCCATGAACCCAAAACTGTTTTATGTAATTTATTTTTATTTTGTGTTCATTGTTGTTTCCCACATATATGTCTGTGCAAGGATGTCAGAAACCCTAGAAGTGGAGTTATAGGCAGTGGTGAACTGCCACACTAGTGCTAGGAATTGAACCTGGGTCCTCTGGAAGAGCAGCCAGTGCTCTGAACCACTGAGCCACCTCTTCAGCTCCCAAGAAAGACTTTCAGTTGAGAAAATGCCTCAGCGATTTATGAAGGAGGGTCCGGGCCACTGTGGGCAGACACACCACTAAGCCAGGGTTTCAGGGAGCTGTAAGAAAGTAGGCTGAGCAAGGCATGAGGAGCAAGTCAGTACGAAGCATGTCTCCATGTTTTCTATTCAGTTCCTACCTCTATATTCCTACCTTGATTTCCCTTTGTGTTAGACTGACATGAAATAAACCCCCTTTTTCCCCAAGTTGCTTGTAGTCATGGTGGGTTTTTTTCCCCCACAACAATAGAAATCTGGAGATAGCCGAAATGTATAAATATGCACCACATTGTGCCTATGTCACAGAAAAAAGGGTGTTGAATGGTTGTAAACTCCCACTGGGGACTGGGGATTAAACCTGGGTCCTCTGGAAGAACAGTCAGTGCTCTCTCTCGTAGCTGAGCCATCTTTCTAGTCCTATTACTTCTCTTTCAACTACACAAACCCTGATCCAATTTTCTTGAGAGAAAGCCAAGAAATTAACAGCTTTGCTGGGCCATGTGAACAACCCATGGAACATGGAAGAGCACTCAGTGTTGTAGTTATTTGTGGCATGCCATCAGCCAACAATGTAAATTGAATTAATTAAAAAGCATTGTATATTTCTAGTTCCAGCGTGGGATTCAATACTCATGACCATGGATATTTTGAATAATGGGTAATAGTCATCTCTAATTTCTCAACATATGCTTTTTTCACTTACACAGCTGTGAAAAAATTGCATTTATATTTTTGTTGATGCATAATTTCCATCCTGAAAACAGACTTCATATTAGCATTAAACTTCCAACAGGTGTCTCTGATTTAATTTCTTCTTCTTCTTCTGGTGAGCTGGAATAATCCACTCCTTGGCAGGAAGTCAGTATTTTGTCTCAATCACTTTTACATCCTTAAGAGTGCCTTTAGCATTATTTTCTACTTGATAAAACACATCCTCTCTAGGCTTCATTATTTCCACCCTGGTGTTATCTGATTGAATATTTCAATCATGAGAAACTTGGCATATTTATTTCCTATTGGAGACCGCCTAGAACTATGGCATGGGGATGTTGATAGTGTTTTAAAGGTTTTCTCTGAGGGCTACACATGACTCTAAATGACCCAAATGAATTCTAAGCCTGGATTCTTTTTTCCTTTTAACTATTAATTAAAATGTTCTTTTAGATGCAAGGTAATCACACCAACTACAACTGTTTCCTGCATTTCACTCAAGAAAGCCTTTAGAGAAAGGAAAAATTCCCACAAGAACCTGCTGGTTTCTTCAAAAGTGCTTTTTTCTCCACCCACAAAAATAAATTATAAATAAATAAATAAATAAAATTTAAAAAGTATCTTGGGGCTGGTGAGCTGCCTCTTCTGTCTGACTGTGGCCTTGCTAAGCTTTCCAGACTGACTTCTGGATTTATCTCAGGGAGGGGCTTCTCCCCAGCAAAGCTTTCGTGTTTCATCACCAAAGTGACACTTTCCCACCTGGACTATAGATAGTGTGGCTTTGTCTATAAAACTCCACATTATCTTTTAGACAGAAAACATAGCAAAATAATTAAGAGTTGGGATTCTAAAGCTAGATTCCTTGGGCTCACAGCCCAGCTTTGTCATATACTGCATGATATTGAATAAAATATATAACTTCTCTCTGCCTTAATTTTTGCACTGTGAAATAGAAGAAATAATTATACTTACTTGGTTGGTTATTTATGAGACTTCAATGAGATGGCATATGGTAAGTACTTAGGATAGTAGCTTCTGAGCAAGCGGCAAGCACATAGCTAATGATTGACTTTTCTTAGTTATTGTCAACTGTATTGTGCTTATCTTGAGTTTTCCTCCTCCTCCAGACGATGAGCCTCTTAAGAATATGGCTTTACATGTATGTACCCCAGGTGCCTGATACTGTTTTTGGCATATAACCACTGCTTAGGAACAGATGTAGGTTGGATGATGGAATAAATCAATATAGACACACAATCTGGAAGCCACCAAGCAGAGGCATGTCCTGTTTCTGGTATACAATGTAGTTGCCATCCTTTGACAGTTCTTATCCTATTTTGCTCTAAGGATCTGCTTTCTCCCCGCACTACCCTCCGCCCCGCCATGACAATCTACAACATGGGGTGAGTATTTGCTACACGTTTGCAAGAAGGGCTGAGTCCAACACCCACACTCTGGTGGCCTGACTCGTTCTATTTTACGTTCCTTTACCATTGCCAAAATGCATATCCATTGATCAGATTTCTAGCATTCATCACAGGCAGGCACCAGATGGATCTGAATAGTTTCCGTAACAACCAATTTGCATTTGGACTCTGCTCCAAAATGCCTTCCCATTATAGCTTCCCTTCGCCTTCCATGCACTCCATCAGTTTCCAGTCTTTTCTGAAGGCCACACCTCTGATTTTGGAAACCGTGGATCAATTTGATACAACCGAGCCACCTGGAATTAGAACAAGGAATATTTTATTGCCAAAGAATGACTTGCTCGTGTATTTCAACCTACACTGTGTCCCAAAATATGTCACTGTAATCTTCCTTTGCAGACAACACCACCCCTTTCCCTACCCCCACCCCAGGGATAGTTCCAAGACTGAATTTCCCTTTGCACTGTTCCTAAGGTCTCGTCTTTGGGTGAGGTTGCCCAGCGAGTACAGTTTTTAAGCCAAGATCTTCCTGTTAGAGTTGTTAGGCTTATTTGAGACGCATGTTAGGTTTCATGAACTTAAATGAGGAGTAAGTAATAAATTCATAGGAGAAATTGGGTTAGTATGTGATTAACATCATGGCTGATGCAGATGGGTGTACCGATGATGGAAACATGTGCTTGTATCATGATGAAATGCAGATTTAGAGGCCCTGGAGCCAGCCCAAGGAAATCTGCCCAAAATGGCTCCATCTCTGTCAGCTTTAATCTGATTAAAAGAGAATGCGCTTTAATGTACCAAGAAAAATGAGACTGCCTGGTATAATCAAGTGACACTCTTGCCCCCATTGAGATATTAGGAAAATACGTTTTATTGTGGCATTTTGGGAAGTCTACTGGACTTGAGGGTAGAGGCTGTGGGTTCAAGTTTCGTCCCAGGCACCAGCTTACTCAGTGCCATCACCACAGGGTCTTAGTTCCTACCTCTGAAAAATCAATGTACTGGGTACTACTAATGATTTTCAGTATTTTTTTTTCTTCCTTTACAGAACAACTGAAAAATGATATTCAGACGCTCATATGAGCAGTCTCAGGGTTATGCACAATTACCCACATGCTGGTGCGGCTCAGTCCCTTCTTTCTGCTCAGATGAGCTTGTCAGGAAAGCCTATGAGAGAGACTGACATTTCAAAAATCATCTTGATTCCTGCTCTGCCTAATTTAGTAAAAATAGTTCAAGGCAAATAATTTGGAATTTTGAATGGATTCTTCGCTTTAGAAGGTGATTTGCTCTGTAATTTCCAAAAAGTGTATCTTCCAGACTAAATGGAGTTTACAGTTCTTTCTGATGTTATTATTCCGTTCTTCTGAGAGCAGAAGAGAACGCCTGTGGCGTGGAGTCTTTGGCTGTTTGAAATGAAGTACAGAGGAGCCCTCACTTTGGTAGAGTTTCTCTTTCCCCTTGGAAAGTGACTGGCTATGACAATCCCCTGATTTTTAGGCTAAGGCATGATGTGAAAGAAATTAACTTCAACAATGATGTAATAGCACCATCACTTAAGGCAAGATGGGTTACTTTTTTCATTTTCATTTTAATTTTTTTATTGTTTTTTATTGAGCTCTACGTTTTTCTCTTCTCCCCTCCCCTTCAACCCTCTCCCAAGGTCCCTTGCTCCCAATTTACTCAGGAGATCTTGTCTTCTTCTACTTCCCATGTAGATTAGATCTATGTATGTCTCTCTTTGGGTCCTCATTGTTGTCTAGGTTCTCTGGGATTGTGTTTTGTGGGCTGGTTTTCTTTGCTTTATGTTTAAAAACCATTTATGAGTGAGTACATGTGATGTACTTGAACCAAAATAATAGTGAGGTATACTTTGAAATGTTTCGTTGTATGATGTTTATCTGTAGGAATATAAAACAAATAATGGGAGTACGATAGTTATTAAAAATTCTTAGTAGAAGAAAGAGTTTAAGGAAGAAGGTGCTAAAAGTCTATAAGATATTAGTGTAAATTTTGGATGTAAAATTGGCTTGACTAGTTTTCCATTTGTAACACTATGCTAGTATAGATAACCTGAAACACATCTGGATATGATAAAAATGGTAAATACAAGATAGAGCTCATGAAAAATGGGCACGGGGTGGGGGGAGAGGTGCTAAAGTATTCATTGAAACAGAGAGCCCAAACTCCAAATCAGCAAGTTGGAGTAGTAACAGAGAAAAATTCAGACCTGAAGGACTTCCAGTTCCAAAGCCTGGGTCACCTCTGTTTTAAGCTTGCATTGAGAAAAGAGACTAGTACCTAGGCTATTTCATATTTGAGTTTAAACTTTTGATAAAACATGATTTAATAGAAAAAAATCTATTAGTGAACCTTGCCAATCAGGGTGACAACGTGAGTCATAAATAATAAAATTATTTTCCTTTAGAATTAAAACATCTTGAAAATGGATTATAGAATTAAATGTGTACTATTCCATAGTAAGACATTGTTGATCAAGCCAAAATTAACACTAATATACCTTGGGTAATTAGAAACTTCTGGAAATAGACACCTGCAAACCAGGGCATACAGTAGTCACACAGAAAAAAAAAAGAAATCAAATCCAGTGCTAAGAAAACACACAAGGAAACAAATTCATAGGTAAGGTTCAGTAGCCACTAGTCAAGATTAAACATCCAAGACCTCTAAGCTGTATAGCAGTTGAACAGAGAAAATAAAGGGGAATGTTCCAAGTAATAAAATCACTGCCGAGAAAAGGGATTTCAAATGTGCAAAGATGTGCTCATTAAAATAAAGTTAATAAGTGTGTTAAGCAGTAATATGGAGTGTGGGAAATATGAGTCTGATCTGTAGAAACTCTCCATAAGGGCTGGCAAGATGGGTTAGCAGACAAAGGCATGGCTGCCAAACCTGAAGACCTCAGCAAGATATTAGGACCTACATGGTAGAAAAAGAGAACTCATTCACACATATTGTCCTCTGCCTTTCACAGGTGTTCTAGAGCACAAGTACACACACACAAACACACACACACAGAGAGAGACAGAGAGAGAGAGAGAGAGAGAGAGAGAGAGAGAGAGAGAGAGAAGTATATAAATGTAATTAAACCTTTTAATAAAAGAATGAAGAAATCACCACAATTTTTTACATTTATATGGAGAAAAGAAAGAAAATGAAATTTCCTGAAGCATCAACATGTCAGTCACACCTGGTAGTCAGTTCAGTAGAAGGACAAAACTAGTCAAGCATTTGCATAGTGCAATGGGAGATGATGAGAATCAGCCCACTCTCCAAGTTCAGCTTTCCCTAGAGTCAGTCAGATAGAAAATTACACATCGGTCGGCCGTTTGCCTTACTATCTTGAGTTGGTTCTTTTACTGCTGCTCGTCTTCAGAAACTTGTATTTCACCTGATTTTTCCTTCAGACCCAATGGGTGATGATATGTCAATTCAGCTCATTCAGAGACCCTGTGCTGCTCTGGGTTGGTTCGTGTTTGAGCATGGTGTCGCCAGCCACACATCTGAAGGTTAGAATAACCATTATGAAGACTGAGTTACGCCTTCGTTTCCAGCTGATGCTGTAGTCTAGGTCACAAAACGAAAGGCCACCAGTGGCCAGGGAGCAGGACTAGCCAGCAGTAACCCAAAACGGCTCAGACAGCAGCAAAACCACAGAGGTTCGTGGCCTGAGGGAAGGGCTTCTGTTGATTATTGGAGCCCAGGAATTCAGGTCTAGTCTTGAGAAATCTTTCACTTTCTTGAAGAAACCGGAAGTCTGGTTTTATGAAGACATATCAGACTTGTCAAAACTAACTCAAAAAATGTTTTCCTAAGTGTCTTATATGAAGGCTTACCATAGTTCTTAATGGCATAGATGTAACTAAAGCATGCTCAGACTGTGCTAATGAACAACGCGCAATGAGGAAAGGGTAGTCTTCCTTAAGTGTTATCTAGAGGCAGATATATACTCGAGGCTACCAGGGAAGTTACAATGAGGTTTCCTAGGTTTTTTTTTGGCGGGGGGGAGGCAGAAATGGCTTACCTATATTCTTAGGGCTCGGCCTATAAAGATTAAGGGGCATAAGCAAAGACTGAAGTTATAATTATTCACACCGTGCACTGAAAGAGGGGAAAGGAGAGGATGGACTCAGTTGATTGTGAGGCAGCTGCAGACATGCTGGAGTTTCAGCCAAGTGCAGGAGTTTGTTCTGAACCGGAAGGAGGAAATATTAACAACAATTGTGGAAGGTATGCTAAAATTATTTTCAGCAGAAATATTACTTAAGAAAAAAACTACAGAAACCACTAGCCTGGCTCATGGGAACTCACAGAGTCTGAACGAAAAACCAGGGAACCTGCATGAGACTGACCTTCACCCTCTCCATTTATGCGACAGTTGGGTAGCACTGTCTGTATGTGGCACTCCCAGCAAAGGGAGCAGGGGCCATCCCTGGTGCTTGACTGACCCTTGGGAACCTCTTCCTCGTGCTGATCTCTTTGCCGGGGTTGAACACAGTGGGAGGTGCTTGGTCTTATGGCACCTTGATATGCCATGCTTTGCTGAAGCCCATGGCAGGCCTGTCCCTCTCTGGGTGATTACGGAGAAAAGGTGGGTTTAGGGGGGCGATGGAGGGGAGGAGCTGGGAGGGAGTAGGAGTAGAGGAGGGAGGGGAAGCTGAGGTCAGGATATAAAATAAATGAATTAAGTAATAAAAAAAAAGAAAGCTTGGTGCACACAAATAGGAAGATCAAAGTACAGGCCATAAACCAACTGAGAGATGAGGACGATCTGAATTCAAGGGGAAAAGGAACAGATTCTATTGACTGTGCCACCACAGGAGTGGGGAAGAAAGAGAGCCAAATGAAGAGACAAATCAGTGGTTGTTTCTGTAGCCAGTAAGAAAAGAAGGGAGCAGAAACTCAAGAGGGAGAAGGGGGCTGGAAGGGGGCTCGTTCTTAAAGTGTCTACACTTACACATAAAAAAGCCAAGCAAAAGCTGAATCAGGCAATACAAGTCTGTAACCCTAGCCTAGGCCATTGACTAGACAGATGCGCTTCAAGTTCAGTGAGAGACCCTGCCTCAAAAATAAAGGGGAAGAGCAATCGAGGAACATGCCCAATGTCAGCTCTGGCCTCCACATACATGCATGCATCCATGCACACACCCACACTTTACAAATATATGTACCACACCACCCAGGCACATAAACACACACACATACATGTGCTTGCATATATACACATACATGTACACACACATGCACACATACACACACACGCAAAAGAAAATAAGGAGAGCACACAGATGGTAAAGAGGACAATAATGCTATTTCATCCTTGTCACTAATCTTTACCTGAAGATGGCCCATTAACACTTCAACTCTGAACTGGTCCTCTTTGATGTTTATTTAAAATCACGTCGATGAAATAACAATTTTGTATTTTGTTTTGCCTCCATCTCATCCCAACGATCCCTCCTCGAGGCTCTTGATCTACTGAGGAGTTTGGGGGCATCCAGGTGATTTGTAAGACGAATGACCTTCAGCCCAATGTGATGTACTTGGAGACAAAGTCACTTCATGAAATTTCTTAACACAACTCCTGAACTTCTCAATAGCTTCCTTGTAAAGTAAGAATGAGAACAATAACCAGAATTTTCCTTAAAATGTTTTGGAATGTTACTTGTACAAGACTTACTGTCAAGAAATAGACAACAGGGCTTGACAGACGGCACAGTAGTTGAGTGCTTTCTGCTCTTCCAGAGGACCAGAGTCCACTCCCAGCACCCAAATCAGGTGGCTTACAACCTCCTGTAACTACAGCACCAGAAGATCCAGCGCCTTCTTCTGGCCCCATGGACACGCACACTTGTGACGTATACTCACCCTGATGCACAAACATACACATAATTTTTTAAATAGGTAAAAATAAAAGAATATAAAAGTACTTGATGATTTCCAATCAATGATATTGCCAAGGAAATAGACACATGGTCAGGCTTTCCAGACACTCATGTCTGAGAGTCCTATTCTGAGGCATAAGCTTACTCATCTATAAGCTTCTTATCTCATTTCTTCGATCACTTACCTCTCTAGCAACCTGACTTGCCCATTCAACATTGCAGTGGTTGATCTCTAGGCACTAAAGTAGACATTATGAACCATCAGAAGACATGCATTGGTGGAAACATGAAAGAAAAGAACAATTACAGGAGTTGAGTGTGAGTGGCTCACAGAGCACCCAACTAAAGAAGAAAAAAATAAATTGGAAGCAGAAGCAAATACTTTTTTTTCCTGGGGGAGAAGTCATTTGAAAAGGGTCATTAAAATGTGGAAACATTTGCCAAAACCTGGATTGGGTCTGGTAGTATAAGTCTCTTTCAATCCCAGCACTAGGGAGGAAGCAAGCAGATCTCTGTGAGTTCAATGTCAG
>NC_022016.1:71457024-71474457 GCF_000317375.1 Microtus ochrogaster
CTTGGAATGTGTGAAGGCGGAGCTAGGAGTCTGTGGACTGTGATTCCATTGCCAAGGAGATGGGGCATTTCTTGTGACCATGAAGGAAGCCTGGAGGCAGTTATGCAATGTGCTGACGTTTACTTTTCTTTTTTGGAATTTCCTTGATAGCAATGTGGACAATAAAGAGTTGAGAAAGGCACAGGCTAATGGCGGCTCCTTGGTAGTGTATCACTGTTTATCCTCTCAGGACGGCTCTGTTGAGTCCGTACAAAATGAAGGTATTTTCCAACCCTGCCCTACTTCCCTCCCAAACCTTTAACTTCGGTTCATGTGTATTATAGGTCTCGAGATGTTAATGACTTTGACTAATTGTCTACTCTAGCAATTACAATGACTGCTACCTTATCATCTCTCACAGTGAGCATTGCTAATTAAAACTGTCTGTATGCCAGCGTTCCTAGCAAATCGTCTTGCTCCCCAGCCCCCACCAATTTTGTTTAAGACACGAGCTATTGTGCTGATGTGGTAAACTACACAGGCGGGTTTATTATCCCAATTCTTATTTCCTAGTTCTACCTGTGAACCACTTTAGTGATAATTATGAAGTGTTGGGAAAGAGGTGAAAGTAACTGAACTTGTGGTATTGGAAATACCCTGTTCCCATTGTTAGGATTCCCACAAATAGACCAGGCTACACAATTATATGCTAGGAAGAGTATTCGGGATGAAGACATGAGCAAGATGTAGTTGGAAGAGCCTAGTGAGAACAGCACGCTTACAAGATAAAATACCCTGACAAGGGCAGAATGGGAACTCTGCCTAAGGAGTACAGAGAGGTTACAGAGACAGCAGGTTTCAGATGTGGACGCCAAGCCATGGACAGCAACTGCTTTCTTGACTTTCACTGCTCCTACCTGTCCTTCTCTGGTGAATGTATGCAAAATATATGGGCACAGAAGGCTTAGGAATCCAGACTAGGAATTAGACCCTGAACATCCCAGGCTAAACAGAAAGAAAATCCACGTCACTCTGTCACATGAAGTATGAAAGGAATGAATCCCATGCCTGGGTCATGCTCCAGTTCGGAGTGCCTAGGGGAGGGTGACAGATAACAAAGCTGGCTGGTAGTTCCATGGCATACTAATTTAGCTGTAGGGCTGAGGTGTGCACAATGCCCTCGGCACTGGGAGTTGGTCAGCTGACTGTTTAACTGTGTCTGATTTGTAACTCAGTCATTGACTTAGGTAGTTGTCTTGCCCATGGCTAAGCCCCTTCCTGGGAGAGACAGCTTGTCCTCAAGAGCTAATTCCAGTGTCTCTATCTGAAAATGGCAATCCCAACCCCAAAGCTCCCAACAGACCAACCACAGGTCACGCCTCAGTTTCTTCCTCTGCTGGGTCCTGTCTCCCATGTCCTTTGCAGAGCAGTCATTGGCCAACAACGTGCCTAAGTTTCAGTCTCGAGGCTCTACCCTGGAAATCTGAGTCTTGGAGAAGCAGCTGATGTTTGCTAGTGTGAGAAACTTAAGCGTACAGCAGATATATGGCTATCTACCTCATATACATCACAGTTTTGTGGAAGTCAGGGCCTCTGGATGCAATGCAGCACTTTATGAAACTGGTAAGCCCACAAAACACTGAAATAGAGGAGGAGGACTTTTAAGTACATGCTATTAAGTTGTACACATAAAATAAATAGGCCTTAGAAATGAGGATTTTCTGACTTCATAATGCCTTAGATAAAGAATGGAGGGCTATTAAAAACTGTAGAAAATCTTTCCTGTTAAAACAGCTGGACACTCAAGGACCATTTACCTTTTTAGGAAGCCATGGATTCACAGTCTCCCCGAGTGCCGTATTCTAAGATAGGTTTTCTTAAGGCGAAATCCTTTCTTGTACCTTGCAAAAATATTTTCTCAGGTTCTGACCTCAACACTGATACAGATGGAATTGTCTCCCTTTTGAAGAGTGCTAGGCTTTTCATTTATTTGAACATCAAAATAATTTACATGGCAAATGACTTTTTAATTTAGAAGATAATGTAAACTTGGACATTGAATGGGTAGTTGTTGATGCCGAGTCATCTTTCAGTTGTGATAATAGCTTCTGTTCATATTGCCCTTAAGAAAGAATCATTGTATTTTCAACACACAAATTGAGCTACTTAGGGCTGAAATGATAAGCTGTGTTGGATTAACTCAAGATAATGTGAAGGGGAGATAAGTGGAAGCTCAGATAAGATTGCCCATGAGTTACTGTGGAGACTGGCTAATGGGCACCGCTTTTTTGATACATGTCAAAATGCTCTGAGCTAGCAGGTGTTGTGAGACATCTGTGCAGTAGGCAGCCGGGATGTGCCAGCTATTTTTTTGGCTTTTGGGGGGAGTATGCTTGTTTTTACCAGATGAACACAAGCTAGAGTTACCAGAGAAGATAAACCTCAATTGAGAGCAGGTCTTCATCCGTTTGTGTGTATGGAAGCCTGTGGGGACATATTTTTTGATTGGTGACTGATGCTTGATGATTGGTGAGGAAGAGCCCAGGACATTGTGCGCAGTGCCTCCACCCCAGGCCAGGTGGGTTGTGTAAGAAAGTAGGCTGAGTAAGCCAATAGGAACAAGTCAGGAAGCTCTGTTCCTCCATGGAATCTTCTTTAGTTCCTGCCTCTGGGCTCTTACCTTGAGTTCCTGGCATGGCTTCCCTCAATGGACTGTGATCCAGGACATACAAGTCAAATAAACCTGCTCCTTCTGAAGTTGTTTTTGGTCAGTGATTTTTCACAGCCGTAGGAAGCAGAGTAGGACATGGGGTGCACCCGGCCTGGCTGCTGTTTACTCCTTTAGGAGAGCACTGCTGTTGTGTCCAGACTTCTAGCTGACCTCCTACAGGTCACTGTCACCTCATACTGCCCTGCAAAACTGAGCAGGGCAGGCCCACTCTCTTCATTCACGGCAACCAGGCCTCCATCCACTTTGTATCTCGGGTACTTTTTGAAAATTCTCATTTACCGAAGAATACCTTCTCATTTTGGTAATTTCTTGAGTTTCTGCCCTTTGTTTTTCCATTGTGTTTTAACCAGGACCAGAGTTCAAAATAAATATACTCTTCCTACCTTCTTTGACCATTGATCATTTATTTGTATACTCATTCTAATAAAGACCTCAATAAATAAATAAATTAAAGAAAAAAAAAGACCTCTGCTTACTGCATCTTGCTGAGGATCCTTAACCAACACTGCTGAAATTCATGAAGATGCATTACAATGTATGGAGCCCCCAAATGAGATGTTGAAGAAACTTAAAATAAGCTCATTTGGGGTCTAGGGTGTTCTGGATATCATTAAGGTGAGGCAATACTGGTTTAAGACATTTCTGTAATCCAAATTGTCAGGGGAGTGCATCCATCTGAAGACGCAGGAAGAAAGTTGCATGATGAAGGTAGATACTGGCCCAAGAGCTTCAAGCCAAGAGCTGCCAAGGCATCAAGTAGCTGGGGGGGGGGCGGGGTAAGGAAGGACTCTTTGTCTCCAGTTTCCAAGGGAACATGTTTCTGGTGACATCGCGATTTGCATCTTCCAGAATATAGAATGTGAGGCAATGCTTGTGCCTTGTTTTAAGCTGTCTGGTTTGTAGCACCTGGGTGTTAGCTCTAGAACTGATACAAAGAGAGGGAGGCAACAATGAGAGCTTGGTAAACATCCCCTGTGGAGACAGAGAGGAATCCTGCACAAATACCCATCTCTCAATGTCAGTAAATTAAAAACAACCCCTGGAAGGAGAACACAGGCAAGGAACGCTGGCAACTGAAAGACACCAGAAAAGTAAAATCATAATCCCTGAATACTATAGAAAGAAATTAGTCCTCTAAATGACTTGATTTGAAGCTTAGTCACAGCAGATTACAGAACTGTAACATCATAAAATTTGTATTATTTTAAGGCAATAAGTTTATGAAATGGTATTATGGTATCCACAGGAAACTAATGTATTCTTCTTTCCTCTAAAAATGGATGCTCACCACTAACACACAAGGACTGGGCACATGGCTCCATGGTAAAGTACTTGCCTAGCATGCACTTGGCTCTGGATTTGATTCCCTGGCACTGCAATAAGGCAAGTTGAAAGCATAGTACTTGATCTGAGAAAGAAAAACTGCTAAGTTCCCCAGAATTCTCTTTGCTGTTACAAATACTAATCTAAGTCCCTAACCAACAATTATCGTTATAATTGGTGCCTATACCATTTTCAGAAGAACCAACGCCTGTAAATCTGGATGAAATGGTGGGACTTATCCCGTCACCGACTTCTCCACGGCACCGTTGTGCCCTCAAAGCATCAAGAACAGAGTTCCAATCCCCATACCTGGAACAAGCTCTTTTAAACCATAAGCTCCAGCCTCACTAGTAAACCAAAGCTAGCAACAGTATCAACCTCCCAGAGTGATCACGTCACCTAAGTGAGACGATGGTTAGCATCAATCTGACCATCTTAAGCTTGAAATGCAAAGAAGCAGGCTGGTGCTGATGTTGACTTTAGCCTGGAAACGCGGTAGTCCTGAATGCTTAAGCTGAGAAGGATGACTCCCTCTCAGTTTTTTTTTTTTTTTGTGTGTGTGTAATATATAATATGTAATATATATTAATAGATATGTACCCTGGGAAATTCAGTCACCCATACGTACATGCATATGAGTATTGAATTCATGTGTGCCCCACAAACCACAAACACTACTAGCATAGCACAAGAAGAGGTTTAAATAATCAAAATGTGAACTTGAACATGAATTAAGTAGCTGCTGTTTGACAATAGCCCACCTCCATCATCTCATTTCCGTAGCCTGACTGCAGACTGGAACGGTGACGTCACTTAGATGCTTAAAGATAGTAATGGATCTCCTCTATGCGGCTGTCCTTACTCTCCAGCCCGAAGTCCATTCCACAACCTTAGATGCTCTGAGCTCCCATCTGACTAGTCTTTTTCCACCCAATGGCAACTTGTCTGATTTCAACACATGAACTGGAGGCTGCTTTCTTGCTTCGTTTTCAGTGACTGGTCTCTGCATCTCATACTTATTTAAGAGACTATCTACCTAAGATTGGGACTAAGCTGTGGAGTCTCATTCAGATTGGACCTAGGTTCTAGACCTAACTTGACTATTTCAGAGGCGTTAGACTTGGAGCAAGGGGCTTAACATCTCTCTGCGCAATGTTCTGCAAACACAGTGGGGAGGCGCCAGGTATACAGCCTGGAGAGGATTTATGTGTATGGAACACACTGACAAAATGCCCAGCATCAGAGCCTAATATCAGTATCGGTCATACTAATACCATTACTGCTTTATTGCTTCTATTTTCTCTCCAAACGGTATCCTACTGCCTCCCTCTGGTCTGTTTCCCAGCCCCAACCCTGAGGATCCATCTCCAGAGGCCATTCCTCTGCTATATTTGAGCTACAGTCTCTACAGTATTAAACAGATAACTGGCTCCTGATTTCATATCACCTTTGTTACTGAAACAGGGACAGAATGTCCTTCAGCATGGCATCAGTTAATAAAACTAACCTGACCCCTACCTGGTAGAGATGATGAGCGCTTGTTAAGACAATGTTTTCATGTATTCATGAGCCCCTTGAAAGACATTGGCTATGTAAACAGTGGGATTTGGTTTCTATGCTGTTTGTCTGAATTCTTAATACCTATTCCCTGGATTGTATTGAATAGGTCCTCTGCAAAGCCTTGCACTGTATGGGTGCTTGTGAGAGCTTCCAAACGTCTAAGACTGATAAATGCTGCTGCTCAGTGCCTCTGCTTCACAGTGCCCTCTTCTCCCGCTCCCTCTCCCTCCCTCTCCCTCACTCTCCCTCTCCCTCTATCATTTGCACCCTTAGGCCTTCCCTTTTCAAGCTTCCCAATCTATTGATCTTCACCTTTGGGTACATATAAGACTCACGGGGCAGCTTTCTGGAGATCTAGATGGCCTGACTCCACTCTAAATGAGCAAAGCACAAGTCCATGGGTTGAGGCCTCGAGCTCAATTTTCTGTAAACTTTTCCAGACAGTTTCCAGTGTGCAGCCAAGGTTAAGAACTGCTGAACTCATCTGACTTCCTTATGTCCTACAGATCTCAGTCATGTTACACTGGTAAACAGACAAATTAGTGCTTAGTATTTTATCTCAGCTCAACCAAGAGCTCCTCTATGACCCCTTTGTCTCTTGTTCTCTACTGCCAAAGAATAATAGGACCTGGAATCAGGGACAGTAGATCAGTGTGGTGGCATGATGCTGCTCTTTCCCATAGGGGCAGGCCTAACCGTGGCCAATCCAGAAGAAGAGGTAGAATCCAGGGCCAGAGCAGAAAGAGCCAATGCCTCCTACCATCTAGAGCCAGGTTCAAACAAGTCTCAATCACTATGCGCTCTTCCTTCATGCAGATATCCTTCCTCAGGGGTTGAGAGAAAAGGAAGGATGAGCTTAGTGTTTAGGTGGTCTTGGTCACAGTAGGATGTGATGTAATGAACATGATATGCCTATGTGCCGATCAGCTGGGACTTCCGTAGCAAAGTGCCGGAGAAGAAACAGCTTAAATACTGGGCGTCTGCTGTGCTCATCTTTCTGGAAACCAAAAGAGGTGTATTCACAGTTAGTCTCTCCTAAGGCCTCCTCTCCTGACTTGCAGGACTGCCTTCTGGCTGTGCCCCAGTATGGTGGAGAAAAGGAAATTGAGAACTTTCTAGTGTATCCTTTTAAAAATAATGTTTTTGCTTATTTTTTTTGAAAATTTCACACAATATACTTTGATTATACTCATTCTCTTCTTCCAACTCCTCCCAGATCCTCTCCAATCACCGGACCCCCACCCAACTTCATTTTCTCTCTCTCCTTTAAAAGCAAATGAAAACCACAAAAACCTTGGCGTCCCAGTTGTGCTAGCCAGCTCTTCCCTAGCTTGTGCCTGCTGTGGAGTGTGGTTGCTAGACGCAGTGCCAAGCCATTGAAGAACACTGATGTTCCTTCTCTCCACGGCTATCAAATGCCAATAGCTCCTTGCTAGTGGTCTATCTTTTAATAAGAACTTAAGCCATTGCCCTTATGACCTCATTTTACCTTAGTTTACTCCCCATCAGCTCTGTATCTAAGCGTAGTCACAATGGGGCTTAGCTCTTCAACACTACAGGATGGTGTGTGGGTTCAGCGCAGTCCACAGTAGTGCCAAGTGTGTCATGTAAGTTAGGGATATAAACATTGTGCCTCTCCCCCCCTCCTTTCCTCTCTCCCTCCCCCCATCCATCCCCTCCCTCCCACCTCCTTTGAGAAAACCAAAAGTTTCAAGGGATTTTGCATTCTCTCCATAGCTAAGGGACACTTACACTGACTCCAGATCTTGGCTACTGTGAGTCACGCTGCAGCAAGCACGGGATGGCAGGTATCTCTTTGACACACCTTCATTTCTCTTTTCTATACCCAAGAGTGGGATTGCTGGGTCATATGATGGTTCCATTTTTTTTTTAATTTCTAGAATGACCTCCACACTGTTTTCCTGTAATGGCTATATACCAATTTACACAATTTGATAGAGAAATTGCCACACATGTACACAGTAGAATACCATTCCACTTTGATGTAAAGGTGGAATCCGATCATTTGTATAAACGTGGGTGGAACTAGAAATTATTTTTCCTAGTAACATGAGGCAGGCATGGAGAGACAAGTGTCACGTCATCTGTGTGACTCTGAAGAGGCCGAAATCAGAGCTGAAGAGGGCGGAGAGAGCAGTAAGTGTGAGTGAGACAGTGGGTGATGGCCCCTTGGGCACTAAGATGCAGTCTGAGGGTCTGTGGGGCTGCTGCAAAGTGAGATGACCGAAATAAAACAAGCCAGTAGCAAAGTGAATATTGAAAAAGGCTAGTGCAAGGCATATCAGATGTTTCCACCATAAAGAAATGATAAATGCTTGAGGAGATAGATTTGTTTAAACTGATTCAAGCATAACAATGTCATATATCAAGATTCCATATGGCACCCCATAAATGCATATAGTTTTTATGGTTCTGTGTATCAGTTAAAATTTGTAATTAAAACAAATGAATAAATACAAAATTTAGAAAGGAATTTTATAGACGAGCAAAGATAAATGGAATCAAAGAAAAGGAGACATCAAAGCCTGTTCCAAAGCGTGAGTGAGAACATCGCCGGTTACAGCCAAAAGTTAGAGGTGGGTCATGGCGGGATTGCAAGCCTCAGATTTGGGGTGTGGTGATTAACAAAGGAGGGGGTGAAGCTAAGACCTTTGCACTCTCCCTCAACCATGTAGTTATCTTGTTCTGAATTTCCCAGCTAGATGGCTAGGTCCCTAAGACATTGACCTGGCTGACCATCCCTTTGTAACCCACCTCTTAGCAAAGGACACTACCTGGGAAGTGCACCAGCAATTGCCAGGCAGCTTGGCAGATCAAAATCACTCACTTTTGCATGTGCTCTGTTTGGGCTAAAGCCATCTGGAGCCCACTTTGACCAGAGTAGCAGGAGGAATCCAGCATTGCTCCCTTGAGACTCCATCCCTACTTCCTGCTTCTGGGTTGTCCATGGCCATGAGCCTTAAACACTCTACATAGATGCTTTATCCACAAGGGGAGAGGCCTGGTACCTATGCAATGCTGCAAGTCTTCCTGTTGTCTGTGGTCATGGGTAGAAAACTCTGCCTCATCATCACCAATGCAATGTCTCCCTGGCACTGGACTACTATTTTATACCTGGCTATTTTGTCTCCTGATATAGCAAGGTCCTCTTAAGTCCTCTGCCCTTCCCCAGAATGCCTTCATGGTAACCTTAACTACAAGCCTAAGCCCTTGTTCTCACAGCCACATTGAAATGGTAAATTCCAAACTCACATTTGCAACCTTGCTGTAGTTTGTCCCTCAAGCACTCATATGCTGGCTCCTTGGTTGTCACCATGACAATATTGGAGGTGGTAAGATCTGTCCCACGTTGGGTGCCAATTTGTAGGAGAAAGGCCACTAGTTGTTCCCAGCCACTTAGCCCCAAAATAATCACACAGAAACCAAATTAATTAAATCACTGTTTGGCCCATTGCTCTACCTTCTTATTGGCTAACTCTTACATATTAATTTAACCCATCTCCATTAACTGCGTATTGCCATTTGGCTGTGGCTTACCAGGTAAAGTTCCCAGCATCTGTCTCTAGTGGCAGTACCATGGCTTCTCTCTGACTCCACCCTTCTTTCTCCCAGCATTCACTTTAGATATCCCCACTCTTTCTACCCTGCTTTGCTATGGACTCAAAGCAGTCCTTTATTAACCAATAGTATTCACAGCATGCAGAGGGGAATCCCACATCAAGAGGTGGAGCCTGGTCAGAGGTCACAAAGTCTAGATGCCCCTTGTGAAAGTCTAGATGCCCCTTGTGAAGGAACCCGTCTTTTTCTTGTGGAGTGGTTAAGACTCAGGTAATGGAATTATTCCCAAGAGAGCAGATTGTCATGATTGATCCTAGCACCTCTCTCAATCCTGCACAGCCTGCTCACTGCTCTGAATGTCCCCTCCAATGACATCATTCACCATTTAGTGATGTAGACAAAAGGCCTTCACTAGAAGCTGAATACTGATGCTCAGTTTGGGAATTTACGCCTTCATAAAAGTGAGCCAACTAAGCCTCTTTTCTTTGTAGAAGTAATCAGTCTCAGGTATTTTGTTACAGCAATAGTAAACAGATTAAAAAGCATCATCCCTGGCTGCCATTTCTTTCTGGCTTAAGTGTCTCTTCTAGTGGCCAATTTCTCTCTGTTTCCTCTTGAGCTATGAGATATTCTTGTTAATAGTCTTCAAAGCACCCAGCTTCATGCCTCTCCCCCACTTAGGCGATCTGAATTAGTTGCATCAATGGTCTTGACCCCTGAAGCACAAATGCCTGTTTAAAATAATGGGCTGATTATTATATAATGAACTATATTCAGTTTACTAAATAGTTAACTTAAACATAAATATATGTATATATTTATGCTGAATAGATGTGTAATTTATGCTAATGATAATTACCAATAATACAAAGGCATAATAACTCCTCTACAGTGATGGCACTCATTACGCATGCTTCATTTCTCTTCTGCTCAGCAGTCAGATAGTGACAATTTGACATGCTTCGGGAGCTAGGCTGGGCAATGAGGACATAGAGATTGCTGTGATGTAATCCTTGTCTTCAGAGTTTAGTTGGGGAGTAAGACAGATGTAGAACAGTAGCTGTTACATTAGGAAGCCCTGCATGAGGGGTAATAAAGTGGATCCTGTTTTTACCAGGACTCTACTTCCTGTTTGTGGTACTTTTTCTGTGTTAGCTGTGGCCTCATCTAACTGGCCTGCATTGTAGTCACCTCCTTGTGAAGTGTATTATGTGTATCAGTTGAACTTGAATCCAATCTGATAGTGAAAGAAATTAACCCCATAGTTTCTAGATGAGGGTGTTAACATATCAGAGCTTTAGGATTTTTGCTCACAGAGCACTCAGTATGAGGACGGTCCAACTGTTTCTCTTTGCTACCTAGGGATCCAGGCTTTCTTGGTGCATTTATGGATCCAGGATCTGTCAATGAGTTTAAGGATCCAGGATCTTGGTGCTTTATTCATTACAAGGAGCTAGTGTATCACTGTAAAAGCCGCAGCTCTCAAAGGGAGCAAGAGAGTTTATTCTGGAGCCATTTTGAGTGATCGTGGCTTGAGAACATGGGTCTAGGTTGCTTCAAATTCCATGTTTTGATGAAGAAGCAGTTTCACAAAGTTTATACCTTTATGGGACCAAGAAAGTCATAAACCAAGGCAAGTTTAAAATACGTCTGTCGGGACATCAGAGAGGTAGGTACGATAAGACAAATTAAGTTTTCCTATAGACACAAGGTGTTGTCTTAGCTTGCGAGTTGGTGGAAGCTAGTATCTTCTAAGTTAATAGATTCCAAAAGGTTTTGATCTATTAGTAACCAGACGATAGTTCAGACACCTAGGTGAGCAAGAGATGGCTGCTCTGAAGGCTAGAACTAGCCCCAAATAAGGTAACTAGCCTCAGGACTGCAACATTCTGGACTCCCTCAGTTTTAGCTCCACTCAGTCAGCCTCTGCAGACACTCCTTGTTTCCAGAGTATTCCTTCACAGTGCAAGGAAAGTCTATCCATCACCAGTTTTAGACCTCACTTCTCTGCATCAGCAATGGTGCCCCACACTGTCTACAAGAACGAATGGAGAACAGGAGAACCCAAAATTTGCCTAATGGCCTTCACTGGCCTTGTAGGGTCATGACTTTGAAGCATGAGTTTCCTCTCTTTTAAATCCTAACTGCATTACTTATTTTTAAGGCCTATAATGGAAATGGTACAATATCCCCTTTCCTCTGGAGTTTTGAGTTTAAAAATTAAGACATGCACGAATAAAAATGGGGACTGCTCCTACTATCTATGCTGTGGGTTGTTGTCTTATTAATCAAGTGGGCCCACTGTTGGAATTAAGAATCCGGCTGGCATCTGAACCAGTGGAGACAGATGACACAGAACTCTGCCTGGTATATAATGACTGGCCTCTGGGAGGAAAGAGAGCAAGGCGGAAGTGAAAACCGTGTGCCAATTACTCTTAGCTACCTGCCAAATAGCTAGGTTTTGTACCTGCAGGGAAGGTGTCGGTGAATGAGAGGGAAGAGACTCTAATGTGTGTGTGGAGGGAGGTGAGGAAACAAAGCTGGGGAGCGATTTCCACTCCCTCTTGCTAATTGTGCCTTGGGAGCAGCCATGAAGCCTCTCTCAGGGTCAATTTGCTCATCTATCAAATGGCAAACATTAATATCTCGTGGTGTCTCCTCTTGGGTCTTTTATCACCCCTGCACATTAGGGGATGTGCTGTACTTATAACGAGGGATAGTTTTTCACATGCCTTCTATTAAATGCTCGTGAATACGTGAGAGTACCTACTTACTGGTTTATGGAGACCAGATGGCTTTGAACATGTTCTCAACCTCGGAACTCAAGATTTTCAGATCCGCTGAGTGGCTTTCAGAGACCTCGATCCACTGGCACTCGGTAAACATTTCTTCAGCAAACCTGAAAGCTGTTCTTGCCCCCACAAAAAGGGGGGGGGGCTGAATACACCCTTTCCCATCAAAGCCATCCATTCCTGTTTTTCCACTGAAGTTTCTATTTTAACCCATTTCTGACTAGGTCCGTGTGAGTTGGGCAGCCCCTGGAGAATGGAGAGGGGGCCATTCAGCAAAGCGAACCATTTATCTCCTATGAAGAACTAATTAGTCTATGGCCTAGAGAGCCTGAGGCTGAATTTTCTCAGATAAGAGATTTCTTTTACTGTAAAAGAATTTTAAAAGTAGAAATGTTTTAAATCAAAGTATTAAATTACACAATTATGTGTGTAGACGCTGCCATTGAGGGAGTTATTTCTGTGGTGGAGGCTGAATCCAGCATAAAAATATTTACGGCTCCGAAATGTCAATATGAAATAATCAGAATCTAAAATTAAATATTTACTGTCTAATCAGTCTGCATTCATCCATCCACAATGTCCCCGAAGAAACACTGATTGCATTGCATTTGACCACCTGGAATCTCGTGTTTTCAGGCTTGAAGCTGGGGGGGTGGGTACCCAAGTCTCATTCACAGGCACTTTCTAGCATCTTTCCAAGGTACTTCTGGCCCACAGAAAGATGCAACCATTTGACTGACGTCAGGTCAATTAACACAACATATGCACCTTGCATAGAATGAATGTCTGGGTCCTTGTCCAAAAGAAAATGTGTATTTTGAAACCCCATCCCTAATGGGATGGCATCTGGAGGTGGAGTTTGGGGGACCTTGGGAGATTAGGATCCCCATGAATTGGGTTAGTGTTCTTAAGTAAAAGAGCCCAGAGAAGTTCCCCACCCCTTTGTCTGCCCTGGGAGGACACAGTGATATGTAAATTAGGAAGTACACGCTCACTGGATCATTAGTCAGCCCGCACTTTGGTCGTGGACTTTCTTCCTTCCCAGACCAAGAAATAAATCCATGCCATTTACAAGTCCATAGTATCCTGGCGAAGCAATTCAAACATGCATACCAAAATTTGAGCCACCCTGTAGACATCGCTTGGCAAACCTGAAGGCAATAACTCACACAGTCATTACATCTTCACCAATTATGTCCAATAAAAAAGTAATAACGCACAACTATCCCAGACATTAAGGTTGTACATGAGGTCTGGGTTCTTAGGAAACGTATTATAGTGTCAGAACAATAAATAAATAGTTAAGACAATGCCTCAGGCCTTAATGCCTTGTTAAACTTCAGCCTAGTGGAGAAGGTTTACAGAGAAGCTCAAGACAACCCACTCTAAGGTGCTATCCCAAAATTAAGTCAAGGGCAATTTTATTATCTATTACAGTTGGAAGAACAAAATTTTAATGTCTTATGAAGATCTAAATTTTCTCACTTATTAAAAAGTAATCAATGAATCTGGCGAACGGGGGACGTGGAATGAGGCTAATTGTATGTGGCAGCCTTGTGAAGGTGTTGGAGATGACAAGAGGCCCAGGAAGTCCTCCACTAGACAGCAGAGTGTCTTGTTTCCATCTGTGTGACCTTGTGTGCAGAACACAGGGCTTTATTACAGCACCTGTTGTTTTATTATTTTCAAAGCAAGGAGATCCAACCACCTCACATCAGGCTTCTGCCACCTCCCAGGAATAACGACATGAAGTACAAGCCATTCTTGTTTTTTCTTAAATTACAACTGATCCTAGAAATGTTCTTAGAGGGGATTATATTATCTTAACATAGTTATAGATACTATGGTGGTGGAAGTGTCATTGTGGAGGCCGGCTATGGGGTTTCATACATGCTCAAGATACCATTCAGTGTCTCAGACCACTTCCTGTTGCCTGTGGGTAAAGATGTAAAAACTTTCAGCTCCTTCTCTAACACCAGGCCTGCTTGCATGCGGCCTTGCTTCCTGCCACGATGATAATGGGCTAAAACTCTGAAAATATAAGCCAACTCTAGTTTAATATTTTTTCTTCATAAGAGTTGTTATGGTTATGGTGTTTCTTCTCAGCCAATAGAAATCCTAATGAAGGCAAACATACTGTTTATTCAACAATCAATGAAATGACATGAGATTAAGAGCATGGGGGCTTGGGGTCTGCAGGACTTTGTTTGGGTCCAAGCTTTACCAGCTGTTAAATTTTCTTGGTGTTTATTTATAAATTAAGGCTCTCAAGGGAAAGTCTAAGAATTAAACAAGATCATGAATGTATGACCTTAGCCCTGCTGAGTGCAAAGGTGATCTTGAGTAAGCAGAGAGTTGTGTTTTGGTACTTCTGTGTATCACACTAGTCCAAGAAGGAAAAGGAAATACTTCTTTCCTACTGATCACCTTAACTGTTGCTAAAATTCTCTCCCTGGGGAAGAGCAGCATCTAGTCCCAACAACAATCCAAGGTTATGGTTCCTCCAGAGCTCCCCTGGGGAACCAATGAGTTTCCCAGGCTTGCTTACAGAGCACAGAGGAGAGGTTACTTTCAGGAGTCTGGGTGAATACTACCCTCAAATGTCAAGCTGGAAAATTTTCACGCAGGATATATAATGACTTCCCCGAGCTATATAGATGAAGCCCCTTTTTCCCACCATCCTCCAACTTAAATGTAATTACATGTGCCCCTTCCCAAGGATACATGTAATTAAGGCAAAATTGTATACAATGGGTTGGGAGAGGTAGCTAGGTACTCAAAGGAGGGTCTCCTGACTCTCTCAACACCTCCTTCTATGAGGGAACACCATAATTGAAAAGACCAGCTATTGGCTGAACTCCTGAAGATGACTGTTGCTCGTTTTGGAGGTTAGTCCTGTGCAACATTAGTCTGCATAGCTTCATCAGGGCCTAGGAGGAGTGTGAGACGGTGGTGTCCTGATGAGGTCTGTTCCGAAGAGAGAATATGGAAACTGGGATGCATCAAGGTAAGCTATCTAGGCAAGCAAAGCAGGAAGACAGACTAAGGGCAGCAGCAAAGGGTGCAGTTCTCATACTACACCCCCTTAGAAAAGAGCGCTTGTCAGTGGGTGCACAGGCAGGATCAGCAGGCAGCCTTGGGGACGTGGCATAGAGGAGTTTTGGATGCCAACCACAGAAGCCGATTTACAATTCTTTTGACTTTAATTTTGTACTATGTCAGATTCTTTACTACTCGTTGCCTGATAGGTCCACATCAGGAAAGACCAAATCTGGCCAGTTCAGTCTCTGCTGAACGAGAATAATTTCAGTGGGGCTGAATTGTGGCATCAGTGTAAAGATGCACGTTTGATCTCCTCGGTGGCTCTAGCGTTATGACACGATGAGGCAAAAGTTCAGAATGGTTTTGATTTGTTTACACAGCTGTAATTTAAGTTTTACAGGACTCCGTTTCACCCCTCTGCTGCAGTATGTAAAATACTTGCAAGTAGTAAAATTACTCCAAGATAATTTATTTCCTGACTATTGTTTTAAATAGATAGCATTTAACCACCCATATTTGTATTAAATGACAAGATGCCCTACATTCATAATGCTGACTTCGTGTCTGCTGTGTGGCTGGAATTTTCTTCTCCCCCACAACTCCATTCTATCCCAATCTGTCTTTTATATTATGCAATAGGCTCTAGACTAGTGGTTCTCAACCTATGGGTCGTAACCCCCTTTAGGGGTGGAGGGGGTCAAATGATTCTTTCATAGGGGTTACATAAGACCCTCAGAAAGCACAGATGTTTGCATTATGATTTGTAACAGCAGTATAATTACAGTTTTGGAGTAGCAATGAAAATAATTTTATGGTTGAGGGGTCACCACAAGATGAGAAATGTATTAAAGGGTTACAACATTAGGAAGGTTGAGAACCACTGTTCTAGACTGAATGACTGGGTGTGTTCTCTGGGTTCTATACCATATATATATATATATATATATATATATATATATATATATATATATCAGAATTTTTCTTGGATAGCATTGTAATTGAATAATAAAGCTTACATTTCTTTAAAAAGTTAACATGTAATCGGCGATAGCATCCATATCTGTTTCCTCTGCCTGAAAATAATAAGTCCCCCCCACCCCACCCCTTTTTACCCAGATTGTAATTTTCTTCCAGAATTTATTTTGGCTGAACTCTGGTGATGATTCACTTTCAAAGGCACACCAAATGTTAGGAGGGTGGCAGGGATGGCATTCTCTCTCACTCATTAAAAGTCCTGCGAGAAGTGAGCAGGGCTCCAGAAAGGTTTGCAGGGATCTGGGCTTTCTCTCTGTTCTTGCTTCCCTAGCCTCAGAGGCTGCCATTTCCTCGATTGGGGCAAAGGCGGCTCATGCCAAATTATATTCCAAACCCTTGAATCAAAGGTAGTGAGAGTATTATTGAAAAGTGGTGGCCGGGTGGGTCCTCCAGTGAGCAGTGTGCAGCTATCTGTTATTATTAATAAGTAGGTAATTTTCATGGGTCTAGGAAATGCCGGTTTAGTCTCTGTTGAATGAGAATGATTTCAGTGCTGCTGAATGGGGACATCAGTCTAAAGATGCGCGTTTGATCTTTTTGGTAGCTCTAGCGTTATGACACTAATTATCATAATGAGTGCACCCGTACAGTTGCACTTGAGAGAGGCCTCTCTTCATTTTTTTTTCTATTTTGTTTTGTTATGAGCCGAAGATTGACTGGAGGATTTCAGTCCTGGTAAATTTTGAATTCCATGCATATCTCAGCGGCAGCGGCTCCCGATCCCTGCTCTATTTTCCAGACTCTTTGCCTGTAACCAAATCCCATTAGATGTATTTCCATGTCATGTTGTGTTTAAATAATGTGGCAGGACAGGGCCTTGACTTAGAAAATGACACCGCTCCTCCAAGGCAGCTTCTATCACAATCATCTCATACAGAAATCATGTCTTGTATTTTGCCTCTGTGGAAATGGGCGACATTGT
Organism: Microtus ochrogaster; assembly: GCF_000317375.1. Lineage (NCBI taxonomy): Eukaryota > Metazoa > Chordata > Mammalia > Rodentia > Cricetidae > Microtus > Microtus ochrogaster. The sequence continues at coordinate 71,473,988 of NC_022016.1, forward strand.
TAAAAATTTATTTCTGCTGCAAAAAAATCTGATTCTTGGTTTATTGTGTCAAGCAGCTGCTAGAGTGTGGCAGTGGGCAACTGTCCAGCTGTGTGGCTCCCACAAATTAATTTAACCCTCCAGTACACTGTGAGGCCAATTAGAACGGTCCCTGCAGGTGTGGCGGGCAGTGACTTAGGGGAGCCGTCGTGGTAGGGCAGGGACAAGGAGCCAGATAATTTGATGAGGTCCAGAACCATGTAAGAAATATTTTCAAATACAAAGTTATCACATAAGGCTGGTGTGCAACAGCTTGGATGCATACATGTGTGACCAGAGCTGGCAGGAAGTCACAGAAGCACTTGGTTTGAAGAATGGAGGGCAAGCCTTTCAGAGCAATTCAAGGTATTTGACCATAATCATCACATCAGAACATCAAAACAATCTCTCTCTCTCTCTCTCTCTCTCTCTCTCTCTCTCTCTCTCTCTCT
>NC_022016.1:71475457-71481685 GCF_000317375.1 Microtus ochrogaster
AGAGGAAGCTTCCTTGATGAGAGCTGAGTGAGGCGCTGATCTCTGAGTAGAGCAGTAGTATGTCATTAGGAGTCATCTTATTGCTATGTTTCCTTGGCAGAGTAATAGTATCAGGTTTTCTCCTAGGCTCATGACCTATATAGTGTCAGGTTCTTGACTACTCTAGCCATGTCATGCATGTTTCCTTCCATGGGAAATCCTATCCTCCCCACTAGCCTTGTACTAGGTACCTAACCACTGTGGTTGCTCAGATACACATACCAAAGACTTAGAAACCAATATCCAAGTATGAGAGAGAACATGCAATATTTGCCTTTAGTATCAGGGTTATCTCATGTTTTTTTTTCTATCTCTACCCACTTTTCCTGTTAATTTAATTTTTATAGCTTATATTTAATTTAACATTTCTTTAAAGCTACTCATTTTTTTTGTATAAATTTACCACATTTCCACTATCCCTTCCTCAGTTGACAGACAACTGGGATGTTTCCAATTCCTGGCTTTTATGGACAGAGCAGCAGTGAGCATGGATGAGCAAGTACTTCTATAGTAAGATGTGGAGCCCTTTGGGCATATGCTCAATATGCTCAAGAGTGGTATAGATGAATCCTGAGGTAGATCTGTCCCCAGCTTTCTGAGGAACTGCCACATTGAATTCCATAGTGGCTTTACCAGTTTGCACTCCCACCATCAATAGATGAATGTCCCTTACCCTACATCCTCAATGGCATGTGTGTGATATGATTTATTGATCTTGGCCATTCTGACTGGTAAAAGATGAAATAGTAGTTTTGCTTTTTACTTCCCTGATGGCTAAGAATGCTTAACATTTCCCTAAGGGTTTCTTAGTAATTTTTGTTTTTCCTTTTTGTTCTGCATCCCACTTTTAATTAGGTTATTTGTTTTATTGATCTTCAGATTTTTTAGTTCATTATTTATTTTAGATCTAAAATTGGTAAAGAACTTTTCCCATTCTGTAGACTGTCCCTTTGCCTAAATGATGGTGTTTTTTGCCATTCAGAAGATTTTTAGCTTTATAGGGTCCCATTTATCAGTTGTTAGTTTTAATGCCTGTGCCATCAACATCCTATTTAGGAAGTTCTTTCCCAAGGCCCAGGAAACAGTGAGCTGAAACTGACCTGAATGCTCCCTCCCTGAGGACTACCTTTTGTGGTATTGCAAGAAGCTGTGCAACCTTCCAAAGGACAGAGGCAACCAACAGCCCTTTCTAGCTATCACACATCATAATCACATCAGCAGCCAGCAAGACAGGATAACCCTTTGTACAGCAATGGCACACATACCTTGATGATAACCAACAGTTCTATAATTAGATTTAGTGACTGCTCACCATTAGGGATACAATCTCTAGTACTGGAAACCTAATTAACCAATCAGTGCTAGTGAAGACAAGGTTATTGAAGGAGAATCTACAACCACTAATTTATTAAATAGCATATTCCCTAACCACAAACTAGAAACATTTGTCCTTACATCTACAGACAAGTGTAGTCTTTACCTCTCATCAAGAAAACCTCTTGGTGGCAGACAAAGACTACTACAGAAAACTTGTAACCAATCAATATGCAGAATTCTGAAGCCCAGTCATAATGGATACATCTAATCTACAAAACAGTCCCACACCAAAGGCTCAGGGACCATTGCAGAAGAGGAGATGGATAGATTATAAAAGTCAAAGGCTCAGGGACCATTGCAGAAGAGGAGATGGATAGATTATAAAAGTCAAAGGCTCAGGGAGTTGCTGTGAAATTGTGTCTCCTCGTAACATCAGAAGCTGCTCCCATGAAGTCCTACAAACATGGCCACCCAAGCGGGAACTGAATACAAGGAAGATAGCTACAGACATGCCAATTTGAATAGGGAAAAGCCCATTAGCCTCACCCTACACAAACAACTACAGGCAGTCAAGTAAAGCTGGGTGGTCTACCCTGAACACACACATTCAAGTGACATTGTGAAGACTCAACAGATTTAGGAATATATATATATATATATATATATATATATATATATCTGTATATATAGTGAGAGAGAGAGAGAGAGAGAGAGAGAGAGAGAGAGAGAGAGGGAGAGAGAGCAAATAATATATATGCTTGCAATAACGATTGATGAAAAAAGAGCCATGAATTTGAAGAAGATTGGAGAGGGATGTATAGGAGGGTTTGGAGGGAGGAAAGGGAAAAGAGAAATTTATGTAATAAAAATATAATCTTAAAAATGAACAATAAAAGAGAAAAACAGGAAGAAAAGAAAGAAAGAAGGAAGGAAGGAAGGAAGGAAGAAAGAAAGAAAGAAAGAAAGAAAGAAAGAAAGAAAGAAAGAAAGAGAGAAAGAAAGAAAGTTAGTTAGTTCTTTCCCAAGCCAATAAATTAAAGCCTACTCCCTGGTCTTTCTTCCATCAGATTCAGTGTATCTGGTCTTATGTTGAGGTCCTTAATTCTTTTGGAGTTGAGTTCTTTGCACGGTGATGAATATATTTGCACTTTTCTACACAGAGTCATCCAGTGTGACCAGCACCATGTTGAAGATACTGTCTTTTCTCCAGTGTGTGCTTTTAACTTCCTTATAAAATATCAAGTGTCCATAGGTGTGTGAACTTAAGCCTGTGTCATTAATTTGATTTTATTGATCAGAATGTCTTTTTTATGCCAATCCATGCTGTTTCTAATTCTACAGTTTTGTAGTACAAATAGAAATCAGGATGGTGCTACCGCCAGCAGTTCTTTTAGTATTAGGGATTGTTTTAACTATCCTGAATAGTTTTGCTTTTCTATATGAAGTTGAAAATTGTTTTTTTTTAAATTTCTGTAAAGAAAATTTTTAGAATTTTGCTGTAGATTACATTGAATTTATAGATTACTTTTGGCCAGACCATTTTCAAAATATTAATCCTACAGATCAATTAGCATGGAAAAATTTCCATTTTCTAGCATATTCTTCCATTTCTTTTTCATTGTCTTAAAAGTTTTGTTATATAAGTCTTTCATTTGCTTGGCTAGAGTTGTCCAAAGATTTTTTTTTTTTTTGAGGATGATGTGAAAGGCACTTTTTTCCTGGTTTCTTTCTCAGTCTTCTTGTCATTTGTGTAGAAGAAAGCTACTGGATTTGGTGTGCTAGTTTCGTATCCTGTTATTTTGATATTGTTAGCTTTAGATATTCCCTAGTGGAGTTTCTAATGTCTGTTATACATAAAATCAGATCATCTACAAATAATGATACTTTTACTCTTTCTTTCCTGTTTGTATTACTCTAGCTAATATTTCAAGTACTATATTTGATAGACATGGAGAAAATGAACATCCTGTCTTGTTCCTGATTTTTGTGGAAACACTCTGATTTTCTCTCTGTTTAAGTTGATGGTAGCTGTTAGCTTGCTTTATATCATATTTATTATGTAGATATATGTCACTTGTAACTCTAGTCTCTCCAGGACTTTTATCATGAAGGGTTATGAATTCTGTCAAAGGTTTTTTCTGTCATCTAAAGAGATTATTAATTGGTTTTTTTTTTAGCTAAGTGTGGTAAATTAGATATCTTGATTTATGTTGAACCATCTTGCATCTGTGAGATAAAGCATACTTGATTATGCAAAATGATCTTTTCTGATGTGTTCTTAAATTTGGCTTGTAAATATTTTACTAAGAATGTTTGCATCTCCTTTCATACGTGATATTGGTCTAAAATTTCAATTTTTGTTGGGTTTGGGTAGCTGGGTAATATTGGTAATATAAAAGAGTTAGAGCATGCTCATCTAATTCATAGTTTGCATAATAATATGAGGAGTATTGATGTTAGTTCTTTGAAAATCTGGTAGAATTCTGCACTGAATTCATCTGGCCCTAACCTTTTTTGTTTGTGAGATTTTTAATTACTGCCTCTATTTCACTAGAACTTGAGGGTCTATTCAAAATTCTTATTTGATTAAATTAACAATTTCCTTTAGGTTTTCCAATTCATTGGAGTACAGATTCTTAAAGTATGTCCTTACTCTTTGGAAATCTTAAGTATCTGTTGTGATGTTTCCTTTTTTGTCTATGATTTTATTAACTGAATCTTCTATATCTGTCTTTTAAAAGATTTGGCTAAGGACTTGTTAGTATTGTTGATTTTCTCAAATAACCAACTCTCTTTTCATTGATTCTTTGTGTAGTTTTTGTTTGATTTTATTTTATTCATTTCAGCCCCAAGTATGATTATGTTTTATCTTTTTTTTTGATTGTCATCTCTTGTTGTTCTAAAACATTCAGATATTTGCAAAATTGCTAATAGATTCTTATAATTTTATTTGTGGGTACTTAGTTTTATGAACTTGCCTCTTAAAATTGCCTTTATTGTGCCCCATAGGTTTGGGTATATTGTATTTTTATTTTCATTTAACTCTGAAAAGTTTTTAATTTCTTTCTTGGTTTTTTGTTTTGTCCTATTTTGAATTCAGTCATGAACATAGTTTCCATAGGTTTGTATCCAGCTTTAATCCATGGTAGTCAGACAGAATACAGGATGTTACTTTAATTTTCTTGTATCTGTTGAGACTTCATTTATATCTAAGTATGTGGTCAATTTTGGAGGGAGTTCCATTAACTAATCAGAAGAAAGTACATTCTTTGCATTTTGGTGAAATGTTCTGTAGATGTCTGCTAGGTCATGACTTATGACGATATTTAACTCCAACATTTCTCTGCTTTGTTTTTGTCTGGATGACCTGTATGTTCATGAGAATGGGTTATTGAAGTTACCAACTATCAGTGTGTGAGGTCGGTGTGTGACTTTTAGCTGTAGTAATATTTCCTTTATGAACATAGATATCTTTGTAATTGGTGCATAAACATTTAGAATTGCCATATCCCCTTCGGGGATTTTTCCTTTAACAAGTATAATGTCATTCCATATCTCTTCTGGTTAGCTTTGCACTAACCTCTATTTTTCAGTTATTAAAAATGACAACAATTTCTTGCTTCTTGGGTCCATTTTCCTGAAATAGCCTTTTTCATCTTTTTACCCTGAGGTGATACCTATCCTTAACAGTGAGGTGTGTTTGTGGATCCTGTTTTCATGTCTATGCTGTTCGTCTGTTTCTTTTTATTGGGTATTTGAGAACATTGATGTTGAGAGATATCAATGAGCATTTAGCAGCTACCCTGTACCAGGCACTATAATAGGTCCTTTACCTGTGTTACCTCATTTAAGCTTCAACATACCCTTATGAGGTGTGTACTCTTTTCCTTTCAGATAGGAAGAAGTTATGACGGAACTAGGCAATAATGCAAGCTATTTCGTGGCACCTTCCATTTCCTAGAATCCACATTAGAAGAGTAAACAGCATTTAGTTTAGTATCTATACAAAACAATGGCTAAGGTGAAATGTGGTCCTATATAAACAATAAAGCTGAGTTTAGTGGGAAAGTTTTATAACTGCTTCTATTTTTAATTTTAATTTCAATTAATTAAAATAGAAAGTAAGAACATTCAACTCCTCAGTCTTATTGGTTGTCCCTCAAAGTGTCCAAGCTTCGTATGTAGCCAGCAGCTGCTGTACTGTGTAGCAGAGACTTGCTGGGGGTGGGGGAGGGCTCTCTGATGTCTCTCAGTGAATGTTTATTAAATATCTCTTATAAAAGTGGTGCTGGAGAGCTGGGGACATAGCTCAGTGTTAAAACCTATGCCTAACGTGTGTGAGGGGCTGGGCTCTTCCCCCAGTACCATCTTAAGTCAACTAAACTAAAGTAAATACAATGAAAATGTCAAACAAATAAGCCTGGTCTCTGAAGACATGGCAATAAGACCAAAAAGAGGAATCACTGCCATGGGAAGCTTTTGTCACAGCAGGGACAGAGGAGACAGTAGATAAACAACTGGAGATGCAAGGTGGTACTCAGTACATGAACACTGCATAGGAGCTATGCTGGACAAGCTGCGGTGGGCAATACGAAAGTCTGCACTCTGGCCAACTCTTGAACCACATTCCACATTGACTATGATGAGTACTAACCCTCAAAATTAGGCAAACTCAGCAAGCTTGGAATGCGAGCCTAGCCTTACACAGAGGGATCAGGTCCTCCCACAAGGGAAGGGCATTTCTGCAAAGATTTGAAGACCATGAGGAAGTACGGCGCGTCATATCTGAGAAGCAGTTTACAGGAAAGCCATTGCAAAAGCAGGAAGAGTGGCCAGCTGTTGTGGGACCCAGGAAGAACCAGCGATAGGACA
>NC_022016.1:71481785-71487660 GCF_000317375.1 Microtus ochrogaster
CTCTCTCTCTCTCTCTCTCTCTCTCTCTCTCTCTCTCTCTCTCTCTCTCTCTCCCCACCCCCCTTTTCTCTCATCCCTCCCTCCCCCAAGTTTAACTGCTACATAAAAATATAGAAATCATGCTTCACAATCCTATGAATATACAGCTCTAAAAGTCATTGCCTTTTATAAATTGGCAAATTATGTGCTATATGAATTATTTATCAATAAAGATTTTGTTTTAAAATTATTCATATTAATGGGATGCTGTATAATATGTCGATATGTGTGTATATTGTGCTACATTTAAAGCAGGTGAATGAAGTATATCTGCCTCCTCAACCATCATTTTTGAAAATTTTATTATTATTATTGTGTAGGTGCATGTGGGGGGTTTCATGTCCCACAGCACATGTGTGGCGGGCAGAGGACAGCTTTGTAAGGTGCACTCTTTCCTTTTACTTTCGTGTGGGCTCAGGCGATTGAATTTGGGGGTTAAACTCTGGCTACCACCCTTCCATGGGAAGTTCCTTATGCACTGAGCCATCTCACCAGCCCCCCCCCCATATTTATCATTTATTTGTAATGAAAACATTCAAACTTCTGACATCATTTCTCTAGCTTTTGTAACATAGGACATCTCATTCAACGTCTATGAGATCATATAACTTGTATTCCAAGTATGAGTGATATCATGAAAACATTTCTGCATCTGGTTTCTTTTACTTAAGAGAATGTTCTCCAGTCCAGTGCACATTGTTGGAAGTGACAGGATTTTGTTCTTTTGGTGGCTAAATAATATTCCTGTGTGTGTGTGTGTACTGCACACATATTTTCTGTATCTGGTAGGCATGTAGGTTGTTAGCATTTCTCGGCTATTCTCAGTGTTTGCTTATGAATCAGACTAGATGTTTTATTGACAAAACACTGAAGGACGATGAGAAGTTGTAGGTAACCATAAGCACAATAGTTCAGTAATCAAGGTGGGGTAATGGAGTGTGCCTAGAACCAGAGCGAGAGAGACCGTGAGAAATTACTGGAGTCTGACTGTATTTTTCAAAGAAGAGCCAGTGTACCCCAAAATGTGCTAGAGATAAAGAGAGATGGGGGGATGAAAGAAAAAAGGAGGGTAAAGGTAGAAGAGTTGGTGATAGCTCCAATACTTTGTCTAAGTCACTTAAAGAATAGAGTGTTGTTTGTGACATGGGGAAAGTTCATAAGAAAATAGGGATTTTAACAGATGGAGTGTAAATCACTTTTATTTGGGGACACCGGAAGATTAACATAAGAAGCAGTTGGGAAGAGGGAGGGGTGAGACAAGAGAGAAAAAGAGACGGGGCGAGGGAGATCAGAAACATTGCCAATCAGAAGACCAAGCATAGGGCATGAAAAGGAAGACATGGATGGCTACACGAGAAATAGATGCTGGCACAGAATTTAAAAGTTGGGTGTTGAATGGAGTTTCTGAAGCATGAGGTCATCCTCCAGCCTCACGCTGCTTCAAGTGGGCTTTCTCCACCAGAACCTAACATAGGGCTGGAGCCAGGCTTTATCGTGTTCATACTTTTAACTCATGACACGCTTAGTGCTGGCCACTCAATGTAGTTATGGGAAATGCATATTCATTAGCTTATTTTATTGATCAGGAAACCAAATCCCAAAGAGTTTAGCAGTAAAGTAGCAATCATGCTGAGAACTCAAGTGTCTGGGTTGCAGGAGAGTGGTCTGGGTATCACCCACACAGCACGTCTCTCTCAGCTTCAGTTTTCCAGACAAGGAGCTGTGGCGAGGCCAGTCCCAAGAGGGCTGCCCCTGTGCTGGCCCCTAGCTGTCTCCCCAATTTGCTTCAGAGAGCTAGATGAGGGGAGTGAAGAAGAGCAAAAGCAGTGGATTGTATCACATGATCTCCTTTGGTGTTCAGCTCCGATATCTCTTATTCTCATTACAGCCTCTCTCTTCTCTCTCTGAACCCACATCCAAAGGATAAGGAAATGTCATTTATCTTATCTTCCCTCACGAGGTTCCTCCAGCTGAATATGCTCTGCAAACCTTCGTGGACCCGACTCCGAAGTCACACACATCACCTCTCTTGCTTATCCTCTGAGGACTTTGACTTAGACAGGAGGGTGGGCAAACGCCCCTGCAGCTTCTTCTGGGGAAGACTTCACTTGGGAAGATCAGTGCCCATTTTTATTTTATAAGGAGTTGTTTTCTGTGTTTTAAAAACTAGAGGGGGGAAATGTCAGATTTGCAAGCCAAAGATAACATCCTTAAACATTCTCTTGCATAGTTTCTTACTACTTTTGTTTATGCTCTGTTCATGAGTGTGTGTGGGTTGAGAGAGAAGGAGAGATGGAGAGATAGAGGGACCAACAGGCAGACAGAGACAAAGATGGTGCATGTATGATGTGTGTGTGATTTGTTTGATAGGTGTATAGGTGATATATATGTTGTATGACTGACTATGGTATACACGAGAGAGGTGTGACTGTGCTGTGTGTGTATATCTGTGTGCTGTATATCTGTGTGCTTTGTGTGTGTGTTTTGTGTGTATGTGTGTGTGTGTGAAAGGACCCTTAAAAGAAATCCCACACTAGCTCAGAATTGAGAAATAGATGGTTATTTATTTAGGGGTACGCTCACAAATCAGAATCCTCTGCTTGAACAGAGATCAGAAACCGAATCCTGCAACTGGAAAGAGAGCAGACGCAAGCTCTACATGGGCTTATTCAGTATAAGAGGCCACGCCCCAGTGGCTGGATAACCACTGGCTGCGAGACTTCCTCCAGCATGTGAGAGATGCGTGTGTGGTGTATATGTGGTGTGTGTGATATGTGTGTGTGTGATACATGTGTGGTGTAAGTGTGATGTGTATGAGAGAAAGGTGTGTATCTTTGATGTGTATGATGATACATGTGTGATGTGTGTATGATCTACATGTGTGTACCTGTGCTAAACACATTGGTTGTAATTCATACTTGTCCACTTAAAAACCATACACATTTCCCTTTACCATACATCATTTGTTCTTACATTCGCGTGTGTGTGTGTGTGTGTGTGTGTGTGTGTGTGTGTGTGTGTATCTGCTTGATCCATGACATACACATGGGAGTCAGAGTACAGCTATAGGGTGTTGTCTCATTTCTCCCATCATGCGGTTCCAGGGATTGAACTCGGGTCCTCAGGTTTGGCGGCGAGTGCTCTTGTCTGCTGAGCCTCTTGTCACCTCATGTAGTATTCATTAAGACTGTCTCGGTAGCTCTGCTATTGTTCAATGACAATGTCGCTATCGCCTCTACAAAGAGGCACTTAAGTTGTTTCCAGTTCCATTGTCATGAATAATGTGACATGGCACATTTTTATCAGAATATAGATCGTGTGTTCAGAGACTTCTTCAGTCAAAAATTCCCAGATGTGAAACCAGCCGGTCAGAAGCTATGAGTCTTTTAGCTTACAGTTCCACATTGTTCATGCCCCCACGTAAACACACTGTGCCGTTTTAAACTTTTACCTACAGCATGTGCCAAATCCTTTCTCTTCCTGCTAGTGCTAAGTATTGTTGTTATAGCTTTTTATGTAAACTATGCTAAAATGCTAAAAGCCGCAACTGTTTAATTAATATTCATGTGTTTGCTTGATTTTAAACATGACTCTTTTCATCTGCTTTTTATTCATTATGCTAAATATTTTATTCATGTCCTTTCGTCATTTATCCATGGGGGCATCAAAACGTTCTTCTTGGAGGCTGGGCCTAACTTTTAATAGAATAAACTTATTACATTTGCCAAATATTTCTCTAGCGATATGCTTTTCCAGAATATTGTTTTCCCCATGTTGTTGATAGCATGGGTTTTAATATAAATTTAAGATAGCCGGTACCTTCTAAGATAGTAAAGACATTCGTGGTGTGAATTTTAGGGGATGGAAGTAAGCAAAGAGAAGACAATAAGATCCTCTCTTCCTAGTGCTATTTGGGAATTGCCATTCACAACATTTATGTATTTTATTTTTATCTTTCCTTGTATACTTAAGTACATTTTATAAACAGAGGCTCAGAATGAACAACCTGCCATTCTGTTTTTCCTACTTAACATGTTAAGGATATATTTGATGACAATAAATACTCTTCTTCATCATTGTTTTAGTAGCTTCTTATATGAACAGAAAAATACATTTATCTAGGTCACTATTGTTGGCTCTATGTGTAGGAGCTGTTTCTTTGGAGACAGGTAATCACCATCAGTGTGGAACGTGGTTACTTGTCCATCATTATTTACTTAGGATGAATTTGCCTAGAGGCAGGTCAAAGGTTTAAACAAATGTTATATTTTTTTTTTGTAGTGAACCTCGAATTTCCTTTCAAGCCCATGTCTTAAGTTTATGGCATGGAATTTACTTTGACTTAAGGTTATAAATTTTTACACAGTATTTGAAGTGATTTAAAGGAAGAAATTTACCTAGCTACTTGTGTGGGCGGGGGGAAAGAAAAGATAAGTAAATACACAATGTGCCAAGATTCCAAATCCCCAGAGCAGATACCTCAACTCTAGAATAAGCTGAGTTTCCAAATATTGGTCATTTGCTTTGTCTACATTTTACTCCACAAGGCAAAATTTTCCAGATCCACTAAAGAAGTGGATACAGACGATCTAAGAACTGACAACCCCACTAGTCCGTGCTTACAGAATGCAAACCCTGGCCAATCTCCATGCTCTCTCTGACTCTTGGTGTAGTTTAATTTTCCAAAAGAGGAGTCTAGTGAAGCTGGGCCCATGTTGGGTGGGGGGGGGGCTTGTTCTAGTTCATGGAGTGGAATTGCAAAGTTGGTATCTATTTCACTCTGATGGCATATGGCTTTTACTGCCTGCTGTTGCCTTCTTATGAACCAAAGGTTTCAGCAGGAATTCTGCTTCTAGCCCTCCCCTATCCTGTCAATTTACATGAGGATTTACATGTACATTTCCGATTGAGTTTTGAGACTTGTGACAAGTTCTCATTATAGCCTTTGGTCTCTCTCGGTTCCTCTATATTTTAATTAAGCCATTTTAATATTGTATACAGTATCCCAAAACAGAAGAGTGTAATACCAGTAAGATTGATCATATGCATACTGGAAAAGAACACAAAACCAGCAGTGATTGTTGACATAGCTGGAGACATATTATATCTTAATATTCCTATATTCAGCATTGAATAATGTTATGGTTTGTAAAAGCCATATGGTAGAAAATATTTGGAGGGAAATTACCATAATTAATTAAAGTATGTAACAAACTAATGCAGTGTGCAGTGAGACACAGAACAGTTGAGTCATGTATGTTCGGGTGCTTTGTGGATGCTCAGTAGAAATAGATGATCTGAATTCATAAGTTCTTTGGTTCTATTTTCTTTTTTAATTGCTTTTACTGAGCTACATATTTTTCTCCACTTCCCTCCCTTTCATCCCCCTCTCCTTTCTGCCCTCTCCCATGATCTCCACGCTAACCATTTACTCAGGAGATCTTGTTTTTTTTTTTTCTACTTCCCATGTAGATTAGATCCATGTATGTCTCCCTTAGGGTCCTCTTTGTTGTCTAGGTTCTCTGGAATTGTGAGTTGTAGGCTGGTTTTTCTTTGCTTTATGTCTAAAAGCCACTTATGAGTGAGTACATACTGTCTCGGTAGCTCTGCTATTGTTCAATGACAATGTCGCTATCGCCTCTACAAAGAGGCACTTAATTTGTTTCCAGTTCCATTGTCATGAATAATGTGATGTGTGTGTGTGTGTGTACTGCACACATATTTTCTGTATCTATCTCCAGCTGGTAGGCATGTAGGTTGTTAGCATTTCTCGGCTATTCTCAGTGTTTGCTTATGAATCAGACTAGATGTTTTATTGACAAAACACTGAAGGACG
>NC_022016.1:71487760-71497543 GCF_000317375.1 Microtus ochrogaster
CTGGTAGGCATGTAGGTTGTTAGCATTTCTCGGCTATTCTCAGTGTTTGCTTATGAATCAGACTAGATGTTTTATTGACAAAACACTGAAGGACGATGAGAAGTTGTAGGTAACCATAAGCACAATAGTTCAGTAATCAAGGTGGGGTAATGGAGTGTGCCTAGAACCAGAGCGAGAGAGACCGTGAGAAATTACTGGAGTCTGACTGTATTTTTCAAAGAAGAGCCAGTGTACCCCAAAATGTGCTAGAGATAAAGAGAGATGGGGGGATGAAAGAAAAAAGGAGGGTAAAGGTAGAAGAGTTGGTGATAGCTCCAATACTTTGTCTAAGTCACTTAAAGAATAGAGTGTTGTTTGTGACATGGGGAAAGTTCATAAGAAAATAGGGATTTTAACAGATGGAGTGTAAATCACTTTTATTTGGGGACACCGGAAGATTAACATAAGAAGCAGTTGGGAAGAGGGAGGGGTGAGACAAGAGAGAAAAAGAGACGGGGCGAGGGAGATCAGAAACATTGCCAATCAGAAGACCAAGCATAGGGCATGAAAAGGAAGACATGGATGGCTACACGAGAAATAGATGCTGGCACAGAATTTAAAAGTTGGGTGTTGAATGGAGTTTCTGAAGCATGAGGTCATCCTCCAGCCTCACGCTGCTTCAAGTGGGCTTTCTCCACCAGAACCTAACATAGGGCTGGAGCCAGGCTTTATCGTGTTCATACTTTTAACTCATGACACGCTTAGTGCTGGCCACTCAATGTAGTTATGGGAAATGCATATTCATTAGCTTATTTTATTGATCAGGAAACCAAATCCCAAAGAGTTTAGCAGTAAAGTAGCAATCATGCTGAGAACTCAAGTGTCTGGGTTGCAGGAGAGTGGTCTGGGTATCACCCACACAGCACGTCTCTCTCAGCTTCAGTTTTCCAGACAAGGAGCTGTGGCGAGGCCAGTCCCAAGAGGGCTGCCCCTGTGCTGGCCCCTAGCTGTCTCCCCAATTTGCTTCAGAGAGCTAGATGAGGGGAGTGAAGAAGAGCAAAAGCAGTGGATTGTATCACATGATCTCCTTTGGTGTTCAGCTCCGATATCTCTTATTCTCATTACAGCCTCTCTCTTCTCTCTCTGAACCCACATCCAAAGGATAAGGAAATGTCATTTATCTTATCTTCCCTCACGAGGTTCCTCCAGCTGAATATGCTCTGCAAACCTTCGTGGACCCGACTCCGAAGTCACACACATCACCTCTCTTGCTTATCCTCTGAGGACTTTGACTTAGACAGGAGGGTGGGCAAACGCCCCTGCAGCTTCTTCTGGGGAAGACTTCACTTGGGAAGATCAGTGCCCATTTTTATTTTATAAGGAGTTGTTTTCTGTGTTTTAAAAACTAGAGGGGGGAAATGTCAGATTTGCAAGCCAAAGATAACATCCTTAAACATTCTCTTGCATAGTTTCTTACTACTTTTGTTTATGCTCTGTTCATGAGTGTGTGTGGGTTGAGAGAGAAGGAGAGATGGAGAGATAGAGGGACCAACAGGCAGACAGAGACAAAGATGGTGCATGTATGATGTGTGTGTGATTTGTTTGATAGGTGTATAGGTGATATATATGTTGTATGACTGACTATGGTATACACGAGAGAGGTGTGACTGTGCTGTGTGTGTATATCTGTGTGCTGTATATCTGTGTGCTTTGTGTGTGTGTTTTGTGTGTATGTGTGTGTGTGTGAAAGGACCCTTAAAAGAAATCCCACACTAGCTCAGAATTGAGAAATAGATGGTTATTTATTTAGGGGTACGCTCACAAATCAGAATCCTCTGCTTGAACAGAGATCAGAAACCGAATCCTGCAACTGGAAAGAGAGCAGACGCAAGCTCTACATGGGCTTATTCAGTATAAGAGGCCACGCCCCAGTGGCTGGATAACCACTGGCTGCGAGACTTCCTCCAGCATGTGAGAGATGCGTGTGTGGTGTATATGTGGTGTGTGTGATATGTGTGTGTGTGATACATGTGTGGTGTAAGTGTGATGTGTATGAGAGAAAGGTGTGTATCTTTGATGTGTATGATGATACATGTGTGATGTGTGTATGATCTACATGTGTGTACCTGTGCTAAACACATTGGTTGTAATTCATACTTGTCCACTTAAAAACCATACACATTTCCCTTTACCATACATCATTTGTTCTTACATTCGCGTGTGTGTGTGTGTGTGTGTGTGTGTGTGTGTGTGTGTGTGTATCTGCTTGATCCATGACATACACATGGGAGTCAGAGTACAGCTATAGGGTGTTGTCTCATTTCTCCCATCATGCGGTTCCAGGGATTGAACTCGGGTCCTCAGGTTTGGCGGCGAGTGCTCTTGTCTGCTGAGCCTCTTGTCACCTCATGTAGTATTCATTAAGACTGTCTCGGTAGCTCTGCTATTGTTCAATGACAATGTCGCTATCGCCTCTACAAAGAGGCACTTAAGTTGTTTCCAGTTCCATTGTCATGAATAATGTGACATGGCACATTTTTATCAGAATATAGATCGTGTGTTCAGAGACTTCTTCAGTCAAAAATTCCCAGATGTGAAACCAGCCGGTCAGAAGCTATGAGTCTTTTAGCTTACAGTTCCACATTGTTCATGCCCCCACGTAAACACACTGTGCCGTTTTAAACTTTTACCTACAGCATGTGCCAAATCCTTTCTCTTCCTGCTAGTGCTAAGTATTGTTGTTATAGCTTTTTATGTAAACTATGCTAAAATGCTAAAAGCCGCAACTGTTTAATTAATATTCATGTGTTTGCTTGATTTTAAACATGACTCTTTTCATCTGCTTTTTATTCATTATGCTAAATATTTTATTCATGTCCTTTCGTCATTTATCCATGGGGGCATCAAAACGTTCTTCTTGGAGGCTGGGCCTAACTTTTAATAGAATAAACTTATTACATTTGCCAAATATTTCTCTAGCGATATGCTTTTCCAGAATATTGTTTTCCCCATGTTGTTGATAGCATGGGTTTTAATATAAATTTAAGATAGCCGGTACCTTCTAAGATAGTAAAGACATTCGTGGTGTGAATTTTAGGGGATGGAAGTAAGCAAAGAGAAGACAATAAGATCCTCTCTTCCTAGTGCTATTTGGGAATTGCCATTCACAACATTTATGTATTTTATTTTTATCTTTCCTTGTATACTTAAGTACATTTTATAAACAGAGGCTCAGAATGAACAACCTGCCATTCTGTTTTTCCTACTTAACATGTTAAGGATATATTTGATGACAATAAATACTCTTCTTCATCATTGTTTTAGTAGCTTCTTATATGAACAGAAAAATACATTTATCTAGGTCACTATTGTTGGCTCTATGTGTAGGAGCTGTTTCTTTGGAGACAGGTAATCACCATCAGTGTGGAACGTGGTTACTTGTCCATCATTATTTACTTAGGATGAATTTGCCTAGAGGCAGGTCAAAGGTTTAAACAAATGTTATATTTTTTTTTTGTAGTGAACCTCGAATTTCCTTTCAAGCCCATGTCTTAAGTTTATGGCATGGAATTTACTTTGACTTAAGGTTATAAATTTTTACACAGTATTTGAAGTGATTTAAAGGAAGAAATTTACCTAGCTACTTGTGTGGGCGGGGGGAAAGAAAAGATAAGTAAATACACAATGTGCCAAGATTCCAAATCCCCAGAGCAGATACCTCAACTCTAGAATAAGCTGAGTTTCCAAATATTGGTCATTTGCTTTGTCTACATTTTACTCCACAAGGCAAAATTTTCCAGATCCACTAAAGAAGTGGATACAGACGATCTAAGAACTGACAACCCCACTAGTCCGTGCTTACAGAATGCAAACCCTGGCCAATCTCCATGCTCTCTCTGACTCTTGGTGTAGTTTAATTTTCCAAAAGAGGAGTCTAGTGAAGCTGGGCCCATGTTGGGTGGGGGGGGGGCTTGTTCTAGTTCATGGAGTGGAATTGCAAAGTTGGTATCTATTTCACTCTGATGGCATATGGCTTTTACTGCCTGCTGTTGCCTTCTTATGAACCAAAGGTTTCAGCAGGAATTCTGCTTCTAGCCCTCCCCTATCCTGTCAATTTACATGAGGATTTACATGTACATTTCCGATTGAGTTTTGAGACTTGTGACAAGTTCTCATTATAGCCTTTGGTCTCTCTCGGTTCCTCTATATTTTAATTAAGCCATTTTAATATTGTATACAGTATCCCAAAACAGAAGAGTGTAATACCAGTAAGATTGATCATATGCATACTGGAAAAGAACACAAAACCAGCAGTGATTGTTGACATAGCTGGAGACATATTATATCTTAATATTCCTATATTCAGCATTGAATAATGTTATGGTTTGTAAAAGCCATATGGTAGAAAATATTTGGAGGGAAATTACCATAATTAATTAAAGTATGTAACAAACTAATGCAGTGTGCAGTGAGACACAGAACAGTTGAGTCATGTATGTTCGGGTGCTTTGTGGATGCTCAGTAGAAATAGATGATCTGAATTCATAAGTTCTTTGGTTCTATTTTCTTTTTTAATTGCTTTTACTGAGCTACATATTTTTCTCCACTTCCCTCCCTTTCATCCCCCTCTCCTTTCTGCCCTCTCCCATGATCTCCACGCTAACCATTTACTCAGGAGATCTTGTTTTTTTTTTTTCTACTTCCCATGTAGATTAGATCCATGTATGTCTCCCTTAGGGTCCTCTTTGTTGTCTAGGTTCTCTGGAATTGTGAGTTGTAGGCTGGTTTTTCTTTGCTTTATGTCTAAAAGCCACTTATGAGTGAGTACATATTATATTTGTCTTTCTGGGTCTGGGTTACCTCACTCAATATGGTGCTTTCTAGACCTATCCATTTGTTCATAAATTTCAAGATGTCATTATTTTTTCCCACTGTGTAGTACTCCATTGTGTAATTGTACCACATCTTCATTATCCATTCTGCAGTTGAGGGGCATTTAGGTTATTTCCAGATTCTGGCTATGACAAACAATGCTGTTATAAACATAGTTGAGCACATGTCATTGTGGTATGACTGAGCATCCTTTGGGTATATACCAAAAGTTGTATTGCTGGTAGATTGTTTCCTAATTTTCTGAGAATTGCTATACTGATTTCCAAAGTGACTGTACCAGTTTGCACTCCCACCAGCAATGGAGAAGTGTTCCCTTTACCCCACATACTCTATTTGACTTCTTATTAATACATCAATTTGGGGAAGTGTCCCTCCTTGATTTTCTTTTCTTTTTCTTTTTGTTTTGTTTCATTGTTTGTTTATTTGTTTTGTTTTGTTTTTTGAGACAGGGTGGTTTCTCTGTGTAGCCTAGCCTGGAACTAGCTCTGTAGACCAGGCTGGACTCAAACTCTAGAGTGCTAGGATTAAAGGCATGCATCAAAAACCAAAGACATGTGCCACCAAGCCCAGGTCCTCCTTGACTTTCTTCTTTCTCACTTTTAGGGTATAATAGTATTTGTTTCCAATGTAAGAGTTGAATTTAATACTGAATACAGTAGTCTAAATCACAAAGTGATGTCGTCAGGAAAGAAACAAAAAAGAGTTGGAATGTCAGGGTGTTACTCAGGAGTATCAATAACTGGGGGATGGCTCAGTTGGGAAGGTGTTTGCCATGAATCGCTAAGTTCAGACCTCCAGCATGCATGTAAAAAAGCCAGGTATGGCTGCCTAGGCCAGCACTGGGATAGTGGAGACCGGGAGACAGTTGAGGCTTGTGGGCCAGCCAGTCTAGCCCATCGGGTAGCTCCAAATTCAGTGAGAGACCCTGTCTCAAAAGGTAAAATGGAGAAGTGGTTGAGGAAAACTCCTGATGTTGACATCTGGTCTCTATATTCATGCTCGCACATATACACACACTCATACCCAAAACCGAACAAGTGTTTGTTGTTGTTGTTGTTGTTGGTTTTTTGGTTTGGTTTGGCTTTTTGTTTGTTTGTAAAGAATGTCAAATGGTCTCCCCAGTATTTCTGGTAGATGTCTTGTTATCACACTGTGTTCTTTGACTCTTGGGGCACCCCCTCAGCAGACCCCCATCTCCACTGCACAACACTAGTTTCTCTCTCATCTGGGCTAAGCATTCTCCATACTGCATACATGACTTAAGGAATGGCTGCCACATTGCCCTACCTGTTTATGTCATGCAAATGGGTGACCTGGCAATAAAGTGATTGCCCTGAAATATTGTTGTTGCATTTTCTCTCTGAAGAGAATTCTAGAGAAAGGTTTGCTAAATCTGGGGTCAAGGTGAGCGGTACATGATGACAATAGTCCTTTACCATCAGCCTATGTCAGCCCTGTTTTCAAAGTAAAGAAACTGAGGCAAGCCAGCATTGCATACGGAGAGGAACCTTCAGTAACAACAGAGCCTTTGTCCTTGGAGAGAAATCAGCCTTGTACCGCATTGTGGCCAACCTGCCACCACCACAAAAACCTGCCTCCTTTGTGGAACCCTCTGAATTCACTTTCCCCCAATGGAGAGATTTAAACAGGGTGACACTATGCCTTTCCTGTCACTGTTTTTTGCCCGGACTATCCAAGAGTAAACTTGTTGCTGTGAGGATTGGTTGTTCTCGGGAATATTATTCTGCGCAAGTCCGTCAGCATTCTCCCCTTTGGGGAATCCCCTGAATGGCTTGTGCCTGCATCTTTGTTTCCAAGGGCTTTGCAGCACTTTCCCTTGAAGCTGACTTGGAGTTCATTTGCATGTAGATAGGTGCAGAAATCAGGACTGGCCAGAGGTGGAGCTAGACAATGTCATAGCCACAACAGAGACCATGCCAGGCTCGGCAGCTGGGGTGACCCTGCAGAGTTGAGCCAAGTTGTCAGTCACTAGATACTAGTGGAAGAGAAGATGCTGCCCATGCAAGGGGACTAAGGGAAACAGGTGCTATGGTAAGCTGTCAAAGGTCAATCCCACTGTCAGTCTGTTAAATGAGGGTTTCCATGTAAAGGGAGAATTGGTCACTCTGCTGCCCTTTGACACTGGGAACCATTCCCCAAACTGGTATTTCTGCCTTTCCATTCCGTTCCACTTGCTAGCCTCACCTATGAATGCTGTCCATACAGCACCCACGGGACCTCTCCAGAGTCAGCGGGCTCTGCCTGGAGTCCTGGTGACAGCCTGAACTACCAGACACTGTTCACAGAAAGCCTTCGACTGAGGAGTTAGAAAGCCAAGTTTTATATAAATCTGACACTTTTTAATTCCCTCTGCTCTTGCTTCTCATGATGGATCTATGAACATACTGCACATGGTCTTAGCATATAAAAGACCCTTCACATAGGTGAACTCTCCCCCTTTACTCTTCATTATAAGGTGGGTTCAGGTTGTATGTTACCTGAGTCTCTCTGAAGTCATTCCATTACGGCCTGGAATAGTCTAATGGGTTTCAGGCTCCATTTTATCTTCATCATGCATTCTTTATTGACAGTTTGTAATATACCATTTTGGGTTTCTACTTAATTCTCCCAATCAGGAAATCTTAGGGCTGGAGCAAACATCTGGTACAGTACAAGTATCTTCTTTTACTCATGAATAAGTCACCACATTCGTAGGATGAGGGAGGGAACTGACTTGTTCAAGGTCATACCACCAATAGTGACAAAGTAGGGAACATCGCCCATGCTTCTGACCTATCTGAGGCTCATCAGCCCCCAACACTAGCTGCAGCTGGTCTGTTCTGGTCTATAAAGCAACAAGAGCAGCTTCCCTTGTGTTAACATTATTCTAGCATGTAATATTTGCATGGGAGGCAATGACCTGAGAAATACTTTTCTTTCCAGGGCTTTGCTTATTCTGCAGGGTTTATTAATTTTATTTATGTATTTGATCTCTCAAATGAAATAATAAACTAATTAGAGAGACGATTTACTGGGGTGCTCCGCCGAGGGTGCTTTACAGCCTCCGTAGAAGCCTGTCGGGCTGTGTTGTCAGCAGATTCGCTTTCGGCCCGGCTGCTCTTAATTGCAGCCATGAGATACGCACGGCAGGCATGTTTGGGATTTGTAGCTCCAGGGGCATCTGGAGATGTTAGGTCATAGGGCCAAGTGATTGTTTTGCGCAGGAGCCTTTCAGAATGCCTTCATCAGACAGGCTGCTTTGTGTAGCTTGCAGGGATGTGGCTGCGGCTCCCAGGTAACAGAGACCGGCACATAGAAGGAGGCTTCCTGGAGAACGGGGAAACCTTGAGGGAACAAGTACTGGAATTTAGAGCCAAATAGGTTCATAGTACAAGATGGAGACAAAGGTAAAGACCATAGACATTGGGGTACTGCAAGCTGTGGGAGCAGGAGAAGGAGACATGCTAAAGGAGCAGTTGGTGGAGCAATAGGGCAGTAGACTAGTTACATTCATTCACTTTGGTAAAATTGGCTTTGAGGTGAGCTGTCTTCCCGAGTCCTCATGTTATAGACGGTTCTCAGCTCTATTCTTTCAGTGTGACTCTGTCCTCACGTGACTATGAACACCAGGAGTTAGAAGTGTCTAAAGATGGGAATTGAACCTGGGGTCTCTGGAAGAGCAGCCAACATTCTTAGACACTGAGCAATCTCTCCAATTCCCAGCACCCATATAATTGCTCCAAATTGTAATTCCAGTTCCATTGGATCTGATACCCTCTCTGGCCTCTATGAGGAACAGGCATGCATAATGCACATAGATATGCATACAGGCAAAACAGTCACACACAGAAATACAATAAAAAAATAAAAATGTAAAAAAAAATTGAGGCGGGCTTCTTGACCGGTGAGAAAGAAACACCCACCACACGAGGATTCTTCTCAGATCACGCTTTACTGGAGTGCATTTGGTTGAGGGAGAGCATAAAGCAAAGGGGGGCAGAAAATGAGAGAGCAGAAGAAAGAGAGAGAGAGATGAGAAGGACGAGAGACGCTAGAGGGGGACACGAGAGAGACGCTAGAGAGGGACACGAGAGAGAGGGGCGGGGGCACAATGGCGGCTGCTTATATAGGGAATTGGCACATGGGTTGCCCTGTGATTGGCTGCCACCATCAGCTGACACCAAACTGTATCGAGATAGGCCTAGGGACCCATATTCACTGCGCATGCGGGAAGCGGGGGACACGTAGCTCTCAAAAGCATAACCAAATATGGGGTTGTTTATAACCAACAAGACAGGATGTGGTGCCATCTTGTAATGGCGATCCTGTCTGGCTCACTACAGTTCTCCCTTTCTTTTATAAAGACAGGCAGCTGTTGAGTGGAGGGCATCAGGTCCAACCATGGTGTCAGATCTAAAGGGAGAAGGGACTGGGACAAGGAGAGACCCTCCTCTCGAATGGTGAAGCAATTTACCTCTCCTGGGAACAGAGGGGTGCCTTATGATTCTTAGGTCGAGTGGGGACCAGGTCTTCTTCCCCCTTACCCGTCCTAGGATTCCCAGTATCCTGTCTTAGGTTGGGGGATGTTACCTGTCCTTAGAGCTCCTCAAATAAAAGGTATCTAGTGAGATTTAAAGTAAGCAGATCTTTGACCATAGGGTACCCTGTCTTAGGCTATGTAGAGGGCAATTCTCATCCCGACATCATGCCATGTTGAGCCAGCCAGTACAGCCTCTGTATGATGTGCTGTTCAGGTGAGAACTCCACACTAACTCTGTCATTGGGCCCCTGCGTCTATCATTAATGAAAAGACTGTGAGGAGCTCCTCAAACAAAAAATATAATGATATAATTTTGGGCACCAATAACTCCATGTCCAGACAAGAAGAAAGGGCACCTTTCAAACCCAGTA